>NC_045030.1:52465797-52472526 GCF_008632895.1 Mastomys coucha | reverse complement strand
TAATCATTGAAAAATATTAGTTATACAAGGAAATCATCCTAATGCATTGTTTAAAAAATGCATGATATGAAATTATATCCAGCACTGCTATTCTAAGTTCAGAGAGAAAAGAAGATATATTCTTCAGAAAGGATTTGAAGGAAATACATTAAAATAGTTTGTGTTTGTAGGATTAGAGATAAGATGATTTCATTTTATACCTTCCCTTTTTCTTATTTTTTGTGTGTGCATGTGTGTGTGTGTTACCTGTGTGGGTACATGTTCTCTCCTTGCACTGTGTGAGTCCCAGAGATTCAACTCAAGCTGGCAGGCCTGCAGATGGGTGTCATCACTCAATGAACCACCTCGCCAGCCCCTCCTATTACACCTATCACTTTTTATGTATTTACAACAGATTCTTTACCTTCATAAATTTAACTGAACATTACTCATCTTGTGTGGGGGCAGGTACATGTGAGCAAGCCTCTGGAGTGGTGTACATTGGTTTTTGACACTGGAACCTTCACCAAGACCTGGGCTTCACATATTAGGCTCTGCTAACTGGCCAGAGAGGTTCAGAGACTCATCCAGCTCTGTCTCTCCAGTGCTGTGATTAAAGTGCATATCTCTGGGTGGGAGGGTGGGGGAGCACACTCAGAGGCAGGGGAGGGGAAAGGGGATACGGGGTTCTGTTGGGGGGAGACCTGGAAAAGGGATAACATTTGAAATGTAAATAAAATATCCAATAAAAGAAAATAGAATGAAATAAAAGAATATAAACAGGGAAAAAACATTAAGAAGGAGATAAATAACAAAGGAAAAATAATGTAATAATTTCTAATTTGAATATCTAGCTATTAAATTAGGATTATGACAAATCTTTAATAAAGCTGTAAAAGATGTAATAAAACAGTCAATAATAAAAAGAAAATAGTATCATGAAAAAAAAGTGCACACCTCTGTGACCAGTTTTTGATACTTTTATAGGGGTTATGGGAATCAAACAGGTCCTCACTCATTTGTATATCAAACATTTAACTATTAGAAATATCCCCACAATCCATAGGACTTCTTAATTATGTACAAATGTACTTGAATAAAAGATAATCAATGAAAATAAATAAACTTTTTAATAGCTGAAAATACCAGATTATGTAGATAACCGCTTTCTGATGCAACTTTGATATTAAAGTATTTCGCCATCTCTGAATTCTCCAACCCTAACAGGTGCTGCGACTCTGCTGACCTCACCTAACAGTGGCTTCCTCTAGGACTCTTCCATCTGCTTCACTCTGCTAACCAGTGTGACCTCCCCATAAGACCAATGAGGAGCAATAAGGCCCGAAAACTCCTGAAGATTTCAGCCCACAGATGTATTTATCTATGTGGCCTATAAAATACTCTTAGAAGATTTAGTTAGCTGTCAATGAAGGTGTTTCGCAAAGAAATGCAAGTTTCTAGCTTCTCTTGAAAAGTCAAACTTTAGGAGCTGGAGTGACAGCTCACAGTTAAGAGTCCTTGTTGCTCTCACAGAGGACCCAAATTCACTTTCCAGCACCCACATACTGGTTCACAACATTCTAACTCTAGTTCCAAGGTACTCGGCGCCCTCTTCTGGCCTCTGCTGGCACTGCATACATGTGGTGCACTTACATAACATTTAAGCAAACTTTACATATACATAAGATAAACATAAAAATCTGAAAAAAAAAAAAAAAACTAAAATTTAGCCACACTCGGTTTCCCATAATGTGTGCTGGCAACAGGGCATAGCTAGGGAGCGGGTATCCTCTCCAACAGAGAAGGTGTGCTCCAGCTCACCAGACAAGCCTCGCCACCCAGCTATTGCTCTTTACTCATACAGAAATTCTATTCTGTTGCTGTTTCTGTGTATAGTGCAGTTGGGAACAGTATGAAAAATTCCAAGGAGCAACTGCTACAACCAAAGCAAGAGTATTAAGCAGACTAAAAAGATCACATATCTACAGGGGAAAAAATATTTTTTGTTGAAATTTTTAAAGTTTTTGAAACAAAATTGGAGTTAAGAAAAGGTTTTCATATAAGTTGATGTGTAGGCATACTAGAGATTGAACCTAAGGATTCATGCATGCTAGGCAAAATATCTATCGCTGAAGTATATTTTCCTAGAATCATTTTCATATTTACATAAAATATGCCTATCTCAAGGAAACATAACAAATTATACTTTTCTTTTCATTATGCACCTGGATAATGTTAAGTAGTTTGGAAAAATAAAGGTAACTGTCAAGCTCCTTAACATTAAACATCCAGCAGCATGTGTAGAGCAGAACATGGCCTAGTCGGTCATCAATGGGAGCAGAGGCCCTTGGCCCTGTGAAGGTTCTATGCCCTAGTGTAGGGGAGTGCCAGGGCCAGGAAGCAGAAGAGGGTGGAGTGGTGAGAGGAGGGAACAGGGGTTTGTTTTAGTTTTGGGGTTTTTTATTTTTATTTTATTTATTTATTTATTTATTTTGGAGAGGAACTTGGGAAAGGAGATATTGTAAATAAAGAAAACATCTTATAAAAAAAGAAAAAAATTAAACATAGTGCTCCCTTCAGTAGCACATATATTAAAATTGGAATGATACAGAGAAGATTAGCATGGCCCCTGAGCAAGGATGACACGCAAACTAATGAAGTGTTCCATATTTAAAAAAAAATAAACAAACATAGAATTACCAGATGATTCAGCAATTCCACTTCTAGATATATACCCAAAAATATTAAGTACAGTATCCCTAAAAAGATATTTGCATACCTACCTTCATTGCAACATCATTCACGATATGCAAAAAAGTGAAAGACACCCAAACATCCATTAATGGTTGAATAGATAAAAGTGTGTGTGTGTGCAGAACTATCAACTTTCAGCTTAGCTACGATGGAGATAAAAATCCTTTGGTGATGTGAGGGTCATTGAAATACAGCCATATTACAATGAAACCCAATGTCTAAAAATTGTTCTTATTTTGGGCTTGTACCACAGTAAGAGCCAAGATTTTAAACTCTACTAAATACAAAACAAACAAAAAGACTTTATATATTCATGTTCATTTAAGAAAATACTAGTAGTGATGTATTATTTTGACACATACAGTTAATATGTTTGGAGTTATTTAAAATTTATATTGAGAAAAATGTATTTTCACTATTGCTGTGGATGAGCATCTACATAAGACTGTTAAATTGATTGTTGTTTTATATCAAACAACTTTTATAATACTCATTTTTATTGTCATAATATTTTATAAATTTTAAAGAATATGACAAAAAATACCCTATCAATATGTACTACATTTGTGAATATGTACATCGAAAAAAATCAATAAACTTTCAAAAAAAGTGTGTGTGTGTGTGTGTGTGTACATGTGAGTGTGTGAAATGTATAAATAATGTTTTTTTCAATCTTTAACAGGAAAGAAATTCAAAAACATTCTAGCACATGGCTGAACCTAGGGACATTATGCTACATAAAAGCTCAGAGTTACTTAGGCTTGACAAATTCACAAAGACAGATAATAGCATGGGGCTGCCAGAGACCAGGGGAAAGGAAGAGTGCTTGTTTACTGATTATAGGGTTTCAATTTATGAAATAAATTCTGGCTCCATCATGGCCTACAGAGAGACTCACGAGGCTCCATTCCTCACTGAGGATCTAAAGGCACTTAACACTCACTAGAAAGGAGGGGCTCCTGAGGCCCCGCCCCCTGCCCAAGGATCTATAGACAATTGACGGTTGATGGGGGAGGAAAAGACATTGTATTTCAGTGGTGTAGATACTGGTAAGGTGTCCATGTTCCTATAAGTAAAACTAATGAAGCACATCACTTCACAACTAAAAACAGGGAAGTAAAGGAGACAATGGGAAAGAGGAAGGAGTCAGCAGAAGTGAGAGGGAAGCAAGAGAGGGTGATGAAGAATAACTGTGATAAAAAGACATACATGGATTAAAATATCATGGAATTCATTAGCATATGTTCGTCTCTTTTAAAATTCTGGATCCTGGTAGCAAACAATGTGAATAGACCTAATGCCACTGAAATTTTGCATGTACTTTATAACAATTATCAATGAATAAAAATAAAATGCCTCCGTGCTCCTACCTAATTTATAATCCTGCTGTTTGGTCTTTGTCTCTTGGCACCAATTCATGAAAATGTTCTAGTTAGCTCTAGTCTGGTTTTAAATTGGGTCAATCAAGAAAGTATACTAGATTGATACCAAGAATCAAACCCCAAGGATCACTAGTGGGTGCTAGGATCATTAAGTAAAAGTTACGTCTATAATCAAAAGAATACATAGCATAATGTACTTTGTTTCTGTAACATTGTATGCTAGGATCATGACCATAAAAGTAGTTACATTTTATTATTAGGTATTGGAACATATAAATTACTTGCTAATTGCAAAAGAAAAGTTTACCTTTTACAACAGCAAGACATGCTGGATATATATCATAGGACTAAGTAGGCAATCTGTGCACTGTTTAGTGTGGTGTAACCAAACATGCACTTCTTGCCTTGATGCAAAAGGTTTAGAATGACTATAATAAAGCCAGTGGCCTCAATTTTCAGGCAATAGAGGAACAAGCCAAAGACATGAAAACACTATATAACACTGTACAAACACTATACCTTCAGCTCATGAATAGGTGAATTATTAATATGGTCTAGGTTTCAAGTACTAGGCTCATTTGTCAGACTTATTTATTACACACACACACACACTCAGAGCACAGAGGTAGGGGGAGCTTGATGAGTTTGAGGCCAGCCTGGTCTACAGAGTGAGGTCTAGGACAGCCAGGACTATAGAGATCCAGTCTCAAAAAGAAAAGCTACTACAGCAGAAGGCATGTATAGTGGGACAGACTTGATTTCTCAGAACTCGGGAGACAGAAGCAGGGAGGTCACAAGTTAAAGACCAGCCTGGACTACTTAGAAAAACCTGTCTCAAAACAAAAAAATACTGTTAACAATACAACAAAAGACAAAAGATAATCAAATGTTCACAGGGATTATCTCCAAGTGGTGGGACTCCTGGAATTGTTCCTCATATTTTATCAGTATTTATAAGGTTAAAAATACTGTTCTACAGAGACCATCATAGGAAAACAAAATGGCTATCTCGAATTATACAAGTTTCTCACACATAAAACCCTACACCATATGTTTTGAAATATGAACCACTGGTAAGTTTTGGTCCTTTCATAGATATCATGAGCTTCTTGCTTTGCTTGGAGACTTAAGTATATGAGACTCAAGTATAGAATGTAATATATAACACCAGTAAAAGGGTACTCACTCTCCACAGACCCCTGGTGCCTTCTTGCTGGTATATATCAATGAAGCTGCCAATCATGCTCCCTTGGAACAAACTTCCTTGAGCCTGCATTCGAATCTAAAACAAAAAGAGAAAACTAAAATGAGATAGTTCACTCCTTTAAAACAGGTTTTGTTAAATATAATTTGTACCAAAGTATATCTATAAAGATTTTCATTAGACCTCATATTCCCCATACTAAATCTATAATTTCTGGAGTTGAACAATAACAAGCATTCAGTGAGCTATAAGTAGTTTGAACCAGGCATGGTTTCAAACTATGCCTTTAATCCTAGCACTCAGAAGGCAGAGAGAAGTGGATCTCTGTGAGTTCAAGGCTATCCTGATCTAGAGTGAGCTCCAACACACACATAGTTACATAGTAAGACCCTGTTTGAATAAAAATATATTTATTAGCCAGGCAGTTGTGGCACATGCATTTAATCCCAGCACTCTGGAGGCAGAGGCAGGCAGATCTCAGTGAGTTCAATTTTACTTTTAAAAAGAATGACAATTTAGATCATTCAATGATGAAAATAGTCAGCAGTCTATTTGTGGACTCAACCAATCACCAATTGAAAAATATTTGCAAAAATCTGTATTTGTAATGAACACATGTAGACTTTTTTCCTTGTCATTATTTCTGGAATAATATAGCAAGGATTCATATATGTTTATATTAAACATAAGTAATCTACAGAGGATTTAAAATATATAAAGAAATACACCCAGATTATGCACAAATAGTTTCTGTCTATGTAAGGGACTTGGAACACCCAAGGATTTTGTTACTTACCAGCACAAAGTCCTGGAAATAAAGCCCCTATAGATTCTCAGAGATAAGTATGTTTTTATGCCTGATAAGCTCTGCTGTTAACTGCTGAGTCTCCTACACTTGCTTTGAATTAACCTCGATCCTGCTTTGTACTTTCTAAGTAACGAACTTGAATTTTTTTTTCTCCTAACTCAAAGCTGGAGATCAGGCTCAGCAATGAAGAGTGCCTGCTGGTCTGCAGAGGACTCGAAGCTGATCTCAGCACCTACATGGTAGCACACAACAGTCTGTAACTCCAGTTCTAGAGACTCCTCTCCTGACTTCCATGAACACTGCATGCCTATGGCACACAGGCATACATATAGGCGAACCCACACACACATAAAAATACTTTTTAAACTTGAGATTCATAGCTGTAAATAGCTCTATTCCCAGTAAGATAGGAGGACCAGGAATTCAAGGTCATTCCTTGCTACTTAGTGAACTCAAAGCTAGAAAGGGCTACATAAGATTCTGTCTCAGCAAAGAACTCAAGAAGTTAGACTCCAGAGAACCAAATAACCCTAGTAAAAAATGGGGTACAAAGCTAAACAAAGAATTCTCAATTGATGAACACCAAATGGCTGAGAAGCACC
>NC_045030.1:52460496-52465343 GCF_008632895.1 Mastomys coucha | reverse complement strand
ATAGCCAGAAACTGGAAACAACCCAGATGTCCCTCAATAGAGGAATGGATACAGAAATTGTGGTACATTTACACAATGGAGTACAACTCAGCTATTAAAAACAAGGAATTTATGAAATTCTTAGGGAAATGGATGGATCTGGAGAATATCATCCTGAGTGAGGTAACCCAATCACAAAAGAACACACATGATATGCACTCTCTGAGAAGTGGATATTAGCCTAGAAGATCAGAATACACGAAGTACAATCCACAAACCATAAAAAACTCAAGAAGAAGGAAGACCAAAGTGTGGATACTTAGTTCCTTCTTAAAAGGGGGAACAAAATGCCCATGGAAGGAGTTGCAGAGACAAAGTGTGGAGCAGAGACTGAAGGAAAGACAATCCAGAGACTGCTCCACCTGGGAATCCTTCCCATATTCAATCATCAAATCTAGACACTATTGTGGATGCCAGCAAGTGCTGGATGACAGGAGCCTGAGATAGGTGTCTCCTACTCGTTGGAGTAGGTGTGCCTTGTTGGAGGAAGTATGGCACTGCAGAGGCAGGCTTTGAGGTCCTATATATGTTCAAGCCCCATCCAGTGTGACACTCAGTCTACTGCTGCCTACAGATCAAGATACAGAACTCTCAGCTCCTTCCCCAGCACTCCATCTGCCTGCCTGGATGCTGCCATGCTTCCCACCATGATGATAACGGACTGAACCTCTGAACCCTTTTAAGACTTGCCTTGGTCATGGTGTCTATTTACAGCAATGAAACCTTGAACCTAAGCTATAGAATTACAAATCCTAGGCTGAAAACCAATGGATTAATTGCACATCACACTGAACTATTTTTGAACATCTACTATGAAGCATAATGTCAGACAAGGTTTCATATATCATCTCTAATTCTTAACAACTTTATGCTATAAACACTGCATTATCTTCATTTCAAAACAAGGAATGAATGAGACACCACATAGTTAAGAGATTTGCCAAATATTTTAGAACTAACAATAGATAGTGTAAGGATGTCAACTTGAATCTGAGTTAAAAGCTTGCGGCCTTCCACAGCAGGGATGTCTCTTACCTTTAGAACATCAGTGGGATTGGCAATCGTAGATGAAATCACTCCTGATACTACCCCACAGATCATATTAATTAGGAGAGTCTCATCTGTAAAAGTGTAAAATAAATAACAGAGGTCCATTTGATTAAGTACTGCTTTCTGGAGTCCCTGCAAGAAGGGAATCTTTTCTGGAGAGAGGACGTAAAAATGAACTTCAAGGGTTATCAAAGTAAAGCCTCTCAAATATTTAGAGACCATCCCAAATCAATACAAAATGTGTACAAACTATACAATATAAACCATTATTTCCATAAAACCATTATTCATATTCTTCTACATAACTCTCAGTATGCTATATAAATTTGAATATGGTCTTTCCACTTCAACCACTTCAAACACATTAATGCATCTGATTTTTTCTTTTAAATTCTTTCGAGATTATAATTTAATTACATTTCTCCCTTCCCTTTCTTCCCTCTAAACTCCCCCATATATCCCTCTCCACTCTCCTTCAAATTCATGGCCTCTTTTTTTCACATATAGTTATTACATGCATATATGGATCTATATAGACACATATATCCCTAAATATAATGTTTACCCCACATATCATTACTTGTGTATATGTTTTCAGGGCTGGCCATTTGGCATTGGACAACCAATTGGCATGCCCTTTTCCCTGGGGAAGACCGCCTCCCCTGCTCCCGGCTTTCTGTACTTGCCGACGGTTCTTAGTGTAGGGTTGAAGCCTCATGGGCTTTTCCCTGTCTAGTTTAGCATATCAGCTGGTAGCATCCTTGTTCAATTTTTAAGTCTTTTTATAGATAGTCAACTTAAAGACTTAATAACCAGATGTTAAAAAAAATATTATGCATAACAAAATTATATAAAGCCACTCAAAGTTAATATTTAGATATCTCCCAGCCTCCATTTATGTAGAGAAGGTTTCTATAATCAAATATGAAAAAGCAATAGTATAATCCCTGGTGCTGGGGGATGAACGGAGAGACTTGAACACGCTAGCCCAGCACTCTGCTACCCAGTAATACCCTCGGGTCCAGAAGAAATTATTTAGAAGAAAATTCCCTCAACTCCGAACGAGAAGAGAGGAACAACACGACATATTGTTCTACAGAGAAAATCCCATCTTCACTATTCCTTCTCCTCAGAAGAGTCTAGAAATAGAAAATTAATAAATCAATGTGAGCAAGCTATGAAAGGAAAATATTTTCAGGGAAGATGAAAGTGAATCCTTGAGGAATCCCACAAAAGAGGCTCCAGAAGTGCTTCAAGAAATACTGTTAACAGGAAGTCTCTCCAGCTTTCCCAACCATTCAGTAAACCCAGGCCTCTGAGAAAATTGCCATCGTGCAAATATCAGGTTGAAATGGAAAACCATAAAACAACTCTGCGTGTGGGGAAGGTGGCCAGAGGTGTATTAGAATCCAGACTACAACAAACGAAAATGTATTTACCTACCCAAACCTTACCAAAATTGACATCTAGAAAGTGCCTTCAAGTCCTCTAACTGATAAAAAGTGTATTCATTTTCAAGGACATGGCTGATCTAGGCTTCTTCAAGAATGACAATAAGGTTTTTTCTTTTTGTTTTTTCTTTTTTTTTTTTTAAGAATTATTAGTTTAACCAGGCAGTGGTGGTCATATGCATTTTATTCCATGGCTTGAGAGGCAGAGGCAGACAGATCCCTATGACTTTGAGGCCAGCCTGGTCTACAAAGCAAGTTCCAGAGCAGCCAGGGCTACACAGAGGAACCTTGTATCAAAAAACAAACAACAAACAAAGGAAAAAAAAAGATTTTTTATTTTAAGCCAAGTGGTGTGGCTCACACCTTTAATCCCAACACTTGGGAAGCAGAGGCAGGTGGATCTCCGAGTTTGAAGCCAGCCTGGTCTACAGAGAAACTTGCAGGACAGCCAGGGCTATACAGAGAAACTCTTCTTGGAAAATACCAAACAGACAAACAAACCGACAACAAAAGATGAATTATTATTTTGGGGGAAAACATATATCATGGCACATGTATGGAGGTGAGGGGTCAACCTTGTGGACTGTGTTCACTCCTTCAACCTTTGAATAGGTTCTACGTATCAAATTCAGGTAGTCACACTTGCACGGAATTTACCCATTAAGCCATCTTGGCAGCTTAGACGTTTTTTTTCAGTTGATAGTAAAAGATAAATGTGAAGAACAGGTCCTGTAACCCATGGATCCCCTCTGTAGGGATTTAGCCCACGCCAACACAAGCTCACCTTTACCCACGCAGTAAGTATCTTTCATTGACTGCCAGCATAAGATGATAAACATTTCACACTAAGCATGATTTCAACAATCCCTTTGAGGATAACCTCAAAAGAAAGTTGAGCATACTGACCTTCCAAACGTTCTACAAATAATCGCTTCAAGCTTTGATAAATACCAATTTTGATGGTGCCATATGATGCCTGTCTTAGTAAAGCAGGGGCAATTCTGCCCAAAAAGAGAGAAAAATAAAGAAAAGTTAGTTATAATTACCACACATTTGTAGATTTTACAATTTTTAAATCTGTAGTTTCCTGAGCAATAACAAGCATTTTTTTCAATCGTCCATGAAAAACCGCCAAAGAAAGCTCACATCCCAGATCATAAAACAAATGTCTACAGAGTTAAAAGAACTGAAATTATGCAGAATGTATAGTGGAAGCAAATCAGAAACTGAAAGAAGGATGCTCAAACACTTGGAAATCAAACAACACACATCTAAACAACATATGGGTTAGAGAAAGATGTAAAAAAAACATTTGAATGTATAGACCTGAGTACAATTTCAAATTTATCCTATAAAATACAGGAGACGATAATAACAACTAAAGAAAATGATGCTATGAATATGAGAGAGAGCAAACAGATACATGGGAGTGGGTGGCGGGAGAAAGGGAAGGAGCAAATTTTGTAAAAAATATTATAAAAATTTAAAAAATAAATAAAACATGGGACACAGCCAGGCTTAGCTACAGGTCGGCAATCCCAGCTGCTACTTCTAGGCTAAGGCAGGAGAATGAGGAGTTCCCGGCCTGTCCGAACTAGAATGAGTGAGCAAAAGGCCTGAACAGCTTAGTGTGACCCTGTCTTAGTAGAACAAGTAAACTAAGACGAGGTAGCTCACTGATGGAGTACATACGTGCCATGTGTTAGGTCCTGCTTTCAATCACCAATATTAGAAAACAATGGGGAAAGGGAAAGAATGTGCAGCCAAAACAGAGCTGAGAATCATTTCTAGTCAAATGCTTACAACTACAAGAGTAAACTCCCCACATGCTGACCTCCAGAACTGGGATAACTTAATTCCTGCTACTGATCAGCCACCAAGTCTATGGCACTTTGTTACAGTAGCCCAAACTAACAGTACTAAAATCTTACAAAGTAAAATTCAACTTTAACAGTTTTTAAGTTTCCAGATTTTATTTACTTTTAGTTTATATATAAGGGTATTTTGCCTACTAGTATGTCTGGGTACTATGCATACCATAGGCATGCAGTGCCTATGGAGGCCAGAGGAGGGCATAAGACCTAGAACTGGAGTTTCAAACAGCTGTGAGCCACCATGTGGATGCTGGGAATCAAACTCAGGCCCTCTGGAAGAGCAGACAGTGCTCTTACCTACTGAGCCATCACTCAAGCCCTGTAGAATTCATTGTTTTATTAAAGTTCAGAAAATAGTAATTCCCAGCCCAGAAAAATTTACTGAAAAATGCCACAAAACTGTTGAAAAAGTAACATTTAATCTTACAAAAAA
>NC_045030.1:52448073-52460486 GCF_008632895.1 Mastomys coucha | reverse complement strand
AAAAAAAACTCTCCAAAAATAAAAGAGGGAATGTTTCCCAAATCATTTTACCTAATATTACCTTGATAGCAAAAAACAGACAAAAATAGTACAATTAAAAACCCAGGGCTGGAGAGATGGCTCAGAGGTTAAGAGCACTGGCTGCTCTTCCAGAGGTGCTGAGTTCAATTCCTAGCGTGTAAATGGTAACTCACCACCATCTGTAACGGGATCTGATGCCTCTTTCCGGCACACATGCACACATGCTAACAGAGCACTCATACATTAAAAAAAATACATAAATAAAAAAATTTTAAAAAGAACATAAAAAAATTATACACCCATCTCGCGCATGAACTTAGATGCAAAAATCCTTTGGAAAAGATGAACACATTGAATGTAGCAATAATAAAAAAAAGAGTCAGACATTATCACCTATACTGCATACATTTAAAAAAAAATCAGCCTTTATTTCCTAAGTGCAGATACATCTTTAACCTGATGAAAAAGGAAGCAGTAACGCCAAGATCTCAACCTACTTAAATTCTGCTCACAAACTGAAGATGTTCTCACTCATGCCTCCTTTGAGATTCCTCCAAATTGCAGAACTATCCTTTAGGAGATATAAATAGAACTAAAGCAACAGCTCAAATGGTTAGGATGGAAGAAGGAAAAAGAAACGGATGACTAAATGTGCATCTTTCTCACTCTATTACTTGTATCAGGAAGAGAAAATCTTGACATTATCTATGCTAATGAAAGAACAAGGTAAAAGAGACAATGCAGGCATCACTCACTTCTGCATGACGATCTGGCTTGGGTGGTTGTTTTTTCTCTCCAAGAAAATTATATTTTAAAGAAGCCCAACCCAGGTTACTGGTAAATTTTACTTCCATCCTCTCAGTAATACTAGTGGCCTAGACTTAGGATGGCCCAGGAAACCTGTAGCACATGAACAACAAACTGAACACTAAATCATAAACTGATGGGTAATCAAAGAGTGATGGAGAAAAGATGATTCTCCGTTTTCTTTTATTCTTTACTATTTAAGCTGCCAGAATATCGTTCCTTTCATATAAAAAAATCTTAAAGGATTCTAGCATTTGCCAAATCAGGAAAAGGTCTCACAAGAATGTACACAGATAATTGGTGCTGCTTTTACAACAGCCATCAAAGAGTGTCAAGGAGCCAGGAAAAAAGCTTATGCTGCAAGGATATTATCCATTTGCACATGTATTATGTACACAGCTAGAGAAACACAAAATCCAAAGCTCAAGATTTACAAGAAGATGAAATGTACAAAAGCCAATCGACAGAATTGGAAGTTGAAATGGTGGATGTGAAGGGTGTAAACTACCATGCAGATGAAATCTGTGGTTTCTTAAAAAAATCAAAACGTTCTGTTCAGGATATAAAAAAAGAAGCCAGTCTTACCCTGAATACAGAGCCAAGATCCCTTCTTCTTTATAGATTCGGAACAAGGCATGAAACATCCCTCTATATTTTATTTCTTTGAAACGGACATCGATACTCTGGCCCTGGACTTGCAGCCGTGTTTTAGTAAGATCCACAGGGAAAGTGCCTATGAAGAAACACGCTCTTAAGTATTTACAAATAACAGTTATGTTATGGTTAAATATAAGGGCGATGAAAATCCTAGAAATACAGGACAGTCATTTTCATAACACCTGGATATCTATTTCACCATCACTGCCAGAGGACAAAGGCTATAAGTGAAATGTACTAGCCTTTCTAAGAAGTACAACTTGCTACACAGTGTCCCTGACACTGTGACATAGAAAACGCTTAAAGATGATAATATGCTATAAATGCAAAGGGGTTTAGACATGTCTTTCACGCTGTCTCTAACATACCAATGTTAATGGCATTTATTACCCTTGTCCTCCCATCCTCTCCCATCTTCCCATCTTCCGTCTCCATACCTCCTCGCCTCACATTATCACAAGCACAGGAAAGCATTACATGTTCTTACATGCCATTATAACTCTGTGTGTGTGTGTGTGTGTGTGTGTGTGTGTGTGTGTGTGTGTGTGTGTGTGTGTGTGTTTACAACTTCCTAATATTATGAGAGAAAATGGTAAGGTCTCACATGGGTCTAATCACCATAATGCCTTGGATGATTGAAGAGTATTTAGGCCACTCTTTTTATAAATTGTGCTTTATTTACTTATTTGTGTGCATGTATGTGTGTGGATATATGTGGATGTCAGAGGGCAGTCTACAGGAGTCAGTTCCATCCTTTAACCACAGGGTTCCCATGGATCAAATTCACGTCTATCAAGTTTGGCAGCATGCATCTACTTTACCTGCTGAGCCATCTTGTCTTCCCTAGCAGGATTCTTCAATAAAGCTCCCTTTTCTTATATCAGCACATAAAAGTGGTTTTTGCATGAACAAAATGGGATTTAAGAAAGATTTAAAGATCTAAAGCTATTAAGCTCTTTATGTATATAGTTTTGAACTTTTGTGACCTAGATTGTATAAGGCCAGAGCATATAACAAGAAAATCAACAGGCTGGGAAGTGGTGGCTCATGCCTTTAACCCCAGCACTCTGGAGGCAGAGGCAGGTGGATCTCTGTGAGTTCAAGGCCATCCTGGTCTACAGAGTGAGTTCCAGGACAGCCAGGGCTACACAGAGAAACCCTGTTTTGGAAAACCAAAAAGAAAAAAAAAAGTCAACAAACACTGCTGGATTGTAGACACCGAGGAATCATTTAGGAAAAAGAAGAATCTGGAAAATGAAGTCACAATCTAGTGATCTTGTTTGCTTCTAAAATGGAAGAGAGGTTTGCAAAAAAGAAGCCTGGATAAGAAGAAAGTATAACCTTAGCATAAATGAAAGACCATTAGCACAGGACTACACAGAAACCACTATCATATATAGTCCTTTATGAGCATGCATATTTGACTTGAAAAACTAGCAAATCACTAAGATATCAAAAAAAGGTCAAAATTTGACTTCTTAACCATATTCTCCATATCACTACAACCTCCTCAGGAATATTACTTGATAGCCATGCAACAGTAATTTTTAAAACAAAAGATGACAATATTTTCCCCTGCTGATTTTCTCCAAAAACAATCGGTATCATACATGACCCTCTGTGGCATGAATCTTAGATTTGTCATTTTTCTCAATTCTTACCGAACTCAGCAACAATAGAGGCAAGGCCGCCATATACAAAAGGTTTCCAGTTCAGACCAGACATCTCATGGCTTAAAGTGGAACTTTTCTGATGCTAAAAATAAACACGAATCAGAA
Source organism: Mastomys coucha (assembly GCF_008632895.1). NCBI lineage: Eukaryota > Metazoa > Chordata > Mammalia > Rodentia > Muridae > Mastomys > Mastomys coucha. The sequence goes on along the minus strand of NC_045030.1, from coordinate 52,457,223 downwards.
CAGGGCACAAGAACGAAGAGAGCATTTATTAATACTTGATTATATGATTTAAATAAATAATACTGGCAAATCATACAAATGTACAGGAAAAAAATAAAAGCCCCCAAGTGAAATGAGACAACATGGAGAGTCCTGTTTCATGTGCTGGATGATCATGAGTTTGTTCTTTAATGTTATTCTGTAGGGGAGGCGTGCAATCACTCAAAAGATCAACATGTGAGCTTCATTCTCTCTAACACTCTTACCCACCCAGCACACCCATCTCTGACATTCAGCTAGACAATCACGAGGCACGGAAACTGGAACTCAAATTACACAGGCTGAGGCATCTTATAAAAGCAGTTCATGGTATTCAGTTAGCTTGATTTAGGCACAGAGCACAAGCTCCCAACACTACCCCATAATGTTCCCAGTCCTCTCAGCTCTCCACTGAAATTTCACATCTCAGTTCTAGGAACTGAGTGAGCTATACACCAAACCCGCTACTCAGCGAGACCCAGGCTGAGCAATTCACCTTGCTTCTGCATCTATGGACTATGGTATGCCTCCTGAGTTAACTAGAAAAAATAAATTTGAAAGCAGATGTAGTGGCACAGGCCTGTAATTCCAGCACTTGGGAAGTAGAGTCAAGAGGATCAGTAGTTCAAAGTCACCCTTTGCTACGTGCCTCATGAAACAGAATCATCTAAAAGGTAGATTTAAACATAGACCGCTAAGCCTCTCTCTCCACAGAGTTTCTGATTGTTGGTTTAAGTCTTGCCCTGAGAATCAGAGAGTTCTCAAAGAATACTGATGCTTCCTCCTTTAATAACTACTGCTGTCAGCATCACTTCCTAAATCCAGGTCCACTGGCAAATACTTTTTCTTATAGACGCTCCAATTTTCTTGAGATATTTCCTTCTTCTTCAGAGTTCCAAAGTATGTATACTACTCATTTTCAAAAGGATTTATAGTCAAAAAGGAACAGTATGAAATTAGATCGTCTAAGGTCGAATCCTGGCTCCAGATTCAATGCTTGACTATCACTGCCTAGTCGTGGATCTGGGAAACTAAGTCAATCTTTCCCTGCCTCCATTTTCTGAAAACAACAATAATAAAAACTTATGGCATAGGGTTGCTGTGTTGTATATAAATATATATCCAGCACCTAGAAAAGTCTGCTCACTAAGTTAATTATCATTACTACATGGCTGAATTTACATCTTAATTGATAGCATTTGCTGTCAAAGTTCCCCTTGTCAGTCTGGGTTAGTACCTGGGAGCCAGAGTCTGCTCCTAGAGGAAACAGGGTTTTGATTTATTTTATTTTTATTTTTTTACAAAAGTAATTTTCTGAAACGAAGCAAAGAGAGGCCAGTGAGCATGCAGATAAAATGTCTTAGTTACATACTACAAAAATGATTGTTGGAACTTCCTTTCAAACATAGTACAAATTGCATATATGAGAGATAATCTCTAACAGAGGAGAGTTCATTAAAACTCTAAAGAGCAAATTAGGAGTGATAGGAAAGATGGGACTATGGTGTACCTCCTGAGTTTACAAGAAAAAGAAATGTGAAATCTGATGTAGTGACACAGGCCTGTAATGCCAGCACTTGGGAAGGAAAATCAAAAGATCAGTAACTCAAAGTTACCGATTGCTACATAGGGAGTTTGAGACCAGCCTGGGCCACAGAAGACTGTCTCCATAAGAATGCACACAAAAAAATAAGGGAAAAAAATTACTCTCATTTGTCAAATGTCAAGATTCCCCTAAATAGCTTTTGATGTTTCAGATGTCAACTGTGCTGCTCCCCCAAACTTTCCCTTTACAACTTCATGCATCCTTTGTCAGTACAGGAGAAAAAAAAGAACTCTGTCCTAAGTCTACTACCTACTACTCAACGTTTTATCATTGTTATTTTATATGCAAGTGCTTGCTTGCTTACATGTATGTCTCTGCATCACATGCCTGCCTCATAGCCACAGAGGCCAGAAGAGGGTGTTTCATGCCCTGGAACTGGTTACAGATGGTTGTGAATGCTGGGACTTGAACCTGGATCCTCTAAAAGAACTGCTACTACTCTTAACAGCTAAACATATCTCTAGCCCCTAGCCAATCTTTTTTTTTTTTTTTTTTTTTGGTTTTTGGTGTTTGGTTTTTGGAGACAGGGTTTTTCTGTGTAGCCCTGGCTGTCCTGGAAATCAGGCTAGCCTCGAACTCAGAAATCCACCTGCCTCTGCCTCCCAAGTGCTGGTCTTAAAGGCATGTGCCACCACTGCCCGGCTAAAGTCAGTTTTCATGTTTCTATATTTTCTCTTTCTCAGATTAAATACTCCTGATCATTTTCTTTATCCTATGTGTTTTAATTCAGTTACTATAGCTGAAAACTTCTATTTCTTCTGAGAGAGGCATATCACACAACTGAAACATTAATGTTCCAGCAAATACCAGTCTTTCACATAAGGCTATATCATGTATGCAAGTTATGTCCCCCTACAACTATGCATTTTTTTTGAGAATTTTTTTCTTTGACATCTTCAATTCAGGCATAAAATGATGAGTAAGGTGAGGTTTATTCTCTAGGTGTCCTGTCTCTTCCCCTCTTAAATAGGGAAGACTCCTGCAAAGATGACACCCCTTTTCACAAAACTTCTCATAAACCTCATAGGAGCTATCAGAGAATGAGTACAAACCAACCAGTCGCTGACTATCTTGTGTATGCAACTGAATGTAAACAGTTACAGAAGAAGCCACAAAAGAAATTTGCTGGACCTGATAATACTATATACCCTGTTCAAGTCTCTCCTCATTTCCAAAGTCTCTACATACAAACCCTTGCCTCTTGGTTTTGCTGCAGAGAATTGCTTTGTAAAGTATACCAAACTCCTTGTGAAGTTATTTTGACTTGTGGAGGCTAACCTCAGTTTGTGTGAAAGTACAGAAGTCATATCTAAGGAACCATATAAATACAGTACCCTAAATATTTTTATTCTATAAAGATGCCAGTAAAGTTTGGCTTCAGGATTTGTACATCTCTTCATAAAATCTGATTATGGCTAACCTAACAAGTGATAATAAAAATCTCCTAGACTCTATATTATATAGCCTCTACACGTATTAGAGATCTCATGTTTGGAAGATAGCAATTGGGAGCCTAAAACTGTGTGTTGAAGGCAGGATCAATACTCAAACCAGCAATTTGTTATTAATCTAATTGGTCATGTTTTTTTAATCACAGCAGGGTATGGTGATGCCTGCCTTTGAATCCAGCACCTGAGAGATAAAACAGGTGGATCTCGGTGAGCGTGGCCAGCCTAATCTATACAGTGAGACCCTGTCACACAAAAAAACAACAACATACGTCTATGTGTGTGTGTGTGTGTGTGTGTGTGTGTATACACATATATATACATACATATATATTCACAAAAATAATCTAACATAAGACAGTAATTGTTATTCTTCCTATCTTTTCTGCACAATCATCTGGTGGATGAAATTACTTTGTTAGAGAAAAATGAAGTGTTAAAATGTATAGCAGTCTATAAGAGCAAGAGAAGCACCGAAAACAATCACGTGTCTCAACAATTTGTAAAAGCTGTTGGAAGTGAGAGAACTTAAGCTGGGTTTCCACAGAGCAGACTGAGTCTGGATAGGAGCAAGTAAGGAAGACATCTAGGAGGGGTAAAAAGAATGTATAAAGCCAAATGTGCAAACACACACAATCATGTAGAAGTATGCACCAATATGGTTTATACTGAGACAGAAATGAAGGACCCAAGCAGAATAAGCTATAAACTTATTGGCTGAAACAAGTAAAAAGGGGTAGATTCTACTCAAAGGCTTGGAAACAGGTGCTGGAGGAAGACCAGTTCTATTAATAGGCAAGTGAATTAAGGTAATAGCCTATTGCAATTAGCTACTAGGGACTTCAAGCCCGGTGGATTGCAAACAGAAGTAGGAAAATAGCTTAGGAGAGTGGGAAGTAGGCAGAAAAGAATGCTAGTCAATAATGAGGTTAAACTGTTGAAATGGAGACAAAAGATACTTCATGATATAAATGAAGAGAAGGAAAGAGTTAATGTGTAGTCTGAGATCTCTACGGTTAGGCAAGGACACAATGGTAGAAAACTATAAATGTCCCTGCTACTACCTTGTCTGAGAAACAAATTCATGTTCCCAATCAAGTAACTGAACTGCATTTTAATAGATGCCTTCAACGCCTCAACCTCAGGAGTGACAGGGGGATACAAAGTGATGGGGAGCATCTTTCAACAGCATCCCTCACACTTATACAATGGAGGTGTTTGCTTACTCCGCTTACAATCACTGCCGCCGTTGCAAACTTCACCCTTAGAAAAATTAGGATTATTCCGGGAAAGATACCCATTCACCCTCTGGGTGCAGGTTCTTGCCAGTTCCTCGGCTGTCAGAACGAGTTCGTAGAGAGAAGGGAGGCGCCTGAAGGAGGCGGCCTCCCGGGGGGGTCGAGGAAGCAGAGCTCAATCGAAGAAGTAAAGCCACCGATGCCAGAAGAGTGAAAGACAGGGAAGGGACTCAGCTGAGGGGAGAGAGAGATCAAAGGACCGTTAAGCCCCTCCCAGGCCGGGAACCAAGCCAGCCCGGCCCCGCGCGGCCTGGCGCGGCCCAGCCCCGCTCCCCAACCTGGAAGTCCAGGAGCTTCCCCCTCACCTGCTCGAGCTCAGCAGACGACTGGGAAGCGGAGGCTACCACAGTAGGAAACGCCACCGCAGCGCCAACCCGGAAGCATTGAAACCAACGGAAGTAACCAAGGCGTCGCCTCAGCAACAGTGGCGCAGCCATAATAACTCCGCCCACTCCTAGCCTGAAAAAGCAAGGCGCCAATGCAAGGAAACCATTACAATCCGAAAGCCAGAGTCCAGAATCTTGTGCAAAAAGGTCGGCAGCCAGCCACCTGCCTTCCTGGATGCTTCGGGAGAGGGAGCTAAGGCGTGAGAGTGTAGTCGCTTCTGCAGCTAAAGGGGCTCACCAGTGAGGTCGGAGGAGACGCCTTGTCGCCCACCGACCCGACCATTTACCAGCCAGAGCAGAGGCTCAGCTTTGCCTCTTAAAAAAACAAACAAACAAACAACAAAACAAAAAAAAAATGCGAGAAGGTGGGCGGAGCGTCACGTGGAGGGAGGTGGAGCAAAGGATTTAAGATAAAAGTGGGAGGAGCTCTTTTGCCTGTTTTCTGGAACCCTCTTTTAGTGGGTTGCTTCATTCAGCCTTGATGTGAAAGTTTGTGTCTGGTCTTATTGTATCCTGATAGGCCTGATATCTGATATTGTATCTGATATGTTTGGTTGATATCCCTGGGAGGCTGGCTCTTTTCTGAAGGGAAACAGGGGAGGAGTGGACCCAGTAGAGGAGACTGGGCAGAGAGGAGGGAGGGAAAACTGGGGTTAGGATGTTAATATATGAGAGAAGAATAAGTAAAGATTTTAAAGTGGGAGATTTTAAGATGAAAGTGAGGACTAGAAGCTGAGCGTAATTTAAAGACTGAACCTAGGCTCAGAAAGGAAAATAAAAACGGGAGAAGCAAATAACCCTCATCCAATGAGTATCAGACAGCAGTCGCTGAAAAATTATGTACATGCCTTGTTCTCAAAGCCCAGAGACAAGCTTCGGAACAAGTTGGAAACAAAAAGAGTACCTTGAAAAGTTAAAGCAAATGAATCTGGAGAGAATAATGGAAAGAGTGTTGCAGTTAATCCACACCTCATAAGCCTCAACCCCAGCTTCGGACCCCAGTTCTCAGGGGCATTAGAGGAGAACCACAAACTTCTGGGTGAATCCATTAGCTAAATTAAGGCTACAACCTTTTTTTCTTTAAACGTGTCAGTTTCCACAATCACACGAGAGTTAATAATAGTGTTTGTTGTTTACATAAGTATACATAGGTGACTTCAAGGCCCATGATCCTAAGAGATTATTTGTTGGGCAGATGAATTTTTAAATTTATTTATTCCAAAAGAATCTTCGTCATCTCATTCACATTGTTTTTCACTTAAATTCTTACAGCAGCACACATGACAATAATGGACAGCATTATGGAGTACTTAACCGTGTTAACAGTTAACAGTTGTGTGATGGCAAGAGCTTTTTTTGCTTGCTACTTCCTTATAAAGTTGATACATTTATTTTCCCATCCTAACAACTAAGAAAAATAAGGTCATAAAAGTTAAGGAGAGTTATGTCCTAACTGGCAGAATTCAGATTCCAACTTGAGACTGACTTGAGAGCCCAAGCTCTCTGTTAATGTCAGAAATGTCAGTACTACAGAGATAAGAAACATCTGCTTGCACTCCAGCATGTGAATTCTCTGAGGCTAGAGAGATTATCTCAGTAGTTAAGAGCACTAGCTGCTCATCTAGACAATTCCCATTCCCAAGGCTCAAATCAACCTCTGTAACTCCAATCCCAAGGGAGCCAATGACTTCCCAGGTACTCATGTGGTATGCAGGAACACATACAGACGAAACACCCATACACATAAAATCATTTTTTTTAGTTCATAGGGTAAATTCTCTTTCATTTTAGACAGCACCCTTTCAGACAAATGAGGGACAAAAAACTATACCTTAGAGTCCTTATAACTTGAAAAGTTTGGACTCTTTTCAGTGACATTCTGAAGTATTTCTGCAGCTGTCGCCTAGATTTGTGTCTCACATCCAACTCACTGAAGCTTGTAGAATTATAGTCTGTCCCTTGAGCAAATTGCTATCTTAGCTTTTGTACAAGACTATAAATTTTCCTATTCAGCTCCTCCTACTAGTTAATCTAGTAATTAAAATTCAAGACACAATATGTATGGTCAAAAACTGGACATTTGGGAAGAGACTAGACAATAGAAGGCAATTTATAAGAAAAATTGCCAACTTTGGCAAGGAGGATTATTTTTCTCACATAATATATCCTGAGTATAGTTTTCCCTCCCTCTACCCCTAGTTCCTCCCCATATCCCTTCTCATCCAGATCCACCCTCTTTCTGTCTCTCATTAAAAATCGAACAAGCTTCTCAGAGGTGGTAATGATATATAATAAAACAAGTACTAACACATTGGAATAAGACATACTAAACAAACAAAAAAGGGGGGGAAGAGCCCCAAAGAAGGCACAAGAAACAGATCCACTTGTTATTACACTCAGGAATCTCATAAAACCACTAAAGTAGAGGCCATAATATACACCCAAAAGACTTGTAGGATGAAGATATATATAATAAAAGCCCTGACATGACATTATGATGCCACTGAATTCATTTTCTGTTGGCCATCTACTGGTGATCAGGTAGCCTGCCCATAAGAGTTGTTTGTTGCAAGTAATTATCAATTAGAGATATCTTCTGAGTTAGGGATGGGAGCTTGTGTGCACTTCTTTCAGCACTAGGATCATCTGGTGCAGACCCATGGAGACCCTGTGCTTTCTGTCTTAGTCTCTGTGAGGTCACATGTGCATAAAACATGTTGATTTAGAGGGCCTTGTCTACTTAGTGTCCTCCATCCCCTCTGGCTCTTACACTCTTTCGGTCTCCTCTTTTACGGGGTTCTGTGTGTCAGGTATGGGTTCCATCTCGTGGAATGGGCCTTAAATCAAATCAGGTATTAGCTGGTTTACTCCCACAAGATTTGGTCCACCATTGCCCTAGCATATCTTGGAGGCAGGACATCATTGTAGATCAAAGGATTTATGGCTGGATTGGTGTTTATGTTTTTCTTTTGTAGCATGCAGAGTGCCTTCCTATACCAAAGGTATTAGCACATAGGGGTAAAGTGTCTATGTAGGCACCAACTCAACTTTTGTAGGTGTTGTCTTCAGCAATGGGTTCTTGCTGTCAGCCTGGGCTGCTTTGGGGTTCCCATGGGACACTCTTTGCCAGCCTCTAGATATAACCCAGACCCAGTACTGGAAGCTTCATTTATTGACAAGAGATGTCCAGCCAAGCCTCTGTCTCCCCCATTATTTAAATTGTTTTCATATATATTAATAAAATGTAGATATTATAATAATTAAAATAATATATATGTATATATTTTAGGAAGCTTTTATTGTAATAGGTTTCCATACTATCGCTCAAATGACCCTTTATCCTGTCTCTTCCAATATTCCCTCCCTCATCTCCCCTTCTCTCCCTCCTATCAAACTGATCCTCCCATTGCAAGCACTCCATCCATTTATAACTGTGTATTCTAGGGTTGGAAAGATGGCTCAGAGGTTAAGAGCACTTGCTGCTCTTCCAGAGGTCCTGAGTTCGATTCACAGCAGCCACATGGCAGCTCATAACCATTTATACTGTTATCTGATGGCCTTTTCTGGCCTACAAGTATATATGCAGATAGAGCACTGATAATACATTAAATAAATAAATAAATTTTGAAAAATTTATTTACTCTATTTCTCTTTCCTAGGAAGTTCTATCGGCTTCCTACACTCTAAGTCTATATCTAACTTCTGTGGTTCTACAGACTGTAGCTTGGTTGTCATTTACTTAATAACATATCCACATATAAATGAGGGCTATGGGCAATTTTCTTTCAACTGATATTTGTTTTATTAATATTTATGGTTATTGTTTGTGTAATGGGGGGGAGAAGGCTTTAGGCACATACATGCCATGTTGTATGTGTGGAGGTCAGAGAACTTTCAGGGGTGGGGTCTCTCCTTCCACCATGGGTTCCAGGGATTGGAGTGTTTATGGTGTGGTAGTGTGAATTGGTTTGGCCCCCACAGATTCATGGGTTTGAATGCTTGGCCATAGAGAGTGGCACTATTAGGAGGTGTTGCCTTATTGGAGTAGGTATGGCCTCGCTGGAGGAAGTGTGTTACTGTGTAGGTAGGCTTTGAGGTCTCTAGTGCTCAAGCCCCACCCAGTGAAGAAGACAGTCTCCTCCTGGCTGCATTTGGATCAAGATGTAGAACCCTCAGCTCCTCTAGACTAAGTCTGCCTGAACACTGTCGTGCTTCCCTCCATGATGATAATGACTAAACCTCTGAACCTGTATGCCAGTCCCAATTAAATATTTTCCTTTATAAGAGTTGCTTTGGTTATGGTGTCTCTTCACAGCAATAAAACCCTAAGACAGCAAGCACCTCTGTACACTGAGCCATCCCAGTGATCCTCAGGTGGTATTTTTAAATCATTA
>NC_045030.1:52446660-52448063 GCF_008632895.1 Mastomys coucha | reverse complement strand
GTGTTGAAAAGCAATGTTTTTAATATAAAATTCCATATTCACAAATCTCTATTAAACATCGGGGAGAGAGGGTAACTCATGGTTGATTACACAGTTTTCTTTTCAAATGGATAAACCAAATGACCACTCTAGCATTACAGTTTGACATCTGCACGTCTATGCATGAAGCTAAAGTCCAGATGTCCAAACTTGAGAGAAGCTGGACTACCTCCTTCTCAAAGCAGATGTAGTAGTTTACACTACCTGATCACATTGATGCTCTCCTTTCCTGTGTGGTTGGTTGGTTTGTTGGTCTTTTTATTCATTCCCCTCTGTAATCCTCAACAGAATCAACCCCAAAGTGCCTCACAAAGTCCAGAGAGAGGCTTGGCAACATGTCGGTCCTTATAGCAGCCAAGGGCTGCAACTGAGCCAGTTGTAGCACAGCCTAGGATAAAAGAAAATGGCTTAGTAAGAAATAACCAAAGCCCAAAGGGGTAAATAAAGATTGCCTTCAGGGCCTTTTGGAATAGGCAGACTAACTTGGGCTCCAAGGCCACCTGTATTACTTCCCATTCTTCCTCAAAATGGTTCAGGCAGGAGGTGGAGACAGCTCAATGCCCAGGTTGGTGAAAGAGGCTAACAGCTCCTCTGTGTTGCCAGAAGCCAAACAGTCCCCAAAACTATTTGCTTCTCTCACAAGTATCCTGTTTATATCACCTGATGGTCCCTACCCTGTGGCATGGGGTAGCCAGTTTAGTTTCTGTTTAAGGGAGTGGGGATGTCAAGAGGAGCTTTGCAATGTCCTACTTGCAAGGTAAGAATGAAATTGACCACTTGCATAGTTGCAGATAATTTGCTCTTGACAGAGCCTCTTACCAATAGTCCTTCTTCCCATTACCCACCCCTTTTTTAGCTACCCTACCACGACTAGCCTGCCCTAAATCCTGTCTTGCTTGGGAATCTTAAGTGCCCTGCTCTCCTGAGCTCCTAGAAGGACAGGAGGAGTCACATACACATGCATGGTGTGTTTGTGTATGTGTGTGTGTACATTCACCCCATCTCCTGAACAACAAAGAGGCACAGAATTAAAGTGCCTCTTCTCCACCTCTAGCACACACCCACTCACCAATGCTCCATGAATACACCTAGCTGTGAGAATTTTTGCCCCCAGCTCAACAGCTAACCAATTGGATAAAGATCCCTGGCCTAAAGAAACTCACCTGGCAGAATTCCCCTTTTAGCACCAGTGGTCCCTGTTGTGTTTTATAAAAAGAAAAGAAGCCAGGGATATCTTTAGTGGAAGTTTGGTATGGTGTGGGGGAAAGGGGTACCTCTGCGGGCCCATGCTAAGGCATCCCTTCCCTGTGAGATACCAGCCACAAAACAGTATAGTATAGACTAGAGTTTATTTAGGGTGTGGG
>NC_045030.1:52443222-52445725 GCF_008632895.1 Mastomys coucha | reverse complement strand
CCTGGAACTCAGAAATCCACCTGCCTCTGCCTCCCAAGTGCTGGGATTAAAGGCATGCACCACCACCGTCCGGCGATAATAAACTTTTTAAGTACATTTGGAAGAAGAAAATTTTTTTCCTTAGGTATTGTAGTGGGGTCCAGCATATGTACTGGGGTCCAGCCAGCTGGCAGACCCTCACTTCTGCTGGATGCTTCTTGGACTGGAGATTTCTGGGTACCTGTGAACGCAAGCGGGTAAGAGAGAAAAGAAAAAGACACAGACGCCAGGTAGCTGCATCAAGAGAGGTGTGTGTTTACTAGAAGAGCCCCCAGTTTAAATAACCAGAGGCAATATCGAAACCTAAGGGCAACTCAATACCAAGTCATTTAACATCAGCAAGAGACCGGAGGAAAGGTACTTCAAAGGCAAGGACGATAGTCTTTGATCTGAGGTAGTCAGGCATCCTCTCAACAGGAGGCATCCTGGATCTGAGGGATCTGAGGGATCCTGGATCCTCTCAACAGGAGGCAGTCTTGGATCTGAGGGCAGTTTCGTTTCGCTTTCGACTCTTGAGGCAAAGGGGGCAAGAGCCCACAAGGTATACATTTGAAACCCTTAGGTCTTGATGGTTGTGGGTGAGGGAAGTCCCAATGCCAAGAACAGGAGAGGAATCCCACCCTCTGGGGCAGGTAGCAAGTGGGAACTTAGGCTATTGATTAGCAGGTCTATTTATCTGGATGGAGTCTATTTGGTCCATGAGAGGTAGAACTGAGTGGAATTCCTGTAGCTTATAAATTTACAAAAGAGATAAATTTGTTAACGTGAACAGTCTTTAAGCTGAGCTTAGAGAAGGCAAAACCCTTTTTGGAGCAGAAGGAACAAGAAAGGCTTTTTCCTTCTGTCTAGGAAACTGAATATATATAAATTTAGTAAAATGAGAAACAATTTTAAGTTTATAATTGAAAGACAAAGGAAACTCAAAAACTTGACCTTGTGAATATAATTGTTCATATAGTTTAGCAAGAGAAATACCTTAAGTCTATAATTATAAGACAACCAAATGGAAACATATTTGTAACTATGATAGCTGTATTATAGACTTAGCATGAGAAACACTGAAGTTTATAGTTAAAAGCAAACCAGATGAAATGGACCTTGTGATTATGAAAGTGGACTGTATAGTTTTATTAGGGTTAGGCTACTTTATAAGAACTCTATTGGTTATTGTTAGGACAATGGCATAGCAAGGAGAGGAAATATGAAGCATTTAGTCACTGGAAACTGAGGTTAGGTAAGGAAAGAAGGTTACATCTGTGAAAGCTTACATCTGAACTTGTGTATTGTTTATCGTGAAGTCTGTAAGAAATCTGGTAGTCTTAGCTAGTTACCAAATTTATTAATGAGCAAATAAAGTAAATTACCTTGGGGTAAGGAGCTAGGTCTCTTTTTATAGGTGTCAAGCTACAGTTACCTTAGCTATCAGTATAGTTAGTCAGAAATCTGGAAATAATAAATTATAATCTAGGAGTTGTATATTAATAAAAATAAGAGGTTGGTCAATACTCCATTACCTAAGCAGTTCCCAGATCCCTGTGGTCTTCATGGCAAGATGGGCAGAGTCAGTCTGGCTGTAAGGCCCAGAAGACGAAAAGCTTTTTCCTGTGGAGTAGATAGTGTGAAATGAGAAATGATCGACTTTGACTTAGGCAATAAGTAACATTTGATTCTTAGGGTATCCTGTTTTGTCCACAGTGTAGACCAAGCCCTGGCAGTGGGCAAGGCAATGGAGTAGTATTTCTCAGTGGTTATCATACCACAATCTAGGTAGAATCTTGTTGCTGTGCCCATTATCTTCTTGGAGACTCTGGGAGTATAAGGTATCAGGCTTTAGGAGTCTCTGTCATAAGCTTAAACTTATTACATTTAGTAGACTACTGACAAGATTGAGAGCAGTATCTAATAAGCATAGTCTGAGTTAGACAACCTGTGTTTGTTTAATTACTTGTTAGAGAATGTATCTAGCAAATAGAGCACATTATAACTAAATGGCAATAACAAAACCAAGGCTAAACATATATAAGGCAGTGATCTTTAACCTTTATAGTGTTTAGGTATCTCGGCCTTGCAGCTATGTATCAGCAGAGGAAAACACATGAAGAGATACACATATAAAAAGACAAATGGCCGAATTTTGTCTAATGTACACTTGGATAAATGCTGATGTGGACCAGAATGGAAAGAAACCAGAAAGCTGACAGCTGTGGCATGAGCTGTGGGCAGGGACAAAAAGCAAATGCGCCCAGGCCAGTTCAGGCCTGCCTGGCTGAGCAGGATAGGCGGCTGTAGCAGCATCAGTGGCTGCAGTGGCGGCTGCTTCAGTGGCTCCTGCTTCAGTGGTTCTGGTGGATGTGGCAGCAAGAATCGAGGGGGCAGGGCGGCAAATGCGCAAGCGAAAGCGAGTGTGGTGGGGCGAGAGCTAATGCAGGTGGTCTCTGGAAATTCTCAGCAGAATAGAGTCCCA
>NC_045030.1:52442227-52443081 GCF_008632895.1 Mastomys coucha | reverse complement strand
CATTCTTAGCTCAGGCAGTACAAGAGAGCTCAGGTACCACAAAATGCTGGACTGCTCTTGAGCTGAGGAGTTGAGATGGCAGGGGGTGAGAGATGAGAGAGTGAGAGAGAGCTAGAGTTTGAGAGTAAGAGTTCTGCAAGCCAGGGCATGGTGCTGTAGGCATAGAAGACCTTCACATCTCTTCCTCCTAGAGTTTGCCCAAAGTGGACCAGATGTAGCTGCAGAGGCACGCTGTCCATGCTAGTGATGGTTGTCATCCGGCTCTCTTGACTTCTGGGAAGCTCAGACCCAGGGAGGCTGAACCCTAAGAGACTCAGAAAGACACATAGCTCAGAAAAAGTTAGAATGAGTGTTCTTTGTCAAATTGGGTGTGTGCCCAGTGTTTTAATTTTCACAAGGCAAAGTTTCACAAGGCTTTACATTTCCAAATACACCACTCACTCAATCCCCCATTTCCAGTATGACTTAGGGTTGCAGAATCACAGAGAAGGGAGGAAAATAGAACAAAAACTTCATTTTACAGAGTAAAAGTAGCTAACATTCTGACACCAGTTCTGTATCTAGCCTGAGGAAGCTTAAAACAGAGCAGAAAGGAACAGACTTCAATGTTGTTCAATTCAAAAGTGGAAGTAGAAATTTGTTTCAGAGATAACCAGTTTTGGGGTCTATAGGTGCAGTTTAGACTTAAGAGGCCTATGCAGACGTCACAAGAAAGAAGACACCTGTAGAGTAGCAACTGCAAGGAAACAGGCAAAGTTTGAGAACAATGGCATGGTATGTAGGGATCACTTAAACTCTGGGTTGGAATATAGTGGAAATGATTTCTTACAAGCCAGAATTGAAATTCTCTCTCT
>NC_045030.1:52439050-52442113 GCF_008632895.1 Mastomys coucha | reverse complement strand
AGCTACAATGCACTCACATAAATAAAATAAATAAATTAATCTTTAAAAAAGAAAAAGAAAAGAAAGAGAAAAGAAAAGAAAAGAAAAGAAAAGAAAAGAAAGCAGGCTGAGCAAGCCAAGAGAAGCAAGCCAATAAGCAGCACCCCTTCATGGCCTCTGCATCAGCTCCTTTCTCCAGGTTCCTGCCCTGTTTGAGTTCTTGTTCTGACTTCCTTTGATGAGGAAACAAACCCTTTCCTCCCCAACCTGCTTTGGTCATTTTGTTTCAGTACAGCAATACTAGCCCTAACTTGAACATCTCCTTTGATGCCATGATTAAGCCACCCAATAAAAAACTTTCTGAATATAGTTTTACATTTACTGATTAGGTCATCAGGATTTGAGATGTCTGTTATTTATAATACAGTGTTTCTAACTAGTATAGATCTGATGGCCTTTTGTGGGGGTAGGGGGGTAACAAAGACCCAAACATAAAATTAGTATATGTATCAGATAGGTTTTAAGGATTTATTCCAGTATTGATTCCACAATCACAATCAGTAAGTAGTATAAATTCCACAGCTCAGTGAAGAGGCTACAGGGAAAGCCCAAGGGGGGAGGGGCAAGTAATTTGATCTGATAGAGTAGCATTTGCTTTCCAGAGGCATGATTATCAGTTTGTCACTCTTGCCAGACAACTAAATCAGAAGAAGAAACAGCCATTTGGTCACATCATCAGTCTTGGCAGCTCCTGTGGGGAACTAGCTAGAAAAATGTTTTCATATTTATTATAACCCATAATGGTTGGCTGTATACTTCCTTCTATTTGTTATACAGCAAATTCCTTGAGGGTAGGGCTGTCAGGCAACATTTCTACACCATTCTGTGAACAAAAAAGAAAAAGAAAAGAAAGAGAAAAAAAACAAACCAAAAGAAAAAACAAACAAACAAACAAACAAAAAAAAAAACCAAGGGCTAGAATGAAAGCTTATCAACCTTTTGACATACACCATTTTGAGGGTTTTTGTTTCATGCTCTAATGCAGCCTTTGCATGTGTTATTTTGATGGGAAAATGTTAGATTATTCTCACCAATATGATTCCTATAATAACTGCCCACATGGTGTTAGAAGGAGCATACAATGTTCTTAAAATGGTTTAATAACAATGGAATCCTTCTGTTCATAGCATACTAAGGCCAGCTGAATTGTCACTATTCTCCTCTATCACGCAGCAAGAACATACCACTTACATGGTTTCCTGATGGAATTATTTACATTTATAATTATTCACATTGTTACCTACAAGGAGTTCTCTAAGCTCTGTTAGCATTCACATTTATTTTAAGGATAAAATTTACCTAATATACAAAGAAGTGTTTTACAGTGTTCAATTCAGTGGCACACCATATTTTCATTATGCTAAACATCCATCACCTCTCTAGAGTTTGAAATCCTTTCATCGTCCTAGGAACAATTCCTGCTCACAAGTAACCCCTTCTTGTTCACGCTCAACCACTAATCACCTGTTTGGCTCTATGGAGTCAACTATTCTGGATGTATAATTTTTTAAACATCAAGCAACCTCTGACTTTTGTATTTGGTTTCTTCATTCCATTTTCAGGATTAAATAATATGTAATTTAAGAATGTATCACATGTGCCAACCATTCCATGATGAAAAAAAAATAGTATTTCCACATAACAAGGATTTTTGTAACACACCCTTTAATATAAACGTGTACCAATACTAGATAGACCAAAGATTTAGCTATAAGGATTAAGATTTTAAATATCTTAGGCTGGTGAGATAGGCCAGCAGTTAAAGAGAACTGGCTGCTCTTCCAGAAGTCCTGAGTTTGATTTCCAACAACCACATGGTGGCTCATCAGATGCACTCTTCTGGCATGCCGCTGTATATGCAGACAGAGCACTCATGCATGAAAACAAAACATAAAGATATTCAATATCTCAAAAGGAAATATAGATATAACTTACCTTCTCAAGTGGTCTTTCAATTTGATACCAAAGGCACAAAAGAAAAGGCAGTTCAATTGAACGTCATCAAAATTAAAAGTGCTTGTGCCTGAACCACACATGGAGAAAAAAATATTTAAAAATTATTATTACAAATTGTGATTAAGGCTATTGAAAGAACTACAAGTCAAAAATATAGACAAGCTAGATTTTAAAGTGGGAGTGGGGCAGGACACAGGAATATAGCTCAGGAGGTAGAGGAGCAAGTGCCAAGTCTGACAACCTGAATTCAATCCCTAAAACACAGGAGGGAGAGGGAAATAATCAAGAGTCACACACACACACACATACACACACACACACACACACACACACACACGTAAAATGTAATAAAAATTTTAATGGAAGAAAATACTTCAATAGTTCAATATTCCTCCAGGAAAGATAAAGTAATAGCTAACAAATACATGAAGTTATACCCAACAATATTAATCCTGTGGTTTAGATGTTGTTGTGTTCCCCAAGGGCCCAAATATTTGAAATTTAGCCTTTACCATAACAATGTTAAGCAGGAAAGGGAACTAAAGAGGTGGGGCCTCAGAAGTATTTCTATCATTGGAATGCTGGCCTCAGAAGAAACCGATGTTGATCACTTTTGCCTTGATTAGTTCTCATGAGAGAATTTCATAAAAGAAAAAGCTTGACTCTCCTACATACACTCTAGCTTCCTGTCTTATCCTGTGCCTCCACTTGCTCACACTCCCTCCATTCTATTATCTACCAAAAGGGACTGACTTTTCTGAAGCTTTTGTTCCAAGATAACTCAGGATTCAAAACAAGGTCAGAGAGTGAGTGATAAGCACAGCAGCCTTTCTCTCTTTCACATGTCCTTCTCAGAGGGACTGCTTTCATAATGTCCTTGAGAACTCTAAGTTAAGGAAAGGAAACATCAAGCTGGGAGGCACTACTGGGCAGCAAGAGGCAATCCCCCAGAGGAGTAAACAAAGGTCTAAAACAGCAAACTTCACATCGCAGGGTAATGTAGCAAAATCTATATTATATACAGGCTAAACCATAACACACACACACACACACACACACACACCATCA
>NC_045030.1:52433400-52438961 GCF_008632895.1 Mastomys coucha | reverse complement strand
AAGGGTTAGGAGGAAGGAAAAGGGGAGGCAGGGAATGATGTAATTGTATTATAATCTCAACAAAAATATTTAAATTAAAACAAAGAGAAGAAAAAAAAACAAGAAAGCAAAACACTGCTACTTCAGGGATGGTAAGGTGGTTCAATGTTTTACAGCATTTGCTGCTCATATGAGGGAGCAAAAAGAAGGAGAAACACAATGGCTGATGCAGGGGTCTCTAGTTTGACAGAGGCCTAGAGATGTGATGGGTATGTAGAGGTCAGAGGACCCCAAAAAAGAAACAAAATCTTGCTAAGTAGCTTTGTTTTGCCTGGAACTCACTATATAGAGCTGGCTAGCCTAGAACTCACATGAGCTACCACAGCAAGAGTTTCGTCTTTATTTGAGCATCAGTTTATTCACACAAGAAAGAACTCTTGTGAATGTATCAAATGCATCAAGGTCACTCAAAGCTTGCACTTCTCGAAGCATCTTAGCACTCACACTAGAAAGAAGCAATATAAATCATCAGTGTGGTGCTATGGAGGCAGAGACAGGTGGATCTTTGAGTTCAAGGCCTTCCTGGGGATGTTGGGAGGGGCGGGTGGAGAGATGGCTCAGCGGTTAACAGCACTGACTGCTCTTCCAGAGGTCCTGAGTTCAATTTCCAGCAACCACATGGTGGCTCACAACCATCTGTAAGTATTGGGTCTGATCAGAGGGTTCATACAAAAGAGAAATTGTTAACTGTCAAAGAGCCTTCAGTACAAGTGCTCATCCTACTCAACACTAAAGGATCTGCCCTGGAGAGATGGGCTGGAGAGATGTCTTAGTATTTATGAGCACTTACTGTTCTTCCAGGACACAAGTTCAATTCCCAGCACTCAACATAGAAGCTCTCAACTATCTGTAACTCCAAATCCAGGGGATCTAATGCCCTCTTCTGCCTTCCAGGACACCAGGTACACATGTGGTTCACTTATATACATGCAGGGAAAAAAAACACATAATCATGAAAATAAAAATAATCTTTTTTAAAAAATAAGCAAGAAATCTTGTGACTATAATTGAAATTGGTAAAACTTTCAGGTGTGATTCCTTGGGTACAGGACACATCGCAATGGAGACTCACTGTGAATGTTTGGACAAATACATTGATGTTTTCATTTCTGAAGCGGATTCAAACTTCTTTGGATAGTTACAACAATCATATTTTTTATTTGGAAGGGTGACTTCCCCCCCAACACACACACATACATTTTCCCCTACAAAGTATTATCTGCCAAAATATCACACATCCAAGTGAAAAACAGTGATCTAAAATTTAGAATAAACTAATAAAATCTTAACATTAAAAAATGGAAGTGCTTTCTTGTTTTCAATTGTTATTGCTACAATGTGTCTTCATGCTTCTGAGGAAGAGTGGTGACCGAGGCCTGAAGAAAACACTGATCACTCAAAACAATCTCCACACAACACCAGAAAAAAAACCCCTGAGCCTCATAGATGCAAAAATCACAACAAAAACATATAATAAATATGAAAACAAACATGTTAATATTACAAGGCTTCAACATTTGCGTTCAAAGATATCAAAATGATTGATTGAAATGCCAATTAATAAACTCAAGAGCCTAGAATTAAAAGTCATTAGCAACATCAAAAAGATACAAATGAGCAGATAAATGAACGAAACAATTCAATTTAAAGCTTGGATAAGAAATTTAACAACTTGGATGAGATATTTACTAAAGAGACAGAGATTCTAAAAATTAACCCCCCCAAAAAAAAGCTCAGTACAATTCAAATTAAAAGCTCAATGGATAAGAAACCCTGACTTGAAAAGCCAAAAACCAAGCAAACAATCAAGCAAAATGTCAATGGAGAACATCACTAATACACTATGACCAAATGAAAGAAAAATGTCAGCAATCTAAGGCAAGATTGAGAACTTCATAAGTTCACAGCACTAAAGAGAGGAAGGGGCTGGAAATAGGGGCTCAGCAATTCAGAGCCCATACTGCTCTTACCGACAAGAAAATTAAATGACAAGTCACATTATGACTTCATAATCAATGCCCTATATTTAGACTATCTTACATATTACAACAAAAAACTTTTAGAGATGAACAAAGGCAGAAAAAAAAATAGCAGAATATAAAGTCAACACTCAAAAATCAGTAGCTTTTCTATACACCAGTAATCAATCCAGTGAGAACAAAAGGAGAAAAGCAGATCTTATTCCCAACAATCTTCAAAACAAGAAAGTACAAAGGAGTAACCCCAACCAAGCCGGGGAGAGAATTCAATAAAGAGATCTAGAAAGCACTGATGATAAAAAACTGAAGAACATGCTGAGGGTGGTGGCTCGTGCTTTTAATCTCAGCACTAGAGAAGCAAAGGCAATTAGTTTTCTATAAAAACTCAGGGCCAGGTTGGGCTACATAGCAAACTCTGGGCCAGCCAGGAGTACATAGTAAGACCCTTTCTCAAGGCTGGCTAGTGGTGGCACAGATCTTTAATCCCAGCACTTAGGAGGCAGAGGCAGGCGGATTTCTGAGTTCGAGGCCAGCCTGGTCTACAGAGTGAGTACCAGGACAGCCAGGGCTACACAGAATAAACCCAGTCTAAAGAAAAGATCCTATCTCAAACAAAAATATAAAATTGAAGAACATCCTAAAAGTTGATAAATGACTGCCTATATTAATGGATCCGCATAAATAATATTGTTAAAACTGTCATATTCTCTTTTTTCCATTAATTTGTTTACCTTACATCCTGTTGGCAACCCTCCTCCTTCCATCACAACCCCTCCCCATCCCCCGCGCCCCTCTCCTCTGAGAAGGGAAAACCTCCTCCCAACCCCCACCCCCACCCCTTACCAACCCACCCTGGCACATCAAATCACTGCAGGGCTAGGCATATTCTCTCCCACTAAGGACAGACAAGGCACCCCATTTAGGGGAACAGGATCCACTGACAGGCAACAAATTTAAAATGATCATATTCTTGAAAGTGATCCAAAATGCAAGGCCAGCCTCAGTTACTATGTGAGTTTAGGGTCAGACTGGGTCCAACGAGAACCTGTCTCTGATTAATTAATTTATTAATTAATTAAAGTAATGTATGTATATATGGCATGAATATAGAAGCAAAGTCATTAATGGGAACAGGAGAGAAACAAGAGGGGAAGGGTAAAAGAAGGATGCTTAGAAGAATATGAGAGGAATATGCCCAAGGTTTAATACACACTCATACAAAAACTAAAGAAAGGGGGACATCAGAATTCTAAAGTATAAAATATTAAGTAGGCAACCTAGGTTTTAATCTTTATGAGTTTGGGTTAGGCATTGGTTTCTTATTTATAACACAAAAACAAGAATGAAAACAGTAGGTGAATTATGTTTCATCAAAATCAAAGATGACGGTACTTCAAAGGGTACTTTCTAGGACACAATAAAAGAAATGACAAAGCAGAAAAAATATTTACAAATTATGTAAATGCATATGGTTCAGATGTAAAAGGCTCCCAAACAACTCTAAACAGAATAGCATTATTATACTAATATTTTTATAATAGCATGGATAATAAATGTTCAGATATGCTTCCAACTGTATCAAAAATATTTTTCTTATGGTTGGTTTGATCAAACTGAGATTAAGCATGTTCCACTAGCATACAGAAATACATACTGGGTTTCCTCTGTACCATGACTCCAGCAGTTGCATGTCGCACCTATTTTATTTTGTAGGCCAAGCTTCTAGGGGGATTTGCAAATATTGAATTGAAAAGAGTCAGCATATATGAAATGATGCCCAGGGGAAGGAAATTATCTATAAGTAGCTCTGGTACTCATCAGTCTCTCAAAATATTCTTGTAGCCATAATTCCTCTGACAGGTCTTGGACATTTCATTGTTAGTCAACCGGTAAACCTCGGTGAGAATAACAACAGAAAGATTTTTCTTGTTGAGCATCATTGGAAATAACTTGCTACATACATGCTCATCCTTATAGGTAGTTTCTAATCTAAAAACTATTCTGTTGCCACTAAGAATTATAGATGTGAAAGTCATTCTCTTCAAACCACACATTTGCTATTCTGTTGCTTGGCAATATTTATGTAAGGATGAATCAAACCATCATACATAAATGTATTTTAAAATTTTTAACATTGTGCTTCTGAGTGGCACATCCTAAAACTGCTTCTCCCTAAACTGACTGGTTGAGACCTGTTTCTCTGAGAGTTTTAGGTACAAGAAGCTGTCTTTTCTTTGTGGGGGAAAAAAGAAACTGAAACGCCCTGTTCTGGGTTGCGTGGGAGACACTCCATGAGGAATGGAGGCAAGAGTTCCAGCAGCTTCTACACTTTTCATTGTTAAACAAAAGGCACTTTTAGAAATTCTTTTACTGTGTATCAAAACCTCTTATCTGAGCCTAGGGGGTTGTGTGAAGCAGTTCTCCCAACTAGAGAACCTGGTTTGTTGGTTATGACTAGGGACTAAGGTATGCAAAGACTCTGAGAAGCCTTTAAAAGAATAGCTCCATAAAATTTCAGATAACAATCACTGACGAAAGGCTACTTCAAAACCTAGGTGCCATCATTCCAGATTCAAGCTAGAAACAATGGTTCTGCTAAAACTCTGCTACAGGAAGCCCAGTATGGCGCGTGCATGCACGTGACTGACGTGGGCGATGTGTGTATGTGTGTGTGTGTGTGTGTGTGTGTGTGTGTGTGTGTGTGCTCGCGCGCAAGCGTGCACCTGTTTCATGTTCATGCTATGGCTTTTATGTGGACATCAGAAGATAACTTGAAGAACTAGGTTCTCCCCTGCCATGCTACCATTTGGGTCCCAGGGATGACCTTCATCTACTGAGCCATCTCACAGGTCCCAGATTTTCATTTTATTTTGGCCTTTTCAAGACAGTGTTTCTTTGTGTAGCCTGGCTTTCCTGGAACTCCCGTTGTAGACCAGACTAACCTCGAACTCAGAGATCTGCCTGCCTCTGCCTCCTGAGTGCAGATTAAGAGCTAGGGATACCACCATCAATGAGCCCACCTAGATTCTTATTGAACTTGCTGGAGGTGCCAAAGCAGACAGACTCATTGGAGTTGCAGGTCATATCTTTAAAATTTCCTCTCATGAGGGGCAGTGGTGGTGCACGCCTTTAATCTCAGCACTTGGGAGGCAGAAGCAGTAGAATTTTTGAGTTCGAGGTCAGCCTGCTCTACAGAGTGAATTCCAGAACAGTCAGGGCCATACAGAGAAACCCTGTCTTGAAAAAGGCAAAAAATTGAAAAAAAAAATTCCATTCACACGGAGGAAGAGGTTAGGAATGACAGGGAATACTGTTTAAAATTTAAAAGACAGGATTTAGAAAGTGATCGCCTGAGGATGGCTGTGGTGAGCCAGACTCTTGTCAGCTGCCTTTAATCCTAGCATTCAGGAGGCAGAGGCAGGTGGATCCCTGAATTTGAGACCAGCCTGGTGTACAGAGCAAGTTCCTGGACAGCCAGAACTACACAAAGAAACCGTGTGTCAGGGGAAACAAAACAAAACCAAACAAACAAATCAAGAACAG
>NC_045030.1:52431867-52432971 GCF_008632895.1 Mastomys coucha | reverse complement strand
TCACTCTGTAGACCAGGCTGGCCTCGAACTCAGAAATCCGCCTGCCTCTGCCTCCCAAGTGCTGGAACAAAATTTTAAAAAAGAAGAAAATTATCATGTAAGCAGTATTTTAGCAAGTGTTCCTGTAATTTTTTTTTAAGTTTACATAACTACAAGACTCTATATGACAGGAGTGAAAAAGGGAAAACAAAATTGTGTTTAAAACAACCGTGGCTACCATCAGCCAATGACTTAAACAAGTCGATTGAATTCCACTTTTCTGTTAAAACGTGAAAGGTGTATCCAGGCTGGTGTTTTTAAAAACCGGGGCTTTTCATGTTTATTCCCAGGGCGATCGCAGATTTTGTATTTGCATGCGCTCACACAGAATCTGGAGCTCTGCTTTGGTGCTGCAGGCCAGGATTGGCGAGCAGCATGGCAGATGGTTCCCACGGGGTTGTTCCGCTTTCCCAAGGCTGTGTGTCCCTGCTTCGGGCCAGGGCCTTCGAGGCTGCTGGTGGCAATGCACATGCTAGCACTCATCATTGGTCTACTGTCCAGTCACCAGGGTGCCCGGATGTACAGGTTTGGGGGGGGGGATGGTCTACCCGTCAGGCAGTGCGTCCTGTTACATACTGGGGCGCTCTTGCAGCAGTAAGCTCATTAGGCGCTGGAAGTCTCCAGGGTTCCAGCCCTGGTCATCGCCGCCGCCGCCATTTGAGTGGCAGGCACAGGGTGTTTCCTCGCTCCTCCCTTCTCGCTCCGCCTCCTCCCGTTCTCCTCGCCCCGCTTTTCCCCTCCTCCTGTCCTTCCTTCTCTTCTTCCTCCTGCTGCTCCTCCTTCTCCTCGAGCTCCGGACGTCCTGCAGTGGTCTGGGTAAGCCTCCCCGCGCCTCTCCGCGCCTCCCTGAGCCTCCCCGCACCTCCCCGCTTCGAAGGTGAGCCAAGCGGGATGCGCGCCCAGGGCTTCGTTGTCCTGGATAGTAGGGACCCGAAGCCCGATGGCGCAGGGCCCACCATCTTGTTTCGGGCCCCTGGGAGGGAAAGGTCGCCTGAGCAACGCGGAGCTTGGGCTGCTTGTGGAGATCGCGGGCGGCCGCCTCCCAGGCCTGGACCGGGCATGGGT
>NC_045030.1:52430451-52431854 GCF_008632895.1 Mastomys coucha | reverse complement strand
CAAGGCCTGGGAGGCTGACGGGCCTCCGGGTGCCTCTCTGGCTTCGCTTTCAGGAGTCAGCCTCAGGGGCTCTTTTGTACATTGGGTAGGGATGGGACCCTCCTGTCCGCAGATCTCTTCAGTCTTGGGAAAGGCTGCTGGGGCGTGCGGAACTTTCCAGCCCGGGGCTCCTGCGGCCCTTAAGTTCTGCCTTAGCCCTTGCCCGGGACCGCTAGCGGTTTTCCCGTGCTAGTACCCTTATTCTTCCCAAAGAGACTGCCCTCCTCTGTCACAGAAATCTTGCTCTCTTCGGGTTATTGTCTAGATTCTAGAAGATAAAAAAACCCAGACGGGAGAGACGTGGACTTAGGTGCACGATTTTCCATCAGTGAGCTGTGCAGGATTTTTCATTTTTAAAAGCAACGGGGAAAGCATTTCCTTCGAAGGAGGAAAACCTGCTGCAGACAGGGGAGTCCCTTTCAATGCTCCTCAAGTTTGAATTCTTTTCGGAAGAAGTCTTAGTGTGAAGTGAACCAGTTTCTTCTAAATGTGGGAGATCTTTATCCCAGGACCTCTCTTTGTTTGGGAGGATTAGCAATTTTTTTTAAATCTATGAGCTTAAATTTTTGATTTTGTTGTTTAGGGGTTGGATTATGAGTTTCAGTGTCTTTTAGCACCTCTAAAACTATATGTGATACATAAATCCAGTTTTAAGATACAGTTTCCTACCTAGGTATTCGTGAGGAGCCTTCAAGAGTTACATTGTGATTCAAGCCATCTGAAAGTAAAAAATAAAAGAAACACTTATCTGTGAAGGTGCTAATCTGTGCCTATGCTTTAATGTCCATGCAAATGCAATTGTGATAACATTTGAATGTCTGTTTGATGCCACTCCTTTACAGGGTTGTAAGGTATTAAAGAACTGTTTTGAGGTGGAGAAATAGCTTCAAGAGGTTATGTGGTCAGTAAATAGAGCTAGATGTGGTGGTTTTTTTAAATTACGTGTGTGTGTGTGTGTGTGTGTGTGTGCGCACACGTTTGTTCTCACCGTTTGAAGGTCAGATGACAACGTGGTAGTTGTAAGTTCTTACCTTCCACTGTATAGGTCCCGCAGGTACATCTCTGATCATCAGTTTGGGGAGCAGACCCCCTTACTTGCTGAGCCAGTCTCAGAGACCTCCTGCTGTTTTGGTTTATTTATTTGTTTTTTAGAGGGTCCCATAGCGCCCAGGCCGGATATGTAACTAAGGCTATCTATGAACTCCTGACCCTGCTGGCTCAGCCTCCAAAATATAGGGATTCCAGCTAAGAGCCCTCAGTCCTGTCACCTTAAGACCAATTCTTTTTATTTTTTTCATTTTTTTAAAGATTTGTTTATTTATTATATGTAAATACACTGTAGCTGTCTTCAGACACACCAGAAG
>NC_045030.1:52428139-52429511 GCF_008632895.1 Mastomys coucha | reverse complement strand
CTGACAACTTGAGTTCGATGGCAGGAACCCATATGGTAGGAGAGAGACAACTCCTTAGGTTGTCTTCTGACTTTAACGCATATGTAAACACACACATATTTTGAAAGAAAATTGGTTTTTAGATTAAATTAAGTAATACTTTAGGAAGCCTTGAGTTACCCAGTAACTTTAATAAAAATGTACCTCTAGACTTTTAAAATTCATTCTCTGTGAATTGCTTTTACTTTAATAATTAACATAAAGGGTTGTAGAAACAGCTATTTGATAACAATTTAGACATGATACTTCTTTTATACCTAGAAACATGAAAAGTATCAAGGCATGATGGTGCCTACCTGTGATCCTTGCAGTTGCGAGGCAGAAGCAGGAGGATCACTGCAAGCTTAAGGTCAGACCAGTGTACATAGAATAAAAACTTCAAGCTAACCAGAGTTACATAACAAGACCCTGACTCAGAGAGAGAAAGAGGAACAGTATGACATGGGAGGGAAGAGGGGAAGAGAAAAGTGGGGAATGAAAATATAAACAAATACATTTAATTTTATTCTGTTTATATTGTATACATATGTGTGTATGTGCATGCCTGCACACACACGTGCATGCACAAGTATGGCAAAGCATTCATGTAATGATTAAAGGACAACTGCCATAGTTGGATCTCTCCTTCCATTATGTGAGCTCCAACGATTGAACTCAGATAGTCAGTCTTGGTGGCAAGTGTCTTTACTTCTGAGCCATCTCCCTAGTCTAACTAAGCATTTTAGGAGCGGAGATGTCTTTTCTTTTTTTCCCCTCCCAATCCTAAGTATAAATCCCAGGCTCTTGTGCATGCTAAGCAAATGCTCTGATATTGAGCTACATACCAGCTCTTGATTTTCCAAGCCAGCGTTTTACTATGTAGCTCAGACTAACCCTGAACCTTCCTGTATAGCCTACCGTAGCCTAATTCATGATATTCACCCTCTCAAATTCTGGGATTACTCATAAATGCCACCACATCTAGCTATAACCAAGGTTATTTTTTTAAGGAAAGAGAAATTATAGACTATATGGTATGTGTATGAGAACTCAGGATATAATTTAAACTGAAATTCTTTTTTGAAAAGATTTTTTTGAATTTAATTTTATTTATGAGTACACTGTAGCTGTCTTCAGACACACCAGAAGAGGGCATCAGATCTCATTACAAATGGTTGTGAGCCACCATGTGCTTGCTGGGAATTGAACTCAGGACCTCTAGAAGAGCAGTCAGGGCTCTTAACCACTGAGCCATCTCTCCAGCCCCCTGAAATTCTTTTTAATAAGGCTTTTTAATTAATTTAAAATTTTTTCATGAAGCTTTTAGTTTTTTAATTACTATTAATTTTTTTTT
>NC_045030.1:52413489-52427201 GCF_008632895.1 Mastomys coucha | reverse complement strand
ACACACACACACACACATACACACTAATCACTCAAAAGATCTCCATACAACACCAGAAAAAAAAACCCTGAGCCTAATAGATGCAAAAATCATAACATAAAAATATAAGAGATATGAAAACCAACATATGTTAATATGATTATGCTTCAGCATTTGAGTTCAAAGTATCAAAATGATTGTGTGTGTGTGTGTGTGTGTGTGTGTGTGCGTGCATGTATATGGGTGTGTGCATGCCAGAGCATGCTTGCAGACATGAGAGGACAACATGCAGAAGTTAGTTCTTTCTTAAACTGAGGTATTCAGACTTGGCAGCAAGTGCCTGTATTAGTGAGAAGTCCTACCGCCTTTATTTTATAAGGCGGAAAACAAAGTCCTAACCTCTTAACTTGTCAGGAGTCATATGATAAGTTTGCTTAAGACTGAATTTAGACCCAACGATTTCTGACTCAAGTTTCATGTTTCAGTATTTATTATTATTTGGGACTCAAAATTAATTGGTGCCTTGTGCTTGTTTTTAGTTGGTTCTTCAATTTGATGGATAAAGACAACTCTGTTCAAGAAACAAGTAAGTATCGTTTCTGCAATTGATACTAGCATATATGCATTTTTAAAATGGTATCTATTTATTTATTTACTTACTTACCTATTTGTGTTTGTGAGCATGCATGTGCATACATATGGTGGTCAGAGGACAGCTTGGGGAGGTTTTCCCTTCTATGTCCTGGATCCTGGGAATTCAACTTATGTCATCAGTCTTGGTAGCAAATGCCTTTTGCTGCAGAGCCATCTTGACAACCCACGGATGGCATTTATACTGATAACCTTTCTTTAATATATTTACTGAGAGGTGGATACATTTAGTTTTTACTTAGACTTACTTAGGTTAATTAAAGTTATACATATAATAAAAAGTGAATAATCTACAAAAAACTATGAGTAAATGGGCTAAGGAAATGGCTCACTGGCTAAGTTGCTTACTACACTAGCATGAGCCTCTTAGTTCAAATCCTCAGCACCCGTATAAAAACCTAGATGTGGCTGTGTTTCCATCTGCAATCCCAGCAGTTGATAAAGGGGCCAGGGAAAATTGGTGGAAGCCAGCCTACCTCAACGTTTAGTGAGAAATCCTTTCTCAAGGGAATTAGGTGGAGAGTGATGGAGCAGGACATATACAGTCTTCCTCTGGTTTTTATGAGTATACACATGTGCACAACATCACACATACAAACGTAAGGTAGAAATCAAATGTATCAATAAGTGACTTGTTTGTTTGTTTGTTTTGTTTTTCGAGACGGGGTTTCTCTGTGTAGCCCTGGCTGTACTGGAACTCACTTTGTAGATAAGGCTGGCCTCGAACTCAGAAATCCACCTGCCTCTGCCTCCCAAGTGCTGGGATTAAAGGTGTGTGCCACCACCGCCCAGCCAATAAGTGACTTTTAAAAGCTTTCAGTATGCACATGTTGCCTTTGTTCCTTTAAATTCTGTATCACCTTATTTGTCAGATTTCTTAGCCTGTAGATTAAGGCCTGCTTTCTATGCAGTAAACAAAGTACGAATAACATGTCCTAAAATAGTGAAAAGTTTGAGCTATCATATTAACTCTTGAATTTCTGGTAATAGACTGAATTGATTAGAGGTAGAAGAAAACACAGTGTGAAACTCTGAATTATGCTTCATTTGTTTAACTTAGAAGATCCTGCATAACATTTTAGGGGATAGACTAAAAATGAAAGGCAATCGGTTTATAATATTGGTTACATTGGGAGGATGAGACGTTTTGGTTTGTTTGGTTGGTTGGTTGGTTGGTTTAATGGTATAGGAGAACTATGGGACATTAGAAACACAAGAACTACGGAACATTGGAAATACTATGCTAAGGAGTAATTTTAGGGCTCAGAGTGTGACGCAGTAGCAGAGTACTTATCTGTAGCATGCATGAGGCTCTGTGTTCAATCCCCAGCACTGCAAACAAAAGTTGTCATGCATGGAGAAGAGGGGAAATTTAAACTTTTGGAAAATGGCACTAATTTGTTAGGGGTTTCTTTTGCATGCTATCCCCAGCTTACTGTTCTCATGCATTGCCATTTAAGGACATTCTAATGTATCAGTCTAATTTGGGGCCAAAGGCAGGTATGTTGTTATTTTTAATATAGCTACCTTTAGAAATTACTGTATCCTCATTATTAATGTGCTGTGTTTTGAGAGAGAGAGAGAGTGTGTGTGTCTATACGGCAGGGTAGTAGTGATGACTGCCTTTTGTTGCACATGTGGAAATAAAAGGAATTGGTTATCATCTTCCACCTCTCGTGTTGTTTCTGGGTATTGAAGCACTTTCCCTGCTGAGCCATTTTGATAGCTCATGACTGGATTTTAAATGTAAAAATATCATTGTCTAAGCCCAAATTCCAAAGTTACTTTACATTATTAGTTATCCCCCGCCCCCAGCCAAATCTTACTCCATCACATGTACATCCCCATTGTTATTATTTTAAGTTAGGTTTCCTGTTTATTTAGCTGAAACAATACACAGTTATTTAAAGCCAAGCAAGTCAAAAATGTTCTAAGGGGCTTTTTGAGATTTATTTATTTATTTATATATGCATATATGTACATGTACCTGTAGAGGCCAGAATAGGGTGTCACATTCCATGGTTATAGGAATAGGCATGTGGGAGCAGTCTGACGTGGGTGCTAGGAACCAACCGTGGGTCCTCTGGTTGAGCACCAAGTGTTCTTAATCAATGAGCCATCTGTCAAGCCCTCATAACTACCTTTTCTTCCTTCTTTCCTTCCTTCTTTAATTTCTTTCTTGTTTTTTCTTTCTTGTTTTTTGCTTTATTTTTGTTGTTTTGTGTTTGTTTGTTTGTTTTGACAGGTTCTCACTATGTAGTCCTGGGTGTTCTGGAACTCACTATGTAGAACAGGCTGGCCTTGAATTCAAAGAGATCAACCTGTCTCTGCATCAAAGGCATGCTCCACCATGTCTGGCAATATCTTCAACCTTTTGAATGGAGGAGGGATAGTCATAGGTGTGTGCATGTACATGTGCACGTAATTATGTACTCCCTGGTCTCCCCAAGGTGCTTGCCTTGAATCATTTTTATATTCTGTTTTTAAAATACCTATATAATGGGCTAGAGAGATGGTTCATCATTTAAGAGCACTTGTTGGTCTTGCAGAGGACTTTATTTAGTTCCCAGCTTAAACATGGGGGCTCACAACCATCTATAAATCCAGTGCTAGGGGATCCAATACCTTCTTCTAACATCTGCAGGCACCAGGTATGCCTATGCATGTATGCACTCAATATCTTCATACACATACATTTTATTTTATTTTATTTTATTTTGGTTTTTCAAGACAGGGTTTCTCTGTGTAGCCCTAGCTGTCCTGGAACTTACTCTGTAGACCAGGCTGGCCTCGAACTCAGAAATCCACCTGCCTCTGCCTCCCAAGTACTGGAAATAAAGGCGTGCACCACCACCGCCCTGCCCATTTTTTAAAAACTGAAATAAATACTCATAATTATAACTTTCTCAGGCTGCAGAGATGGCCAGCGGTTAAGAGCACTGACTGCTCTTCCAGATGTCCTGAGTTCAATTCCCAGCAACCACATTTTGGCTTACAACCATCTGTAATGAGATCTGGTGCCCTCTTCTGGCGTGTCTGAAGACAACAACAGTGTACTCATATATAAATAAATAAATAAATAAATAAATAAATAAATAAATAAATCTTTTTTAAAAATTTATAACTTTCTCTTGAATCATCAGTTGTCATTAGCTAATGATTTATTCTTACAAAAGATGTAAACTTTTAGGCCGGGCGGTGGTGGCGCACGCCTTTAATCCCAGCACTTGGGAGGCAGAGGCAGGCAGATTTCTGAGTTTGAGGCCAGCCAGGACTACACAGAGAAACCCTGTCTAGGAAAAAAAAAAAAGAAGATGTAAACTTTTAAATTTCAACATTGTAGCCCTCTCTGCAAGCATCCACTAAATGAATAAGTATAGTTAACCCTTTGAAGTTTTTTTTTTGCTAAATTATATTTGTTATGATGACCAAAATAAATATTTTTCATGGATGATCCTAACACTAGTATGCTGTTAGTATTAGTATCTTATTAATATATTAGAAACATTTCCCTTTTTTAATTTTGTATATTCTAAAAGTAAAATTCTTTCATTGTTTAAATTTATTATTTATTAAATAAACTAAGTAGAATTAGACTAAATAGATGGTGCTGTAGGTTCTTGTCATCAAACCTGACAAACTTGAATTTGATAACCAGAAATCACAAGATTGAGGAGAACTGACTCCTACAAGTAGCCTACCCAGGGTTCCTGGGATTGAACTGAGGCTGTCAGGCCTGGCGGCATGTTCCCTTACCTGTTGCGCCACCTTTCTTGTCCCTGGATTTTGTATTTGTATTGTACTGAGACAGGATTTCTGGCTGAGCCTGGAGTAAGGCATGTTGCCCTAAGGATTCCCTGTTTCTGCCTCCAGAGTGCTGGGATTATAACCAGCTGCCACATATGCTCAGCATTTTTTCCTTTTTTTAAAACAGATTTTATATGTATGGATGGATGTTTTGCGTGCATGTATATCTGTGTACCACATATGTACTTGTTGCCATTGGAAATCAGTGAATTAGAGTTACAGATGAGTGTTGGTACTATATGGGTGCTGCTAACTGAGTCCAAGACCTATGCAAGAGCAACGAGTGCTCTCAACTGATGAACCATCTCTCCAGCTCATCTGCCCAGCTCTGGGATCTGAACCTTTATCCTCATGCTCTCACGCTTATCATAGTAAGTGCTGTATTTCCTGAGCAATTTCCTTTGACTGCCCTCCATCTCCCCTCTCACCCTTTTATTTAGTGTATGGGTGCTTCTGTGTGCACGTGTGTGTTTGTGTGCAAGCATGTGGCATATGAGAAGGTCAAAGGACAGTTTGTAAGAATCATTTATCTCCTACTATGTGGGTCCTGGTACTGAAATCCGGGTGGACAGACTTGGTGGTACGCATCGTTCCTTTATTTTTTTTCTTTTTCTTTTTCTTTTTTTGGTTATAGGGACTCATGTATCCCAAAATATGCCCCTAAAGGTCCTAAAAACTTTCTTGCTCTTTCTGAGGGTTAGGCAATTAACATCTGTAGCCTAAAGCTACAGCCTTTTTTTTTTTTTCTATCTCCACAGGAACTGCGCAGCTCTAACTTTCAGCCTGCTAGTTAAAGTTGCAGGAAGAAAAAAAGGACACTTTGAAATGTGATTTTAGTGTTTATTTCTAAGTTCTAAAAAGTTTCCGATGAAAGTTCTCTAAGAAAAGGGAGAAGGGTTTTCTAAGAAGACTGGGGATAAGGGTATGTCTAAGAAAAAAGGGATAAGCAGAGTCTAAGAGAAACTAAGGAGTGCTAAAAGAGGGATAAATACAATGTTAAGAAAAGCAGGACAAGGAGAATGCCCTCTTCTCTTTGTCCTCAGCACTTATACATCTTTCAGAATACATGATCACCACCCCTGGCAGTGGGCAAAGAGGCACCTTGTTTGTGCCATTGTTCTTATGTCAGTCAGGGGCAGAGCAGAGGGCAGCCCTTTGTTCATCCCAGCTTGATGCCTGGCTTGATGACCAAAGCTGTTTCATGCCTAGGGCACATAAAAAAAAAAAAATACATGATCACATGGTAAAAAGTCCATCACAAGTTTGTACATAAATTCATATCATAAATCAAATCAGGAGTTTACAACAATGTTTACATGCATATCCATTAGGAGTAATTATCTGTCTAAACATCCATCACCTGTCATAGCTCTGCAGGTTCACTGAGAGTTAAAAAAAACATAAATAAATTAGTGAAGTTCTGTATACATAAATCCAGTCAATATTTTATTTTCTGTCCTAGCACCTATAATAAATCCTTCATTCCCTTTTTATGACCGTTGGTTAATTGTTTTACAACCTCTTGGAATGTGCTCTAAGTAGTAAAATGTCTGATTGCTATCTAAGAGGCAATTAACTGGTGACACATGGGAGACTGACAGAATTCTCATGACAGAGTTCTGATGGGTTTTGACTATCAGGAAAGAACCTAACAGCAGTCCCACTATAAAAGAGCTTAATAAATACTGATATCATTTTAGGAATTCTTAAAAGATCATCATTAAGAATTAGAACATCATCTATTTGTCTATATAGCATCAGTACAAGACAGTAGTACGTCTTCATTGTTCTGCAGAGATCTGCTCAAAAGGGTGGGCTAATACCTAATGATTGTTATATATGTTTAATAACAGGAAATGCATATTAATAGCAGGAATCTTTCCTAAAATGAATTTCTCATGGGCCTTGCCTACTGGAGCAAATCTGTAGTGGCTTGGAATCCAAGGTGGACTCATCTCAGAAAGGTCACCTGCTAGTTATTAGCTTCTCTTACGAAGGCTCCTGACATCTGGGAATTACATCCTTTTCCTTCTTGAACTGTCAGCAACTATGATTACCTGAAGGAGACCTACACGAGCTTGACAACTTTTCTTCATAGAATGGAAAAAAGGCTTATGACTCCCTTCCTACTCCAATGTTTTATAGACAGCTAAACAGTTACTAGAGGAGGGGACTCATGAGGCCACATCCTTCCCAAGGATTTATAAGCAAATGGATGCTAGGAAGAGGAGCCCATGAGGCCTCTTCCTCCTCCAAAAATTTATAAGCACTTAAAAAATGATGGGATTGAGACTGTGAGATAGCTCAGTGGGACCAAGCCTGATGACTTGAGTTCAATCTGTGGGACCCACATGATAGAAGGAGAATTGTAGGTGGTCTTGGCTATTTTATGGATTCTTATTTTCCCTACCTTTGATCCCCCTTGTTTTTACTCCTTAACTCTAGATAGAAAAGAAACAAGGATAGAGGGGAAAGAGGAATTAGGAAAATCCTTGAGTCTAATTTTTTTCTTTTGTTCCTTATTTGACTATAGCTACTAAAAATTGCAACCAACCTCTCTAAACTACCACTTCTTAGGGCTCCTCTGAAAAGTTCCCAGAATTCCAAATGTCACACAATCGCAGAAATTATCTGCAGCTGGCAAACAATGCTTCTGCTAGAGCATGGTCCAAAGCAGCCGAACATCCCTATACCTGGGATTAAAACAAAAGCGCATTTGTATGTTTCTTTGGTTTTTATCTTTATTTTGTTTATTTAATGTATATGAGTACACCATTGCTCTCTTCAGACACACCAGAAGAGGGTATGAGATCCCATTAGAGATGGTTGTGAGCCACCATGTGGTTGCTGGGAATTGAACTCAGGACCTCTGGAAGATAAGTCAGTAACCACTGAACCATCTCTCCAGCCCCCTTTGTTTTTTTAAAGACACACAAATCCTATAATTCTAAAAATTGTCACTACAGAGAAATGCCCTCAAAAATAAATGTAAAATAAAAAAAGGTTGACTAGAAAGGAGGGCTCATGAGGCTCTGTCCTACACCAAGGAATCATAGACAATTAACAGTTGCACAGTTAAGGTTGCCAGGAAGGTTTCACCCCTCCCAATGCTTTATAGACAGTAATTACTAGGGAATGAGCTCCAGAAACCATAGATCTGGCCAAGATTCGTAAGCAATTAATAGGAGACAAGTTCAGAGTCCCCTATTCAAGACTTACAAGCAGTTGTTTCTGGGGGAAGGGTTCATGTATGTCTCCAAACAGAAGAAAAGTTTTGCATGGAGGGATGGGCTAATGAGACTACTTGGTAGGCAGAGACTTTTTCTTCAGTAGTAAAGCCACCCTCCATAAGTTGCTCGTGTTATTGTAAATAACCCCCAACTAAAGCAAATTACAAGTCTGGTGCAAATGCTTTAATTCCCCTGCTCCAGGGGCAGATGTAGTGACAACTTTGGAGTTTTGGCTTCTTTAAAAACACAGAAATATAAAAATATTAATCCCAGGTGTGGGGTATGGGGCTGCTTCAGATTGTCCACAGCATCTGACTATGAATTGTCTTGTGCTCTAGCAGGGCCATGATTTTGCCAGCAACAGATTGTTTCTGCAGTTGTGTGCCGTTTGGAATCCTGGGACATTTTAGAGGGTATATAAATACTAGGGCCTCCAGAGGCATGGTAGGTTGTGGGTTGTTGTTGGCTGTTGTTGGTTGCAGTTTGTTAAGTAGTCATGAGCAAAGAAGAAACAAGAAGAAATTAGATATCCTGATGGCGAAGATCAAACTTGCCCCAAGGAACTCAACACCCCTAATCAGCAAGAAGTAATATTATAGTAATGTTACCTTCTTTCCAAGCCTCGACTTTATTAAGGGACCTCTTGCCTTTCCTCTCTATCCTTTTTTTTCTCTTATCTAAGGGTAGGGAGTTGAAAAAGGTATAAAAGGGGTGGAAGAAAGAAGAACCCACAAAGTAGCAAAGACCACATACAGGCAGAGGCAGGTGGACCTCTGAGTTCAAGAACAACCTGGTCTTCGTAGCCACTGCTAGGCCAGCCAAGACTATTATAAAGGAGACTAAGAGGGTAAAAATCGGTGATGAAGAAGGAGATGGGAAGAGAAGAGTGGGCAAAAGGACCTATAAAATATAAGAGGAAATAGAAGGGGAGGTGTAGGACAGGGGTAGCAGGGTAATTGGGAAAATAAGGAGGGAGGAGCTGTGTAAGGGGGAGACTAAGAGGACAGGGAGCGATGTGTGTATGTATGTATGTATGTATGTATTTATGTATGTATGTATAAATGTTTAGAAACCTTTTAACCAACTTAGACATGAGTTCCATTCTTGATTCCCTGTCTGGGGTGAGTAGACATCTTGTTATCCTGTTTCTGTGTGTGTGTATGTGTGTGTGTGTGTGTGTGTGTGTGTGTGTGTTTCAGTCCCACTCAATTTTTGCTTTTAGGATATGTTTTAGTTAGTATCACCTGATTTGTTTTTAATCATTTTCTGAATATTATTGTTTATATATTTAAATTTTATTTTATTGTTACCAGTGTGTATGTGTATACTGTGTGTGCTCACATGCCACAGCACACATGTGGAGAGCAGAGGATAGCTTTTGTGAGTCCTTTCACCTTCCAATTTTACATGGCATGATCAAGGGTTTGAAACTCAGGTCATTAGGCTGAGGCAATAGCCCTTTACCCACTGAGCTATCTTTCCAACCCCCATTTATTACATTTTGTCAAAGTTCTCTAAAACATATTGTTTTTAATTTCTCTTGTCCTTTGTATTATCTGTTTTGTTTAGGGTCTTTTAACTTGTCTTATTGCTTTGGTCTTTCACATTAGGGCTTTCCTCAAATTTTTGGTGCTCATTAGTTATCCATATCTATTTTTAATACTTGGGTTTTTTTTCATTCTTAGATTTTTTAAATAATTATGTTTGTTATGAGCTGCATGATTATTCAAAACTAGTAGTATTTGCAGTACATTCTTTGTTTAATTTCTTGAGATGAGAACTGTCTATTCTACCCTGAAATGGAATAAGCTTTTCATATTTTCCCTATTTTCATTCTAGTATCTTCGGGGGGGGTTATTCTGTACCCTACTATCTCTGGTGCAGTTTTTTTTCCTCCTTCCAATCTAATTGCCACTTATTTTTGATTTATTTCCTTTTTAAAATACACATGATGGGTTTTTGTTTCAGGTAATGATTATATACTCTCCCTTTTGTACATATAATCATATCTTAGTCATATAGCATAAACTTAGTTTGATTAGATTTTATCTTAAATTTTTGGCTACCTGGTTCAGTAGTTAAGGGCTTATTATTCTTCCAGAGGATTCCAGTTTGGTTCCCAAAACCCACTTGGCTGCCAACTGCTGTCTGTAAATCCTGTTCCAGATGATCCTCCCCCTCTTCTGGTCTCTGCAAGCATTGCATACGTGTGGAGCACAAACATACATGGAAAAAATATCAAAAACCTAAAAAATAAAACTTTGACCACTGTAACTCACCTGCTATCCCCGATCTTCTAGCTTCCTAGCCAATTTTTACTTGTTTTGTTTTAAGATAGGACTTCATGTGTAAAGCAGGGTGGCCTCAAAAATTTTTGTCATCCTGTTACTTCAGCCTCCTAAATGAATGGTAGGTAGGGTTTCAGGAGCGCACCATTGCACTGAGCAGATTAGATTTCACAGGTTATTTTCTCAGTTTATTCTTGCTCTATGATATACCAACTATGGCTGTCAACTCCTAGTTATTATGTAGTATTCAGTAATTTCCTTTAGGATTATTAAAGTTTATCTTTAATTAGCTTACTTCCTATTACAAATATAAGGGTTGTTTCTCTTCTCTTGGAAATTAGATAATTCAAAGATGGCTGAACTTTTCATGGAATGTGAAGAAGAAGAGTTGGAACCATGGCAACAGAAAGTAGAAGAAAGTCAAAATAAAGACGACGATGATGAGTTGATCTTTGTTGGAGAGATATCAAGTTCCAAACCAGCCATTTCAAGTAAGCACTTATTTCAATGAAGTTTCGTATGATGGTTGTTGTTGTTTTGAATGGGACAAACCTGTAACTGTTTTATTTTTAGTATTTGATGTATTTGTTCTGAAAAGAGCTTAGATGAAAAGGTAGGGCTAGAGAATACCTTAGCAGTTAAAGCACTTGCTGTGCAAGCCCAAAGCATGAGTCCTGGAATTCGGATCCCCAGAAGCCATGTGAATGCCCGGTGGGAATGGCAGCCTTCCTATAATTTCAGTTCTTAGAAGGCAGAGACAGGAAAGTGACTGGGTAGACTCCAGTCTTATTGGCAAGCTCTAGGTTCAGTTTTCTGTCTCAGTGAATAGAGTAGAGAGGGAGTGAGGAAGATCCCCAGCATCAGCCTGGGGACTCCAATGTAAATTTTTTGGTTGGTGTGGTGGTTTGAATAGGTATGGTCCCCAGTAGATTTGTGTGTTTGAATGCTTGGCTCATAGGAAGTGGCATTGTTAAGAGGTGTGGCCCTGTTGGAGGAAGTGTGGCCCTCTTGGAGAAGGTGCAGCCTAGTTAGGGGAGGTGTTGAGCTCTTAAATGCTCAAGTTCGCCTGATGTGAAACACATTCCAGTCCCCTTCTGCTGCCTTTGGATCAATATGTAAAACTCTTGGTTCCTCCAAAACCATGTCTGACTGCATGCTGCCATGGTAATGGACTAAGCCTCTCAAACTGTAATTCTGCCCCAAATTTAATGTTTTCCTTTATAAGAATTGCCTTGGTCATGGTGTCTTTTCACTAATAAAACCCTAGTAAGACCATTGGGATATTTAATTCATGCTTCTATCTCACTAGGGGTTATAGCTGATTTTGATTTAACTTTGGTAAGTAGTATCTATCAAGAAAATTATCCATTTCTTTTAGGTTTTCCAGTTTGGTAGGGTACAGGTTTCTTTCTTTTTTTTTAAAGATTTATTTATTTATTTATTTATTTATTTATTCATTCATTCATTCATTATATGTAAGTACACTGTAGCTGTCTTCAGACACACCAGAAGAGGGTATCGGATTTCATTAGAGATGTTGTGAGCCACCATGTGGTTGCTGGGAATTGAACCCAGGACCTCTGGAAGAGCAGTCAGTGCTCTTAACCTCTGAGCCATTTCTCCAGCCTGGAGTACAGGTTTTTAAAGTACGTTTTTATGATTCTTTGTAGTTTCTTGGTGTCTGCTGTTAATGTCCCTCTTTTCATTTCTTATTTGCTTAATTGAGATTTTCTCTCTCCACCTTTTAGTTACTTTAGATGATTGTCAATCTTGATTTTTCTCAGAGAACTAACTCGTTTCATTGATTCTGTGCATTTTTCTGTTTCCATTTTATTCATTCCAGCCCTGAGCTTGATTATTTCTTTCTGTCTATGCCTTTTGGTTATAATTACTTCTTTATGTTTTAGATTTGTCAGGTATGCTGATAAGTGACTGGTATGAGATCTCTCTCTCTCTTTTTTTTTTTTTATGTAAGCATGTAGTGTTATGAAATTGTCCTTAGAACCACTTTCACTGTCCCCTAAGTTTAGGTAGGTATGTTGTATGTTCATTTTCATTTCATTCTAGAAAATCTCTCATTTATGTCTTGACTCATTTTCCATTCAAGAGTGTGTTGGTCAGTTTACATGAATTTGTAAGCTTTCTGTTGTTTCTATTGTTTTTGATGTCCAGCTTTAATCTTGGTAGTCAGATGGATATAGAATGCTATTTCAACTTTTTCCCTATCTACTGTGACTTACTTGTGTCTGATTTGGCCAATTTTGGAGAAAGTTCTATGAGGTCCTGAGAACAAGTTATATTCTTTTGTGTGTAGGTGAGATGTTCAGTAAGTATCTGTTATGTCCATTTGTTTTTAAAGTCAGTTAGCACCAGCGTTTCTACGTGTAGTTTGTTGTTGTTGTTGTTGTGGATTACCTGCCTACTGGCAAGAGTCAGGTATTGAGTTCTCCCACTATCAGCCTGTGAGAGTCAGTATGTGACTTAAGCTGGAGTAATGCTTCTTTTCATTTACTTGACCCTTGTGTTTCGTGCATAGATTTAATAATTGCAATGTCCTCTTGGTGAATTTTTTTCCCTTTGATTATGGGATGTCCTTTCCTGTCTCTTCTGATTAGTTTTGGTTTGAGGTCTGTTAGCTCTGATTTGAAGTCCATTTTTCTCTGGAATTAAAATGGATACACTGGTTTGCTTTCTAGTTCTGTTTGCTTCAAATATCTTCTTCCATTCTCTTTTCCTGTGTGATGTCTACCCTTGATGTTGAGCTATGTTTCTTAGATACAGCAGAACAACGGATTTTTTTTATCTATTCTTTTAGTCTGTGTCTTTTATTGGGCAATTGAGACCATTGATGTCAATGAGCAATGTTTGTTGATGTCTGTTATTTTGTTGTTGTTGTTGTTGTTGTTGTTGTTGTTGTTGTTGCAGTGGAGGTAGTAGTGATGATCATATTGGTGGTGGTGGTGGTGGTGGTGGTGTGTGTGTCCTCTTTTGATTTGCTGATCTGGGATTATTGATTCTTTTCTATTTAGTTGGATACATTAATCTCTTCAGGTTGGAGTTTTCTTTATAGCACCTTCTATACAGCTGGATTTGTAAATACATGTTGCTAAACTTTGGATATATCCTGGAATCTCATTTTCTCCATCTATTGTTATTAATAGTTTTGCTGAGTATAGTAGTCTAGGCTGACATTTGTAGTCTTCTAGAGCCTGTAGAACAATCTTCCAGGTTCTTCGGCTTTTACAGTCTCCATTAAGCAGGCAGGTGTCACTCTAATAGGCCTGCCTTTGTATGTTACTTAGGTTTTTTTCCCCTTGCAGCTTTTAATATTCTTTCTTTTTTCTCTACATTTAGTATTTTGATTATAATGTGCATACGTGAATTTCTTTTCTGTTCCAGTTTATTTGATGTTCTATATCTTTCTTGTACCTTGATAGACATCTTCTTCTTTAGGTTAGGGAAATTTCCATCCATGATTTTGTTGAAAATATTTCTGTGCTTCGACTTGAGTTTCTTCCCCTCCTCCCTATATTCCTATGATTTTTAGATTTGGTCTTCACATAGTATCCCAGATTTCTTGGTTGTTTTGTGCCAGGATTTTTTTTTAAGATTTAACACTTTTTTTGACCAAGCTATACATTTCTTCTAGTCAGTCTTCAGGGCCTTAGGTTTTCTTCTGTATCTTGTACTCTGTCAGTGAGCCTTACCTCTGAAGTTCCTGCTTGAATTTCAAAATTGTTTTCATTTCCAGAATTTC
>NC_045030.1:52411303-52413088 GCF_008632895.1 Mastomys coucha | reverse complement strand
AAGGTGTGCACCACCACCGCCCGGCTGTTGTTTTGTTTTGTTTTGTCGAGATAGATTTTTCTGTGTAGCCCTGGCTATCTTTGAACTCATAGAGAAAGATCTGCCTTCCTCTGCCTCCCAAGTGCTGGGATTAAAGGCATGTGCCAACATTGCCCGGCTTTTCATAGGTTCTTTAGGGAACCTATTCATTTCCTTCTTAAGGATCTCTAACATATTGATAAAGGGTATTTTAAGGTCTATTTCTTATGCTTCAGCTATGTTACAATATCTAGGGCCTGTTGTAGTAGGGTTGCTGGGCTCTGGTGGACAGACATATTGTCCTGGCTGTTATTGACTGTGCTTTTACATTGGTATCTAAACATCTGGATTTTAGAAGATTGTAATTCTAGATGCAGATATCTGTTCTTATCTTTGTTGGGTGCATGTTTTGTTCCTTGGTTTCTGATACCCTCTCTGGATCTTATTGTCTGCTAGATAGTTCTTGATTGGTTGTGGCCACTGGGGGTCCCAGGTAGAATGGGTTAGCTAGATATTGAGATCTGACATTTAGGGATGAGGATGGACTAAGTTGAAGGTCCACAAGAGGGATGAAAGCAGTTTGTACCACCAGGATCTGTTAGTTCCCTGGGAATGGTGGCAGAGAGTGTGTAGAGGCCATATCAGTAGGACTACTACAGATCTGAGAATAAAAATGGAAGATTTGGCCTGGAAGAATGGAGGGAGAGGTGAAAATTTGCAGCTAGCCTATCTGCTTCCCTGGACAGAGTGCCCTCACCTAGTTTTTTAAGAATCCCCATACCTGCTTGTTTATTCTTTTCTTTATCTTTTCTCTTTTAGTTCAGATGTCCAAAAAAGGAAGTGTTTGAAATGTTTTGCTAGAATACCAGAATATACTAAATAAGACTGTTTGTGTCTAGTAAGGATTCTCATATCCAGACAACTGCTTCATCATTTTAAACAGTTTAATCAGAGATAGAAATTTTTAGATAGTAGAATTCTCAGTATCATTTGTGTGTGTGTGTGTGTGTGTGTGTGCATGTGCATGTGCGTGTGTGTGTGACAAAGAGTGCCACTTAAATTAAAAATGAACTAGAAGCCAGGCAGTGGTGATACATACCTTTAATCCCAGTACTCAGGAGGCGGAGGTAGGATCTCTCTGTTAGTTCAAAGCCAGCCTGATCTACAGAGCTAGTTCCAAGACAGCCAAGG
Organism: Mastomys coucha; assembly: GCF_008632895.1. Lineage (NCBI taxonomy): Eukaryota > Metazoa > Chordata > Mammalia > Rodentia > Muridae > Mastomys > Mastomys coucha. Next base: position 52,411,879 of record NC_045030.1, on the reverse strand, counting down.
CTACACAGAGAAAACCTGTCTGGAAAAAGCAAAAAAAAAATCATATTTGAAAATTGCTAGTCACATTGCCTTAAAACCAGATAAGTCAATTTTAAGTTAAGTACATTTCAATTTTAAAAATTTGTTGACAGTATTTAGCTAGCATTATATCTATTAGTTTCAGATGACTCTACCAAAAAAGGATGGTACTAATGGAATATCTTTTCTAAATTATTCTGTTTTTTTAAATTCAGAACTCAAGTAGTTTTTCTAAATTTACTAATTCAGAATTCAAATTTTGTTGGTTTTATGCTTTAAAATATTTTTAGCATGTGGAATATAGGAGCTAACATTTATGTACAGCTATTATAAAGAGGTATAAATATAAGTAATTATATAGACTGAGAAAGTTATACTTCTATGTTAGGATCACTATTGCTGTGATGTAACACCATGATCAAAAAGCAAGTTGGGGAGAAAAGAGTTTATTTGGCTTATACTGCCACAGCACTGTTCTTCATGGAAGAAAGTCAGGACAGAAACTCAAACAGGCCAAGAACATGTAGGCAGGAGCGGATACAAAGGACATGGAGGGGT
>NC_045030.1:52408576-52411293 GCF_008632895.1 Mastomys coucha | reverse complement strand
TGCCTCTGCCTTCCAAGTGCTGGGATTAAAAGCATGCGCCACCACCGCCTGGCTCATCCTGCTTTCTTATAGAACCCAGAACCACCAGCCCAGATATGGCACACATACAATGGTCTGGGTCCTTCCTCAGCAATCATTAATTAAGAAAATGCCTTAGAGGCTTATGTACAGCCAAGTCTTATGGAGGCATTTTCTCTGTTGAGGTGACAATACCTTGTGTCAAGATGACATAAAACTAGCCGGCACACTTACATACTTAGGAATACATGCACACACACGCACATATGCCTATATGTGACAACAGTTAATGAAATAAAGAGGACATGAATTTGAAAGACAGCAAGGACAGAAGTATATGAAAGAATTTAGAAGGAAAAAATGGAAGGGGGAAGTGATTGTCATAATAATCCTCAAAATATAAGAAATAATTCTTTAAAAGAAAATATAACCAAAGTGCTTTTTTCAAAAGAAAAAAAAAATGTCTTCGTGAACTACAACAACAACAAAGTAGGAGCAACTTGATGGTTTAATACTTAAACTGAAAACAAGATCAAAGCCCAGCATTGGTAGTACATACTTAGAATCCCAGAAATAGTGAGAGTTCAATGCCATTCTGACCTATATACTAAGACCCTGGCTCAAAAATAAAGTAGAAAAAAAATCATGATATCCAATAATTTGAGAAAAAAAGGATTTTCTCCCCTAGACTTCTGTCACATTTTCATAGAACAGTGGTCTCAACCTTCCTAATGCTGCAACCCTTTAATACAGTTCCTCATGTTGTGGTGGCCCTCACTCATAAAGTTACTACTTCATAACTGTAATTTTGTTACTGTTATGAATTACAATGCAAATACCTGATATTTGATTCCCCCACGGGCAGGACCCACAGGTTGAGAAACATTGTAAAATGTTTCATTTCTATGATCATATAACAATTCTATTTTTGTGTTACTTTTTACTAATTCTATGAGGAGATATGGAATGTTTATTCTTTTTACCTGTGCTACTTAGATTTTATGTCAACTTGACATTGGCTGGAGCCATATTTGGAGAAAACCTCAATTGAAAAAATACCCACACCAGAGTTGCCTATAGGCAAGCCTATGTGGTGAATTTTCTTGATAATTGATATAGGTGGGCCCATCCCATACAGTATGATGACATCCCTTGGTGGGTGAACCTAGATGATATAAGAAAGAAGGCTGAGCAAACAATGAGGTGCAAACCAAGAAGCAGCATTCCTCCAAGGCTTCTGTATCAGTTCTTGCTTCCAGGTTCCTGCCATACTTGAGTTCCTGCCCTGACTTCCATCAATGATGGAGAACAACTTGTAAGATGAAATAAACTCTTTACTCTCCAAATTGCTTTGGTCATGGTGATTTATCAACAGCAATAGAAATCATAACTTATTGTGATGAGAAATTTTAATCAAAATTTTACCTTCTTAATTTAAATATGATTCCTCAGTAATCAGAAAATTATGTTCACATAGGACAAGAGATAACAGCTTAGATTGACTTCTGGAGTAGTATAGTTAAACCCCTGAAGCTAGTCAAATACTAATATCTAGGTTTAACTTAACCTGATTATCTGATAATTTTCCTTTCAGAATGCAAGTAATGATACTGAGAATCAGAAGAAGAGCAATCTAATTAGCTGTCCCATAATGAAACTTCCAGAAATCTAGGGGTGTCAAATGTGGTATGAGAATTGGGCATGGGCTTGATTTTTGAGTAATAAGAACTTGAGTCATAAAATCTTGTGTCATCATTTAGGGGCATAAATATAGTTCTATTAATGGGTATATGTGTCCATTTTAGACAGTTTTATATTATCTTAATATATTCCATTTCAATAATGAGTTTTGAAATATTTTTGTAGATATTTTGAACAGATGTAGCCCTGGTTCATCTTCAAAAGGACTAAAGAATGGCTCATTCAGTCCAGGTACTTTATTATTGTACTGTCTTAATGTTAAACATTTGCTTATGTTGTATTTATGTGTATATATGTGTGCCTGTATGAGGGTTTTTGTGCACCATGTATGTACAGGTGCCCATGAAGGGCAGAAGAGGGCATTGGATCCCTTGGGACTGGAATTAATCGGTGGTGGTTAACCACCTGATGTAGTGCTAGGAACTGAACCCGGGTCCTATGCAAGATCAGCAAGCGTATTTACTGGCTAAGCCAACTCTCCAGTTTCTACTATTTTAAACTCAACTATTTGGAACAAGTGTATCCCAATATGTTCATTATATTCTGGATCTTTTTCTTTTTTCACATATATAGCTATTTCTAATATGTTCAAGCCTACAAACCAACACTACAGAAATCGGTCATCTAATCCACTGGGTGCTTTGCCAAGCTTTCATCCTGCACCCAAATCTTCAGAGCGTTCTGATGTTCAGACTGTGTCTAAACCTGTAAGTTTGGGTTTGTTTTCTAAACTTTACAGTTAGTTCAAGAACACATTGATTGGATAGAGTATATCTGGCTACAGTAGAAAATAGTCATTGCTAACTGCCATAATCACTCAAAGAAAATTATCTTTGAGTCATTACCTTTAGATTTTTTTCATTTGTTTGTTTTGGTTTGGTTGTTTGTTCAAGAAAGGGTCTCACTATGTAGCTCTAGCTGTCTTGGAACTCACTCTGTAGACTGGGCTGACCTCAAAGTCAGAGATCCATCTGCCTCTGCCCCCTAAGTGCTGAGAT
>NC_045030.1:52399159-52408379 GCF_008632895.1 Mastomys coucha | reverse complement strand
TTACATATAATAAATAAATAAATCTTTAAAAAAAAAAGAACATTGTTACACTGACAAAATTATATAGCATAAAGTCAGTATATTGTGTGATTTTTTTTTATGTTCAACTATTATTCCTGATGCATTTACATCAACACTACAAAGATCCAACATTAAATTCAATAGCTACCTTGTCTAGAAGCTTTTGTACCAAAGTCTTGACTATCCCCCTTTGCCATTCCAAGCTCAGTAACCCATAATCTACTCCAGGTGTTTAACAGAAAGGTCAGAAACATACAGTTGAGAAGAGATAGCATCTTTCTCCAGGGCTTGTGGAAACCTCTGTGTCCACATATAGATGAATGAAATTAGATCCATATCTATCACCCTGCATGAAAATTAACTCCAAGTGGATCAAAGAACTCAATTTGCAACCTGAAATGTAGACATTGCCAGAAGAAAACTTAGGCAGTACTCTACATGATTTAGGTATAGGAAAGGACTTTCTAAATAGGACTCCATTTGCCCAGGAATCAAGGTCAACAATCGGCAAGGAGGACCTCATAAAACTAAAAGCTTACCGAGTAAAGAGGAAACCCACAGACAATGAACTTTTTAACAGAGTAAACTTATGAGTTCTTAATTGGGATGATCATTCCAACAGGTCACGGCTGTTTATTCTCAAAACCACTTTCACTGTTTAGTTCTTAAACGTTTTAAGCCAGCATGACAGTTACATGCATGTAGTCGTAGTACTTGGGAGGTTAAGGGCAAGAGGATTGAATTTGAGACCAATCTCTCCATTGTAAGTTTGTTATTAGACTGGGCTACATGGTGTGACTCTGTTTCACAAAACAAAGTAACCCCCAAGTACAACAATAATGAAAGGCCTTTAATAGAAGTAGGAAATAGCAGTAATGCTTAACTTTTGTGTGTTCAGTTTTTATGTATTATCTGTGTACCACATGTACTTGCTGCCTGCAGAGGAAGAAGAGGGAGTCAGATTTTCTAGGGGATCTTCTGAGACTAGAATTAAAGATGGTTGTTAGCTGATATCATGTGGACACTGGGAATTGTACCAGGTCCTCCTGAAGAGCATCTACTGCTCTTAACTGATGAGCTCCAACCTCTTTCAAATGTTTAAACAATCTTCTTTGCCCAACAACTATTTCGGTCAAAGAAAAAGTTTATCATCATAACCCTCCCCTTGATTCTTTTGAGAGGGGCTTTCTCTGTAAAACAGCCCTGGCTGTCCTGAACTCCCTCTCTAGCTAGACCTGGCTATTTTGGAACTCATAGATTTTTGCCTACCTCTTCCTCCTGTCCAGGATTCCTTTTTTTTAAATTGTTTTATTTATTTACATTTCTTTAACACAAATCCTTAGAGGTGGAATGATTATATTAAGGGATATGGACTCAAAAAGAAATAAGAAGATTTAGTAAGAAAGTAAAATTCTTAAAACGTATTCATCTCTCAACTTGAATGCATATGACAAGAGTTGATATCTATTCCTCATTATCACTGAATATTGTATTGAGAATCTATTTCTTTGTCATTCATTGTATCTTCCTCAAAAGTATGAGGATGCATAATAGTCTGTTAAACTTATTTAACTATTCTTCTGTTGCTGAACATACAGGTTTTTATATTTTGATATTATAAATATTCTGTTAAACATTTTCATGTCTTTAACACAAATCATTAGTGGTGGAATGATGATATTAAGGGATATGGACCTTTGACAGCCTTTACTAGGTACTGCTTAAGTGTCCTTGGAGAAGTTATGCCAAAAATGAAACCTCTGCCTTGCCAATGTATCACTGCTTTTTTTTTTTAATTTTAACATTTTATTCACAACTAATTTTAGTTTTCTAGGAAAATTACAAAAATAACAAATGCCAATGTGCTCCTCACCCAGTGTGTGATCATTTTAGCAGAGAGGGAAATTGCTTTTGTATTTTCTAACTTGTCTTTGTGGTACTAGCATACAGTTCGGTTTACTTCTATAATAATTGACAAAAAAATCTGAACGTTTTGCAGAACTTTACAGAGACTCCACCACAAGATGACTCAGGCCCTTCTCCGGTCTTACAGTTAGACTCAGCCAAGGATATACCGTCCTCCAACATACTGCAAAAGAGTACAGGTTTGCTTTAACATTTCTTCTTAAAATCTATACAAAAAGACTTCATTAATATACATATAGAATTAACGTATGGAAGCCTGAAGATGGTTTAGCAGGTAAAGGAGCTTGAGACAAACGGATAACTCAAGTTGGATCCCTGGAACCTACATAGTCAAAGGAGAGAATCAGCTCCATACTGTGCACAGATGCACATTAAACAAACAAACGAAGAAAGATTTGCAAAGCCGACAAGGTGGCTGAACAAGTAAAGGTGACTCACTAAGCCTGATGATCTGAGTATGCTCTTTGAACCTTCATGGTAGGAAAAGAGAACTGATTCTGGCAGGTTGTCCTCTAAGCTCTACAGGTATACCATGGTATGCTTCTACTCACATACATATTTAGACATACTTTAAACATTTTCAAACTACGAAAGTTGTATAAAACATAAAAGGAAAGGCTGGGTCTGAATTGCCCATTACATTTAATTAAGTCAGAGGATAATAATTGGAAGGCCATTGTGGAAACTCTAGATTTTTTCCCATGAATGAGTGAATTATTTTTGTTTCCACTACCTACATAAAGGAGCATCCAAATAAACTATTTGTTGGGTTATAAGTTGGGAGAAGACCAAATTCAATTCTTATTAGATATCTCAAGATTTTTAAAATACTTTTAAAGAATTTTCCTGAATTTTAGAATGATTATTTTTTAAGTTTAATTGTTTTTAATCAGCCAGGCAGTGGTGGCACATGCCTTTAATCCCAGCACTTGGGAGGCAGGGGCAGGCGGATTTCTGAGTTCGAGGCCAGCCTGGTCTACAGAGTGAGTACCAGGACAGCCAGGGCTATACAGAGAAACCCTGTCTTGGGAAACAAAAAACAAAAAAAAGAAAAAAGATAAGAAAGAAAAGTTTATTTTGTGAATCTGAAAATGCTTCCTCGTATAGTTTGCGCTTTTTAGTTATAAATTTTGTCATTTAAATTAGCTCCAAGGCATTTTTGCTACATTTTAAATGTTAAAGCCCATTTTCATAGCAATTTACATAAGTAATAGTCTGTGCTAACACATTTATAAGTATCTTTTCTGGTGTTCAAATCTTTGTAGGTGTTGATCGAACTTTAGGATTAAAACATCCTTCCACTTCCAAAGTAAACAGTGGTAATCCAAAAAAGCCAAAGACTAATGCAAGCATCTCTGACCCAAGCCCGTGTTCTTCATCAACTGTAGATGAGGCCCCTGCAGAGGCATCTTCTCAAGTCGTACTATCAAGTAAGTGGGAAATCTTACCAAGGAGACATGGATTAGTTAGAAACAAATTTGAGGAATTAGGATACTTTTTTAAAGATGTTTAAGTATTTTAAAAGATCAGTTTTTATTCATAAAATTCCTTTGTTTTAGATCTGAATACCTCATCAATTCAGTCTGCAACTGGATCACCTTCCCTAAGATCTTGTCCAAAGTGCAATGTTAAGTTCAGACTTTTGGATCCTTTGAAGTGCCACATGAAGGTAAAATAGTTTCAAATTTGAGTTTTGAAAATAATGAAATATTAAGAACAATACACAGTAAATAGTTGTCTAGATATTTAAATGATAAAGCTTCTTTTATTGTCATTTTATGAGTAAAAAATTATTTTTATGATTATACAAAATGTAAATTCTTCCTAGCCATGAAATTATACAACTTAAGTTCATGTATAGTCCATAGTATGTATTTTTTAATTTACATTAAATTAAATATTATGTGTAATTTTAATTGAAAATGAAAAAAAACATAATATTTTATTGACTAAATCATGCCATTCTTTATACTTCTCATAAAGCAGGCATTTTATTAATTAACCTTTCATATCACTTAAAATTTCCTTCTATTTTAATTTTTCCATGGTGTCATAGTCATTTCATATTTCTCAATAGAAATCTTAGTTTTATGTCTTAATTTCCCACAATTTCCTAATGGAACATTATGAAATGATAGCTTTAATTCAATCCAGAATAGAGTAGGATTATAAATAAATTCTAGCTTTATATCGGTATTTCAAACTCCTGAACTTAGTTTTAGATAACTTTGAAGCTACTAAAAATGTGGGATTTAGAGGGATTGCTAATTAAAATATGTTATTTATTAATAAAATAATTAAAACAGTATTCTGTGGTACCCTTGTAAGATAGTCCATTCTTATCTTTGCCTGTCCCATGTAAGTGGCTGAGAGGTAGGAGGCAAGAAAAAGAGTAAACTACCTAAGATGGATGACATGTGGCATAGCATAGAGAGAGTGCAACTGTCTTGGGAAAAGCTTCTGCTCACTGTTCCAAAAAACACATTTTTATTTAATCTTGGAGAAAAGTAAAGGGGTGAAAATGATTGTTTAAAATTTCAAATACATATATCTATTCTGGTGCTACACATTAGCCCATCCACCTTCCTGAGTATGTGCAAACAATGGGTCCAGTCCCCACACCATCAATACTGTCGTTGATATTGACAATTGTATTTTGTATTCTCTTTAGGCTATAGCTCTCTTTCTCTCTCTCTCTCTCTCTCTCTCTCCTCTCTCTCTCTCTCTCTCTCTCAACTTCACTAGCATTTTAAATAAAGTGTCATTTGCCTTATTTTTACTATATTTTGGCCTAAATTTGTTTCTTATTCATTGTACTTTCTGAGTGCATGTGTGTGTGCATGTCTGCACATTTGTGTGTTTGGTTGAGTACAAGTGTGCACTGCCCACTGTACATGTGTGAGATCATAGAATATCTGAGTTGTTACTTTTTGCCTTCTACTTTGCTTGAGACAGGATCTCTTTATCGTTTGTGGCTGTTATGCCAAATTCTCCTGTCTGCCTCCCATCTGTTTGTAGAAGCACAAGGACTAAGGACAAGTGCTCCCATGACCTTTCTGGGTTCTGGGGATTCAGTTAAGGTCCTCACCCATGTACAGAGAATGCTTTGCCTACTGAAGCATTTCCCCAGCCCTCACAATCCTAATTTTCCTGTTCATGTATGAAGCCTAATTATCTTTTTTTTAATAAGTTTTTTTATTTGATGTATGAGTATCTGCATGTACACCTGTTCATTTTGTATGTGGTGTTAAAAGAAATGTCTCCTCAGCCTCTTTGCCTTTATCTTACAAATATTTATTAGAAAATTTAAACAATTTGAACTAATCTAAGACAAGACATCAGTATAAAACTAACAGTGAAACTCAGTAGAAGTGACTGAATGTATAGAAATGTGGGAAAATAGGATACCTTATTTTCAGTAGGATTACACATCAGCAAAAGAAACAGATGTGGAAAAAAAGGTTCAACTGCAATTTCTAATAGAACAGATCAGCTTATTAGTCAGGGTTCTCTAAAGAACAGACCTGTTATATAAGAGAAATATATATGTGTATGTATATGATATATATATGTATATATATATACAGAGAGAGAGAGAGAGTTAAAAATGGCTTATGGGTCGTCCTGGCTGCTTCCCGAGGTCAAGGATCCACTAGTTCAATCCTCTGAACTGGAGGTCTCAGCAGTCCCAGTCTGGTGCTGGAATCCCAAGTCTGGAGAATTGCCGTTTTGCAGTCCACATTGGAATCTCAAAGAACTGTGTTCTAACGCCAGTGAAGGAATTGCTCAGGAACAGGATAGGTGAATTTGTTGGTGGCCATGAAGGGAAGCAGGCAAACAGGCAAAAGCTTCTAATTTTCTTTTATGTGGATTGCCAATAGATGTGACTGAGATTTAGGGTAGGTCTTTCACGTCAAATAATATGACCAAGAAAAATCCCTCATGGATTAGCAATTACAGTCAGTAGTGTGAAATTCTTTCATAAATGGCCAGATGCAATCAACCATGACTTTAGGTTTTAAATACAGCATAGATAACATTTAATGAGATTTAATTATATGATAATTTTCTTCTGAAAGTAATTTTCATGCTATTTTCTTAGCATCTCTGTCTATTTTTAAGTTATTTTAGGATATATTTAATGTTGTTAATGTTGTTGAAGTGCTACTGAATTATAAGAATTCTCACAGTTGTTTTCTAATACTTTAAAGTATTCAACAATTATAATTCTATGTTTTGCAAATATTCTCTCCCATTTTATTTTTGTTCTCCACTTATTGTTTTAAAGATTTATTAGTTTTTATTTTATGTATTTGGGTGCTTTGTTTGCATGTATGTCTGCCCTGTTTGCTTACCTGGTGTTCCTGGAGGCTAGAATAGGCCCTAGCTCCCCTCGGGCTACAGTTACAAACAGTTGGGATGATGCGGGTGCTCACGGTTGAACCCTGCGTTCTCTGGAAGAGTAGTCTGTGCTCTTAACTGCTGAGCCACCTCTCCATTCTGCTCCAGTTACTCCTTTTTGTTGTTGTTATATGTAAGTACACTGTAGCTGTCGTCAGACATCCCAGAAGAGGGCATCAGATCTCATTACAGATGGTTGTGAGCCACCATGTGGTTGCTGGAATTTGAACTCAGGACCTTTGGAAGAGCTGTCAGTGCTCTTACCCAATGAGCCATCTCACCAGCTCCGTGCTCCAGTTATTCTTAAAGACTCATCCTAGAGAAATTCTACCACTGAAAATTATATACAATAAAAAATTAATTTTCATTGAAAAAATGTAGGTGTGAAAAGTATTCTACATTAGAATCGGTTTAAATGAGACTTTGATTTTATTTTGAGGTAAGTATCCCCTATGAGATATTTATGTTTTATAGATAGACTGCACTGAGATTTTAAGAATGTAACTGACTACTCTTTCTTTGTGGGAAGCACATTATCTAGTGCCTTGTGTTAGGAGAACGACATATCAACTGTGCTCAAAGTCTAGTTCCAGTTATGCTTTCCTCAAGGATTAGTATGTCATTAGATAACTAGGTACTAGGCTGGAGAGATAGCTCAGCAGTTGAGAGCACTGGCTGCCCTTCCAAGAGGTCCTGAGTTCAATTCCTGGCAACCACATGGTGGCTCACAACCATGTATAATGAAATCTTGGGCCCTCTTCTGGCATGTAGGTGTACATGCAGATCCTCAAACATTAAATAAAAATCTCCTTTCAAAAAAGATAATTAGGCATCATACATAATGGTGTATGTGACTTTTAAGTTGTATCTTGACATTAGTATGAAATATATGGTTATGGGCCAACAAACAATTGATTAAATTTTACTCCAAAATGAAAGCTGCAAGGTGCTACAATATAGATCTCTCCAGACTTAAAGTTTGTCATTTGTTTTGGAAGTTATTTCTTTCATTAAAATGCTGGTGTTTATTGTTGGAAGTTTGCATAAGGAAGGAAGCCAGTGTTTCAGTGGCTATCTTCTCATATTGCTACGTATAGATTTTTATAAGAGGTACAAGTAAAACATGCTATTTCTCCTCTTTTAGCGTTGCTGCCCAGACGTGATAAATAACTTTCTGGAAACTCCCAAGTCAGAGAACTCAAAGACTGTAAGCAAAGCTAACATTGACTCAGATAAAGAAAAAATGATCATGCTTGTTAGTGATTTTTATTATGGAAGACATGAAGGAGCTATTGAGGAAGACCAGAAGACTCACACCACTTTTAAATGCTTCAGTTGCTCAAAAGTTCTTAAAAATAATATTAGGTATGTAAATATTGATTTTTATTTGTTTGAAAAGAAACAAAATTTGCACCTTGCTCTTTTAATATAAGTAATGTATTTTTTGATATCCTAGGTAAATCACTGTAATACTTCTACTAAGAAAGGCTATTTCTTGTGCTGGATGTCTTTATTTTCTCTTCCATTTTCATAGTTTGATACCTGAATCTACACAATTATATTTTTTTCATATAACTTAAAACACAGGAGAAGTTCAAGGTGTATACAATATGTCTGCTTTGATTTTTGTACAATTGAAACATTTTAAGCACAGATATAATTCCCAATGGAGTTCTAAAGACTTCTTTTTGTGAAACAGGGTCTCAGTACATATGGAAACTCACTATATAGACTTGGCTGGCCTTAAACTCAGAGATGTGCCTGTTTCTGCCGCCTTAGTACTGGGGTTGAAGACATGTGCTACCATGCCTGGTTGAAATTCTAAAGATTTTATAAATTTTTGTCTTAAAATTTAAGAACTTGGATTTTATTATCAAAATTATATGGCATGTTGAATATTTATTATCATTCATAAAACAAGTAACAACAACACTGATTTTTTCATTGCTTTTATAGCCTGATATTTGTGATAGGTGACATAGTTTTCACAATGTCTATGTGTATCTAATATCTTTCTCAATATTTATTGTTAATACTACTTCCAAGATTTTTCTAACAGGACTCCTCTGTATGGCTCTGGCTGTCCTGGAACTTGATTTGTAGACCAGGCTGTCCTCAAACTCTAGAGATCCACCTGCCTCTGCCTCCTGAGTACTGGGACTAATGACATGTGACACCATGCCCTGCTGAAAAAGAAAAATCTTTTTGAGACAGGGTCTTTCTATTTGGTAACTCTGGCTATCCTGGAATTCACTATGTAGGCGAGTACACATAGCTTGCCTCGAATTTACAGAGATCCACCTGTCTCTGCCTCCCAAGTGCTGGAACTAAAGGAGTGTACTACTGTTCCTAGCTTAGAGAAAAAAATTGAGATCGGGTTTTCACTGTGTACCTGTGACTGTCCTGGAACTCACTATGTAGACTACTAGGCTGACCTCAAAATCACATGGAGCTGCCTGCCTCTGCTTTAATCCTAGGTACTGAGATCAATGGTGTGTGCCCTACTAGAATTTCTCTTTTATAAATACAACCTAGTAGATTGCTCAAAGCCTGACCTTTTATTCATTCTTTCATGTAAGATTTGGGTTATACAAACTCCAGCAAAATCTTCATAGTGCTGTAGGCAGGATAGACACTATCCAGTGAAGCTTTAGGAAAACTAAAAAACAAAGTATGGGATAGTAGCCATCTTCTTGTCTTTCTTATTGTTTGAGAACTTCATACATTTATATAATGCATTTTCACCAACTCCACCCCATGTCTTCACCCTCAGTACTGCCCCCATTCCCGACTCCCACTTTTCCCTCCCAAGGCATTGCTATTTCTTTCTTTCTTTTTTTGTTTTGTTTTGGTTTGGTTTTTGGGTTGGGTT
>NC_045030.1:52395225-52399149 GCF_008632895.1 Mastomys coucha | reverse complement strand
AGGTGTGTGCCACCTATTTTTTACTTAAACCCGCTGGGTCCACCCAGTGCTGCTTGTAGGGTGTGAGGCATGGGTATATGGCCATCCACTAGAGCATGAGCCAGTCTTTCAGGGGCCACATTTCTGAAGAAAATTGATTCCTGTTAATAGTTCCTCAATTCGGAATGGGATTTTATGAACCCCTTTCCTATCCATACTGAGATTTTGACTGGCTTGATCTAATGCAGGCCTTGTGCCTACACTCACAAGTACTGTGAATTCATGTGTGTAACAGTGCTATTTTCCCATAATAAAAGATGTTAAATATTCAACAACAGTTTTAAAAAAGTTTTACCATGAACATCTATTTACCAATTTAATTTTACCATTCACATTGTAGTGTAGAAGTCAAATAAGTTGGATTATGTGTCACTTATACTTTATTATATTTAGTCTAAAGGTAATTTTGCATGATACTTCTAATTTACCTGCATTGTATATTATCATGTGTCTTTGTATTTCTATTGCTGTGATGAAACACCTTGACCAAAAAGCAACTGATAGAGGAAAGTGTTTATTTCACTAGCTCACAGTTTCATCATCATCAAAGGCAGTGAGGGCAGGAACTCAAACAGGGCTGGAACCTGGAGGCAGGAGCTGGTGCAGAGGCCACAGAGAGGTGCTGCTTACTGACTTGATCCCTGTGACCAGATCAACCTGCTTTCTTATAGCACCTAGGACCACCAGCCCAGGGTTACCCCTACCCAGAATAGACTGGGCTCTCTTTATGAATCACTAATTTAAAAAATATGCCAACAGGCTTGCCCACAGTTGTGATGTTATGGAGGTATTTTCTTTTTCTTTTTTTTTAAGGACTTTATTTATTTGTTATGTGTATAAAATGTAGCTGTCTTCACACCCACCAGAAGAGGAAGTCAGATCTCTCATTAGGGATGGTTGTGAGCCACCATGTGGTTACTGGGATTTGAACTCAGGACCTTCAAAAAAAGCAGTTGGTGCTCTTAACCGCTGAGCCATCTCTCCAGCCCGGCATTTTCTTAATTGAGGTACTCTCTGCTTTGATGACTCTAGCTTGAGTCAAATTGACATAAAAGTTAAGTGCACTTGTGGAGTGATGAGATGCTCAAAAACTCTTGGATTTTGGAACATTTCAGATCAGAATTTAACAGGTACTTGATGTACATTTATCCATAGAACCATGTGGTATTTTGAATACTTTTCAAAGTAAATTATAGACTTCTACCAAAACCAAAAGAGTAAAGATACTGGACTCCAAGCATTGTGGTGTGTGGCAGTAATCCCAGCACTTGGGATGATAAAACAGCAGGGTTGTGAAAACATCCTGGGCCACCTAGAGACCCTGTCTCCAAAAAAAGTGGTAGATATTGTATATTGTATTATAGCCAGCTATAGCTCACAGTTCTTTATAAAGTCTATAATTTTAAAGCCTCTATTCCCAACACTCTGAAGATGAAAATAGAAAGATCAGAAGAAGTTCAAGACTATGTAATGAGTTCAAGGCCAGCTTGAGTTATGTGAGACTGTCTCAACAGAAATAAGATGTACTTTGGTGGCGGTGTGAAAAGATGATGCTCGAACCCTTCAAGATTGCTTTCTCAACACTGATAATTCATTGTAGGATGGTTTTCTGTAGAGACTCGTAGTGAGTTATTGTAAATAGCTAACCTAATATTACAATTGCTTTTTGTTGCTGTTGTTTCTCTTACCTCCCAACTTAGCCTCCCTAGTTCTTGTATTGCAGGTGTGAGCCATCACACCAGCAAAAAGCATTTTGATCAATTGAGTTGCTTTACTTTGAAATTGAGTCTGGTAAAGACTTCAAAACAGGTATACCCATTTATATCATAAGCTCTCCAATGGAACCTCAGAATCCCCTCTTATCTGAAGCCTTTTTTAGGGAAGCTGAAATAACAGGATGTAAAACTGAGCAAATGGAGGGTGTTGCAGAGGTTAACACTGCAAGGAAAATATTTTCTGTTTTTCAATTGACATTGTGACAGATATCTAAGAAAAACAATTTAAGGAAGAAAGGGTTGTTTTGGTTCGTGGTTTAAGAGATTTCAATCATTTTTAGCTGATGCTTGTACCAAGGCAGGGACATGATGGATGAAGGGCATAGTGAAGAAAACTGTTTCACCCTATGGTAGCCAAGAAGCAAAGCCACATCTAATCTAATCCTTGCAAACGGGCATGCTCATATATGAGCCTATATGAAATCTCATTCCAATCACATCACAAATCTATACCATTTTTTTTTTTTAGTATAGAATAGAGTTTACTTAGGGCATTGGGAGGGGAGTTGAGAGGGTAGCAGAGGCAGAGAAAGGCAGAGAGAAGGAGAGAGTAGAGAAGTAGGGGCAGGGCATGACCACGTGGAGAGAGGGGTAAGGGAAAGGGGAGAGGGAACAAAGGGGTAAGAGGCAAAGGAGAGAAGCGGGAGTAAGAGAGCAAATCTATACTTTTCTAGATGACATTAAAGTCTTATAAGTAATATCTTAAATATCAGTCATGCAACTACATTGAAAATTTTTACGATCAGATAATTATTTGTGAATCTCTTGTTATAAATGTGCATTTTTTGCATCCGTTTCACTATCATTTATAGGTTCATGAACCACATGAAACACCACTTGGAACTTGAAAAGCAGAACAATGAGACCTGGGAAAGCCATACTACGTGCCAGCACTGCTACCGGCAGTATCCCAACCCCTTCCAGCTACAGTGCCACATTGAGAGTACACATACTCCTCATGATTTTTCTAGTAAGTGACATTTTTACATAATCTGTCTATCTGATTGTGAGGGGATGTTCAGGATTCTATTGGGACGTTTATAGAGGACTTTTCAATTTTAAAACCAATGCTCTTAACTTGTACTTAATACAAAATCTAACTATGGTTGTAGTTAGCAGAGGCTAGGAACTGTGTAGCTCTACAACCAACCTATATCCACAGTTCCTCAAAACAGTATTAGAGTCGATACTGATAAGACTGCGAGAATTAGCTATTCTAGTAATGCTACTGTATTATTTAATGCTATGATTATACAAAATGAATCCTGTTTTCATAAGCATGTGAAAAGTGCTGTAATGTGTTTTTTCCCTTCCAGCTATTTGCAAAATCTGTGAATTGTCATTTGAAACAGAGCATATACTTTTACAACATATGAAGGACATTCATAAACCTGGTGAAATGCCATATATTTGCCAGGTATACGCACGTTTATTATATACTTCACTGTCTGTTCAATGTCTGCCTTCCATGAAATAGTATTGTTTCTTTTGATTTCTGAATAAAAGAAGTTCTTATACTAAAACTGAAAAGCCCTTGTGTTCGGTGACTTCCACCTGGCCAAACTCGTGCATGGTGTGTGGGCTTAGTGAGCTGGATTTGGCCTTCCTGGCCATGGTTCTCTGACTTTTGTAGTAGACACTTGTCCTACTGAAGAAAGACAAGCATGGGCTTATCATATAGCGAAGATTATACACATGTCAGGGAAATAGGAAATACTAGAGGACCTAACTATATTTTAACAAGTGTTTCTCCAGAGTTTGAAGTGACTCCTGGTATAAAGAAAGCAGCCTAAAACTAAACTGTATCTGGCTCAGCCTTGAAAATCTGAATAAGAAAAATGATCTTTTGTATAGCAGAAAAAAAGCATAAATAAGCGCTTGAAAATGTAAGTCAACATGAGGGATGGTAGATCTGAAAGGAGGGAGAAAGTCTGCCTATGGTTGGAAGTATCTCTAGTACAGGATGTTTTTCTAAGCCAATGACATAGCACTACTAATCTGATGTAAATTGTATGCAAGTTATAAAACTTTGTGTTGAATTTAACCCTATTTGTATTTCTAGGTTTGCCAGTTTAGATCATCAATATTTTCTGATGTAGAAGCTCACTTC
>NC_045030.1:52365707-52395211 GCF_008632895.1 Mastomys coucha | reverse complement strand
AGATCATCGCATGAAAACACTAAGAACTTGCTATGTCCGTTTTGCCTCAAAGTTAGTAGAATGGCAACCCCTTATATGAATCACTACCTGAGACATCAGGTGAGGTCTGCTTTATTTCTTCACATGATCTTATTGAAAAGACAGAAGAACTTAGAACAGTAATTTAGTTTATCCCAGACAGAAAGCAAACTTTTTCAAAAGGTCAAGTTTAACTTAGAATTTATGCTGACTCATGAAACATCTACTTCTTTTTTCCCCTGCTCTCAGGTAATACTGCGGTCTATAACCAGTGAACTTTCTCAGAGCTATCCCTAGACATAGGAACCACACAATAGAGGGGTGTATAAGCTGCATATTTTGGCATCCTAGATTTGGTAGGAACTGTGATCTTGTAGGTAATTTTGACGAGCAGAGGAAAACATTTGAAATGAGGAAGCTAAAAATCAAAGGCATTTTGCTTTTGCTTTTCTTTCTCTTCAAATATCCTTTTCACTTCCTAGTCTGTTCTTGTTGTTATTGTTGTGAGACTACAAATATTTGTGATTGGTTGCTTACCCAGGATGGTTTCTAGTAGTAGCTGCTAAGAGGAAACCACTATGACTCTTGTTACCACATTTGTAAAGTGTATTTAGATTATAACTTGCTTCCTATGTGAATTTTGCCACTTCTACTAATATAATTTCTAAGATACCAGTATCAGTGCTCATACCTTTTTCTTGAGTTAGGATTTTGAGTTCACCTAGTCTTTTTCTGAAAGTGTTAGCCTGGCCTTTGGCTGAAAACTTTGGTGAAACTGTGATCCTCTTATTTATTTGCTTGAAAGAGCATTGAACACAATTGACTGGACATGTACTAAACTTTTGCCTTCTCAGTGATTGGCTCACTGTATTTTCTTATTATCAGTTGGATTGTCATGCCAATCTACTCAGCTCTGCTGCTAACATGGCTTTGGATCAGTCATTAGATAATAAAATTAATTTCTTGTTAGTGAAAAAATAATCTTTCACCCTTAAAAAACTCTGACAAAAATCAATCTGTGTGCCTACCTTCATTTTTTTTTTCTCTCTCTCCCCGCCCCCACAGGAACTCACTATGTAGCCTTGGCTGGTCTGGAACTCTTTATAAACCCTGCTGGCCTCAAATTCACAGAGATCCACCTTCTTCTGCCTCTATGTTCCAAATTCTAGCATTAAAGACACTCTTTTCCATACCCAGCAACAAAATCTAGCAAAGGATTTCCCTAAAACAAATCTCTTTTCTAATACTTTCTGATAAAAGAAATGACTGAACAGTCAGAATTCAGAGTTAAAACAATTTTTTGAGGCAGGGGCCCTGTATATTGTCCTGGCTGTCCTGGAACTTATTGTGTAAACCAGGCTGGCCCAGGCTGGCCTCAAACTCAGAAATCCACCTGCCTCTGCCTCCCAAGTGCTGGGATTATAGGCATGCGCCACCACTGCCCGGCCCAGGCTGGCCTTGAATTCACAGAAATCTTTCTGCTTCTGCTGCCTGATTGCTTGGATTAAAGGCATGTGCCACCATGACTACTCTAAATTTTTTTGTTTATATTCATAAACAGGAAATAATAGAAAATTGTTTTTTATTTTATTAAACTAGGTTACGTAGTTATTTTCATGCTTGTCTATAATGGGCTTTGAACATCTCTCTCCCTTGCCCACTACCTTCCTCTTTCTCATCTGTACCCTACTGCTAGTATGTCCATATGCATGCAGTTCAACCTCATAACATCTATTAATGTGTGTCTATTTGAATTTAGACTCACAAAAAAATAAAATTACGGGGCTGGAGAGATGGCTCAGCAGTTAAGAGCACGGACTACTCTTCTAAAGGTCCTGAGTTCAAATCCCAGCAACCACATGGTGGCTTACAACCATCCATAATGAGATCTGATGCCCTCTTCTGGTGTGTCTGAAGACAGCTACAGTGTACTTACATATAATAAATAAAAATAAAAATAAATTTAAAAAAAAATAAAAAAAAATAAAATAAAATTACAAAATTACCTTCTCAGTTGCATTTTATTTTATTTTATTTATTTATTTATTTATTTATTTATTTATTTATTTATTTATTTTTATGTGTATGAGTACACTGTAGCTGTACAGATGGCCATGAACCATCATGTGGCTGCTGGGAATTGAACTCAGGACAGCCCCCACTCACTCCGGCCCTGCTCACTCTGGCGGGGGCGGGAGTGGGGGGGCTGGACACTCTGGCTTAATACACTGTAGCTGTCTTCAGATGCACCAGAAGAGGGCGTCAGATCTCATTACAGGTGGTTGGGAGCCACCAAGTGGTTGCTGGGATCTGAACTCAGGACCTGAAGAGTAGTCAGTGCTCTTACCCACTGAGCCATCTCACCAGCCCCGTCAGTTGCACTTCTTACATTTAAAGCATTCACTGTCCAGTTGTAAGTGGCAGGTTTCACTGTGGACAATGCAACTATAGAAAGTTCTGTTGGGCAGAACTGCCATATAAATCTATTTCTATTGTATAACTTTATTAAGAGTTTCTTGTTAGATATTTTTGTTTTTATTGTTTTGATTAGTTGGCTTCGGGTTTTGTTTTTGTTTTTGTTTTTTATAATTGTCTGTTGGGGTTTGTTTGTTTCTTTGAGATAGGATCTTATCATATAGCTTTGGCTGCCCTGGAACTTGCTATGTAGACTAGGCTGGCTCAAACTAAGAGATCTACCTTACTTGCCTCTGACCTCTGAGGCTAGGGTTAAAGGCATGTGCAACCACATCCACCTAGTTTTTTTTTGTTTTTTTTTTTTTTTGTTTTTAAAAGTTAAATTTGCTTTACCAACTTGTTAAACAAATGAAGATATCAAAAGTAAAACATTTACTTTTTCTAAGGATAAAAATAAAATGTAATTCATTTTTGTAATCTCGAATGCTTGAATAATTTATATATCAAATTTGTAATCAAAGGTGCTTTAAAAGATGGAATAAAGCACTTGCCTAACTTACCTGAAATTTATCTCCAGTTCTTAAAAAACAAACGAAAGAATGAATGGCCTTGTGTAGCATAAGATCCTGCATATGATTCCTAGCACCAAAAAGGAAAGAAAAGAATATTATGGCATTATTGATCTGTGTTGGGGGATAGTGAAATAGTGGCTTTAAAAAAATTTTTTTTTATTCACTTTACTTTCCAGTGTCCTCCCTCCCCTTCTCTGAGAGAGTGGATGATAGCCCTGAGTATCCCCCTTCCCTGGCACATCAAATCTTTTCAGGGCTGGGCACTTCTTCACCCACTGAGGTCAGAAAAGGTAGCCAAGGTAGGGGAATAGATTCTACAGACAGGCAACAGCTTTAGGGATAGCCCCTATTCAAGTTGTTTGGGACCCACATGAAGACCATGCTGCATCTTTTACATATGTTTTGGGGGGGGTAGGTCCAGCCTGTGTATGCTCTTTGGTTGGTGGTTCAGTCTCTGAGAGCCCCCAAGTGTCCAGGTTAATTGACTCTGTTGATCTTCCTGTGGAGTTTGGCTGTGGGTATCTGCATCTGTTTCAGTCAGCTGCTGGGTGGAGCCTCTCAGAGGACAGCCATATTAGGCTCCTGGCTACAAGCAAAACAGAGTATCATTAATAGTGTCAGGATTGGTGCTTGCCCATGGGATGGGTCTCTAGTTGGGCCAGTTATTGCTTGGCCACTCTCTCAGTCTCTTTTCCATTCCCCATCCCTCCATTTCTTGTAAGTAGGATAGATTTTGAGTCAAAAGTTTTGTAGGTGGGTTGGTGTCTCTATTGCTCCACTGGGGTTTCTGCCTGGCTACAGGGAGTGACCTCTTCAGGTTCCATATTCCCAATGCTGTGAGGCTCAGCTAAGGTCACCCCCATTGATTCTTGGGAGCTTCCCCTATCCCAGGTCTATGGCAAGTCCTCAGATGCCCCTCTCCCCCACCTCACCAGCTGCAGCTTTCCGTTCATTCTCATGGCCATCTGGCCATCTTCCCTGTCTCTCCCTGCACCTGATCCTGAAACTACCCCTATTCTCCTCTCCATGTCTTTTCCCACCCAGATCCCTCCTTCCATATGCCTCTTATGACCATTTTATTCCCCCTTCTAAGTGAGATTTAAACACGCTCGCTTGGGCTTTTCCTTCTTGTTTAATTTCTTTGGATCTGTGGAGTGTAGGGTGGGTATCCTCTATTTTATGGCTTATATCTACTTATCAGTGAGTACATACCATGCATATCATTTTGGGACTAGATTATCTCATTCAGGATGATATTCTCAAGTTCTATCCACTTGCCTGCAAAATTCATGATGTCTTTGTTTTAAATAACTGAATAGTATTCTGTTATGTAGATGGATCACATTTTCTTTATCCATTCTTCAGTTGAGGGACATCTAGGTTGTTTCCAGTTTCTGGTTATTACAAACTAAGCTGCTATGAACATAGTGGAACAAGTGTCTTTGTGGGATGGTGGAACATCTTTTGGGTATATGCCCAAGAGTGGTATAGCTAAGTCTTGAGGTGGAAGTCTTCCAAGTTTTTTGAGAAACCACCAAATTGATTTCCAAAGTGGTTGTGCAACTTTGCACTCCCGCCAGCAATGGAGGTATGTTCCCTTTGTTCTGAATCCTCACCAGCATGTGCTATCCCTTGAGGTTTTGACCTTAGCAGCCATTCTGACTGGTGTAAGATGGAATCTCAGAGTTGTTTTGATTTGTATTTCCCTGATGACTAAGGATGTTGAACATTTCTTGAAGTGCTTCTGGGACATTTGAGATTCCTCTGTTGAGAATTCTCTGTTTAGTTCTGTACCCCATTTTTAAATTGGTTTATTTGGGTTGTTGGTGTCTAACTTCTTGAGTTCTTTGTAAATTTTGGATATCAGCTCTCTGTCAGATGTAGAGTTAGTGAGGATCCTTTCCCAATCTGTAGGT
Organism: Mastomys coucha; assembly: GCF_008632895.1. NCBI lineage: Eukaryota > Metazoa > Chordata > Mammalia > Rodentia > Muridae > Mastomys > Mastomys coucha. The sequence goes on along the minus strand of NC_045030.1, from coordinate 52,390,290 downwards.
TGCTGTCTTGTCCTATTGACAGTACCCTTAGAAAGGCTTTTCAGTTTCATGAGGTCCCATTTATCATTTGTTAATCTTAGGGCGTGAGCCATTGGTGTTCTGTTCGAGAAGTTGTCTCCTATACAGTGAGTTCAAGCCTCCTCCCTACTTTCTGTTCCATTAGATTTAGTGTATCCAGTTTTTCATTGAGATGTTTGATCTACTTGGACTTTTTTGTGCAGGGTGATAGATATGTACCTATTTGCAATTCTTCTACATGCTGACATCCAGTTTTTAAATTACAGAGTTAGTCAAAGAGCAATTTCAGGTCTCAGTGTTCGGGGTAGGTAATTGTTAGTGTCTCTAGTACATGGTGGTATATACCTAGAATCCTACCACTTGCACTTGCAAAGCTGAAACAGGAGGATCACAAGAGACCAACAAAGTGTACCACATGCAGATTTTTCAAGGACAGCTGGGGCTGTGTTGTGAGACTCTTAGAAAAGAAAAGAAAATATATGTTAATATTATTTCTAATTTTTTTATCAACAGAAAAAAGGAATTTATCGTTGCCCAAAATGCAGACTACAATTTTTGACCTCCAAGGAGAAAACAGAGCATAAGTTAGAACATCGTACATTCATAAAGCCTAAAGAACTAGAGGGATTGCCTCCTGGAACAAAAGTGAGTATTAAATATGTTGCATTTTAGCATTTTGTCTAATAAGCTCCTGTGCTAGGTAAGGTGGTATATGCCTTCAATCCTAGTGAACAATAGGCAGAGTCAGGTGGATCTCTGAGTTTGAAGAGAGCCCAGTGTACATAGTGAGTGCCAGAAACAGCCAGGACTACATTACTTTGTCTCAAAAAATAAAATAAAATAAAATAAAATAAAATAAAAAAGAGGAGGGAAGAGAAACTCCTACCTGGTCTTAAGATCTATTGAATATGATATAAAATTTTTCTTTACATTTACTAAGAAATAAAGTTAAGATTTTATTATTCTTTTTAATTTGTGTGTGTGTTAAGAAGTTAAGGTTTTATTAACTTCTTTGTGTGTGTGTGTGTGTGTGTGTGTGTGTGTGTTAAAAACTAAAGTTAATGTTATACTACTATTTTAACCATGGGTATATGTGTATGTATATGCCTGCACATGTTCACATGTGCTATGTCAGTACCTGTATATGCCAAAAAAAGGTATCATATACCCTGAGGCTACAGGCAGTTGTGAGCCTACATGGATTCTGGGATCTAAACTCTGGTCCTCTGCAAGAGCATCAAATGTTCTTAACAGCTAAGCCATCTGTGTTTTCAACCAGGTTTTATTATTCTTACACTCCAAAACTAAAATCTTTTGACTGTTGTTTGAATTGATTGACATGGGCCTTGAGCCATTCCTTTGGAGAATCATTGTAAGCTGAGTCACTAAGTTGTTTTTATATTCTGTAGGCACTTAAGACTACAAGTCACGTTTAATTTATTGTGTTCCAAGCATCTATCATAGTACTTTGAATCTCATAACTATGTTAAAGTTGATGTTATTGAATCTTCTTACAGAAAAACAGATTCTTTTCCTTGATAACTTTACTGTTTTCTGTGTTTGCCTTAGTTTTCCCTCTGGCTTCTTTATATAAGGTTTGCTCTTGAATATTTGGTCCAGCAGATGGATGGGTGGATAATCCAAAATAAATTTATTCATAACCTTTCAAATTTGGCTTTTAGTACATACATTTTTGTGTGGATCTGCTACTAGAATGACCTAAAGTCATATGTGAACATATAGAGCAACAAATGCATTCCAATGTAACTTCTTGCACTCTATTTATCCCATGTTGAGACTAGACATACAAAATACTAATATTGCAAACCTCCCAAATTTTCATATTGTAATATAATGACATCAATAATTTGGGGGTTATTTTACACCTTTTAATCTATCCAGTTAGTGATCAAACAAGACAGACAAGTGAGCTAGTATTATCTATGCATTCTAGATAATGAGATTTAAATGGAATAAATTCTCAACAGGGAGGGGGATGGAAAATACATTTTTTAGATAATTTGCACTAACTTCTAAATTATCCATTAAAATCCATGTTGACATGTTACCAATATGAAATTATTTCAACAGCAAATAAATATCTAAGTAAATTTCCTTTAACTGTTAAGACCATTTAAAATAAGTAGAAAATCAGGCCAGTAGGTAAAGGTACTTGCCACCCTACACTACAAGTCTAACTACCTGAAATCCATTGATTTCTGGAATCCATATAAAGATAAAAAGAGAGATTCAAGTTCCAGAGTTATTCTTTGACCGCTACATGTTCACCATAGTATGCACACACACACACACCTACAGAAAAGCCTACAAAAGATAGAATAAATCAAAAATGTATCTGATTGCACTTCATGTTTACTATTTTAAATAATGATATTTGACTTTTTGAACTATACTTATATTTTTGTAACAGCTTATTTAGAATACAATTCATGCTCCAAGGAATTTTTCCATTTAAAGTGCTTGGTTAAGTGGTTTTATTAACATTTATACAGAGTTGTGAAAACATCATCTTATGCAATTTTAGACCATTTGCATTATCAGTAAATGGAGCTTTACATCCATTAACAGTGACTGTATTCCAGCATCATTTGATGCAAGGTTTAATCTTTTCCTTAGGAATTTTCTCATCTTTAAAATTTCATATAAATGAAATCATACAGCACGCAGTCTTTGAGGATTTATTTGATATAATGTTTCCTAGGTTCATCTATTGTGTAGCATGTTTCACTGCTACATTCCTTCCATTGAGCACTAGTCCATTGTGTATATATTTTCTCTATTCTCTATTCATTTCTCTAGACTGTTGTACTGATGCTATGGATATTTTTGTAAAAGTTTTTGTGCAAGCATTTGTTTTCATTTTTCTTGGAATGTATCTGGGAGTAGGATTGTGGGCTCCTTTACTGACACTTGTATTTAGTGTTTATATCACCTTTAAAGAGATGCCTGCTTGTCCATTTTGTTGTTGGCTTATGCTTTGGATGGCATATTTAAGGAGTCATTGCCTGTAGGCATGGTGGTGCCTTCAATCCCAGCACACAGGAGCAGATGGCATTCTGTGAATTTGAGGTCAGCCTGGTCTATATAATGAGTTGCAAAAGAGTCAAGGCTATATAGAGAGTGTCTCCCCACTCCTCTCAAAAAAAGTGGAGGTCATTGCCTAACTCCCATGGAATGAGAATTTATTTTTTAACTTCTTAGAGTTTTACAATTTTAACACTTAACATTTAGTCTTTGATATATGTTGAATTAATTGTTTATGTTACTATGAAGTGAGGTTTCAAATTCAGCCTTCTATATGTGGGCGTCAATTTTTACAGCACTGCTTAAATGTTGATAGAACTGTTGTTCCTGCCTTGAATTGTTTTGGCACTCTTGGAAAATAAAGCATTTGATAATAAATGTAAGGGCTTGGACTGGAGAGATGGCTAAGTGAGTAAAATATTTATACAGATGGAAAGGATGGAGGCTTGGATACCTGGAATCCACATTAAAAAAAGATCTGGGTGAGCATGATGGCCCACCTGGAGTCCCAGAATGTGGGACGCAGAGACAGGATATTTCTGGTACAAACTAGCTAGCTAGACTAGCCAAATCAGCAGGCTCTGTTTTCAAGTGATATACACATGTAAACACACTTACACATATTAGATAACTGAATGTAAGACCTTACATGCAGTGTTTTAATACCATTTTTGTAGTTTATTTATTTATTTATTTATTTTGGATTTTTGAGACAGGGTTTCTCTGTGTATCCCTTGGCTGTCCTGGAACTCACTCTGTAGACCAGACCAGGCTGGCCTCGAACTCAGAAATCCGCCTGCCTCTGCCTCCCAAGTGCTGGGATTAAAGGTGTGCGCCACCACCGCACGGCTGTTTTTGTAATCTTCTGAGCATATGTCCTGATTTGTTTTCATAGGTTACTATTCGAGCTTCATTAGGATCTAGTCAATCAAGATCATCAAGCCCACCTTCTAGTACCATCCTAAGCACGTCTCTTCAGCTCTCAGTTCCAAAGTCTAAAAGTGCAACTACTAAGAATAACTCAAAAGTATCTGCAAATAAAGTTACCACCACTAGCTCTCAAACAATTTCATCCACGGCTGGTAAGACCAATGCGAGTAAGCCAGGTTCAGGGACGACTAAATCCAAAGCCAAGCCCTCCAACAAGCAAAAGAGACAGCGCACCAGGAAAAACAAGTTCAGCATAGATCTGAAGAAGTTAAGGTACTATCTTTATTCATTATATGTGATCCTCATGTAATCGCAAAAGTTTAATGCTTATTACCATGTCAAAGAACCTTCTTACACACTTACATGACAATCATTTTTCTATTATGAAGACCATAGCAGATAACAAAGTGGTACTTTTTACAATTGCTGAGCAGAATTAGAACTGCTGTGTTTATTCTGTGATTTTAATCTTTTGCACTAATCTTAAACATTGTATTTTTGCCTTATGACATTAAATTGCTTAATTGAATCTTTTTCCCCCTAGGGAACTATTTACATGTCTTAGACTTTTTGCACTTGTTTTAGCTTATTACTTCAAAGCAAATTTTCAAAATTTAAATATCTATTTGATAGTCTTTTTTATTCTGTCATACAGCCTCTCAGTTTTCTCCCTCAACTTTCTCTCTCCCCCCAAATCCACTGTTCCTCCATTTCTCTTGAGAAAAGAGCAGGCCTCCCAGTGATATCAGCTGAACATGACATAATAAGATAGCAATAAGACTAGGAACAAACCCTCCTATCAAGGCTGAATGAGGCAACCCAGTAGGAGGAAAAGGGTCTCAGATACAGGCAAAAGAATCAAAGATGCCCCCTCTCACAGTGTTAGAAGGCCCACAAGTACCCACAAGTTAAACAACCACAGCATGTATGCGGAGGGCCTAGAGCAGACCCATGCAGGCTCTGAGATTGCCTTTTCCGTTCCTTATGCCGTGCTTAGTTGATTCTGTGCTCCATGTTCTCCTGATGTCCTCAACCCTTCTGGCTCCTGCAGTCCTTCCTCCCCCTCTTCCGAAGGGTTTCTGGAGCTCTGCCTAATATTTGGATCTGAGTCTCTGTATCTGCTCCCATCAGCTGCCAGAGGAAGTCTCTGGTGGCAGTTGGGCTGGGCACCGATCTATGATTACGGCAGAGTATTATTAGGGGTCATTTCATTGGCTGTTTTTGTTGTTTTGGTCAGTCAAGTGTGGTCCTGCTTTAGGTCTCTTAGCCATCCAGTCTCTGGTTCCTGGCCACCCAGGCAATATTGGGCATGGACGTCCTCTCATGGCTTGGGTCATTGGTTGGCTACTCTCACAATATTTACATGTGTTAAACTTTTAACTTCCTTGCTTCGAAGCAAATTTTCAAAATTTAAATATCTATTTAATCATCTTAAAGATCTGTATCAATTAATTGTTAATAAGGATTTCCTTAACCTTGTAATAGCACATCCTTTCAATTTCTTAATGTCAAAATTGTTTTAGTTTCCTATTATGAATACAAATTACTGATAATTTTGATAAATGAATAATTTTTTCAAAAATAAGGGTTTCCTTATTATTTTTATTGTATAACATATTTTTTCCATCTCCATAAGGTGTCACCAGGGAAGTCACACGTGTATTGAATGCCATTCCAAAATAAAAGATTTTTCAAGCCACTTTTCTACATATATAAGTTGTGACTTTTGCAAATATACCACTCACTGTAACAAAGCCTTTACAAATCATATGAGGTAAGTTGAACATGCCAGTCAAAATTACCTTTCTGGTCTGTGGGTATAGCTTCCTGGCACACTGTTGCCTAACATATATAAAGTTCTAGGTTCAATCCCCAGCACACAAAAAAATGCTATCCAGATTTAATGGCTTATGCCTATAATTCTAGCACTTGGGAGGTAGAGGCAGAAAGATCAAGAATTCAAGCTTATCTCCATCTGTATATTAATTTTAAAGCTAGCCTAGACTTCATGAGACCCTGTATCAAAAATTACTACTTTTCAATGAGTTTGTTTGTTTGTTTGTTTGTTTTAAAGACACAGTTGTCCTATTACAATCATGTGTCTCATCAAAGAAGTAGGAATGTAGAAATAGAGAATGTCTAGAATGTTCCTCGTATATTTTCAAATGTAATCATTTATAAAACCAATAGGAAAGAAATTATTAAAAACAGTTAATTTAATAAAATTAGAATGGCTTTATTAAGTAAATCCATGTTTTAAAAACTTGTTTATTTTTATTTTATGTGTATTAATGTGTTACCTGCTTATGACTACATGCACTGAGTTGATGTAGTGCCCATTGATACCAGAAGAGAGTTTTCTAGGACTGGGGTCACAGATTGTGAGCTACCATGTGGGTGCTAGGAAGTGAGGCCAAGTCTTCTAAAAAAGTAACAAGTGCTGTTAATTGCCGAGCCATCTCTAATCCCCAGGCTCCAGGCTTTTTAATGATGCTAAAGAACATTCATGCCCTCTCCTTCTTTCCAAGCCATAGCCATCCATCTTTGCCCTGATTCAATGGCATACACAGAAAACTAAATCTATACTCAAATGTGTGCTTAGTCACTACAAACAGCAGTGTTACCTTGGAAAAGCCTCTGGTGATCCGTAAGTAGTTTCAGCAACTCCAGGTTCAGGGGAGCTGATGTTCTTTTCTGGCCTCCATGAGCACCAGGAATGCAAGCGGTGCACAGACTACACATGCAGCCAAAACACTCCTAAAATAAAAATAAATGAATAAATCTTTTTTAAAAAAGAAACAAATGTAAAGAGAGAGAAAGTAAAGGAAATAAATGAGAGAAAAGCCAACAAGAAGAGGTGTTGTGGTGGAGAGCCCATCCCTCATAGTACCTTCGAACTATGTTGCACGGTAGAGGGGACAAGCTAGCTCTCCTGGGTCCATTTTTATAGGGACACAAATCCTGTGTGTAAGGATTCTGCTTTTGTGGCCTAATTATTTCCCCAAGTCTTTCCTAATGTCATTACATTGATTGAAGTGATGGGGAGGTTACGATCGTAACATATTAATGGATGGGTATTTGCTCTGGCCATACCAGTGATCAATATAATCTCATTATTATATGTCATTAACATCTGATCAAAAGTAAGAACATAAGCATAGACTTGAAAACATGCTCAAAGTTAATATGACTTATTTGATGATAAAAGTAATCAAATCTTGTTTGTCTTTGACCTCTCAGCTTGCACAATGACCGCCCAAGTAAGCAGCTTCGTATTAAGAAGCATTCACGAGCTCGCAGGTAATTAATTGATCTTTTTCTGTCCTTTGTATTAAAAGTTGTAGTGACACTTTTTAACCAGGTGTTGGGACACCTAATTTAAAATCTAGATGATTGTCATTGAACGTGATAGGTATGTTTGTTGCTATCTTCTTAGAACAAAGGAAGGGATAGTCTATCTATGACTAGCCTCTGTTTCAGTGGTGCCAGATGCTGAGTTGAAACTTTCATAGATTTACATTGTAAAATGAAAAGGGGTCTTTTTAGCAATATTCGATTGAGAGTAAGTTTATTAAAATGCTATAATGCTTAAAATTAATATATAATATTTATAAATGTATATATTATAAATATATACTGTGGATAATATACACTATTTATTCTTACTATAATGTACTTTATTATGTGTCTTGCCTACATAAATAAATTATCTGTGCACTACATGCATGCATGGTTCCCATGGAAGCCAGAAGAGGGCATTGGATTGCCCTGAAATGGGAGTTACAGATAGTTGTGAGCCAACAATCATGTGGGTTCTGGGAATCAAACTTGGGTTCTATGGAAGAGCAACTAGTGCTCTTAACAGAGCGATCTCTCCAACCTCTCACTTTTGCTCTTTATGGGGAAACGAAAGTGTACAGATTACAGTGGTGAAGATGACTTGATGCCAACTTTCAAGAAGGTAGAATTTAAGCTGGGTAAGGTGATGGCAGGCCTTTAGTCCCAGCATTTGAGAGGCAGAGGCAGGTGTATTTCTGTGAATTCAGGGACAGCCTGGTCTACATAGTGAGCTTCAGGACAGCCAGAGCTACCTAGTGAGCCCCCATCTCAAAACAAATACAATTTATTTGGAGGATATAAAGAAGAGAACATAAATAAATATGATAATAGGAAATTTATCATAGATGCAGTGAGAGTTACTTATTTCAGAGGAGATAGAGGTCACTACTCAAAAGATGCATGAAGTTTGGGTGTGGTGCCTCATACCTTTAATCCCAGACTCAGGAGGCAGAGGCAGGTGGAATTCTGTGAGTTGGAGGCAAGTCTGATCTACAGAGTGAGTTCCAGGACAGCCAGGCCTACTGTCTTGAAAAATGAAAAAGAAAAAAAGAAAAAAGAAAAAAATATATATATGTAGAGAGAGAGAGAGACAGAGAGAGACAGAGAGAGGTGCATGAACAAGAAAGCAGGGATTGGAATATGGGGAAATAATTTTAAATTTAGATACAGACTTTTTTAATCCAAAAACAAGTTCTAAAGAATAAGAATTAATTTTACTTTGAAAGACACTGAGAAAAATCACAGATACTTTGGGTGAATCAAGGGTTTGATAGGAAGACGAATGTGAAGGAATATTCATAGTGAGTTGTAGCTTTATAAACCACAGAGTAGTTAAGGCTGTTGTTTACTAATGAATTGAGCAGGGACTAGAGAGATGGTGAAGTGGTCAAAGGCACATGGTGCTCTCACATAGGCTGTAGGTTCAGTTCCCAGCACATACACAATGTGGCTTCCAACCATTCATAATGCCAGTTTCAGGGGAATTCGATGTTTCAACTTCCATGGGCATCAAGCATGCATGTACACGTACATACACATAGGCAAAGCACTCGTACACAGGAAATAAAATAATAAAAGTCTATTTTAAGCCAAAAAGAAAGAACAAGAGGCTGGAGAGATGGCTCAGCAGTTAAGAGCACTGTCTGCTCTTCCAGAGGACCTGGGGTCAATTCCCAGCAATCACATGGTAGCTCACACTTATTTGTAACTCCAATTCCAGGGGATTCAACACCCTTACACAGATATGCTTGCAGGCAAAACAACAATAAACATAAAATAAAAACAAATGAATGAGCTCACAGAGACTAAATCACCAACCAAAGAGCAGGCAGGGTCTGAACCTAGGCCCCCTCACGTTTGTAGCGGATGTGCTGCTGGTCTTCATGTGTGTCCCCGAATAACTGGAGCAGAGGCTGTCCCTGACTCGGTTGCCTGCCTGTGGATCCATTTCCCCTAGCTGGGCTGCCTTGTCTGGCCTCAGTAAGAGAGGAGATGCTTAGCCCTGCTGCCACTTGCTGTTCTAGGGTGGGATGAGAAGAGAGCTGCGATCAGGATGTAAAGTGAATGAATGAATGGATGGATGAATGAATGAATGAATGAATGAATGAATGAATGGAAAGCTGGAAAAACTAAGTTAAATTAAATACTTTTTAAAAGAAGCTCATATGTTCAAATAAAATAAAAATCTTACAACAGAGCTATGGGCTCTGGAATCAAAGGGCTTCATTTCAAACATGGGGCTGGCCTTGGATCAGTCACTAAACATGACACTATCCTGTCTCTTAGGGCTCACTTAGATCATTTGTTTAGAGGAGATAGGTCTAAAAGCCCCAGCATAATACAGTGTAAATGATATTTTAAATTATTACATGTTTAAAATATCTGAAACGTTTTTATGTAAACCTTTGTGGCAAGGAAGTGACATAAGAGAAATCAGGAATAAAGGGTGGTTTGGGAGAGAAAACATGATTTTGTTTGTTCAAGAACACTTTCTTATGTATATAGTCTTAAATAGTCTTAAATAGGAAACAGGATGTTAAGACCAGAGCCGCAGATGAAGAATCAGCATAAGGTATACTACTAGGTTTTAGACTTCTAAAAATGTAAGGTTTTATATGATGGAGCTGGATGTGGTGGCTCACACCTGTAATTCCAGCACTGGGTAGGCAGGAGCATCCTGAGTTCAAGGCCCCACAGGGCTAGTAGTGAGACCCTGTCTCAAAGCAAACAAAACCCACATAAAATATCAGGTATGTATATGCTTTGTTAACAAACTAATACTTATATTAAATTACTAAATTTGCAATCTTCATAACTCTTCTAACTTTATTCTGACTTAAATACACTAGATTATATGCTTCATAAACTGAACGTTTTTGTTTGCTAGTAATTTGGTATATAGAGGACATCCTAGTTCTTATTACTCAAAAGAAATCTCGAAGTTTTTTTTAGACCTCTATATTTCTTTGTTGTTGTTCTTGTTGGATTTTGTTGGGCTTTTTAAATTACTTATTTATCTTATATGGATACACTGTAGCTGTCCTCAGACACACCAGAAGAGAGCATCGGATCACATTACAGATAGTTGTGAGCCACCATGTGGTTGCTGGAAATTGAACTCAGGACCTCTGGAAGAGCAGTCAGTGCTCTTAACCGCTGAGCCTTCTCTCCAGCTCCAAATGTTATCTTTTGCTTGGCAGATAAGCCAAGGAATCAATGACTGTGACTTATACAAGTTATACGAGTTGCTAGTTGAGCCAAGACTGTTTTGGGTCTCTGGATGTGAATATTTTAGCAACAGATTGAGAGTATACAATTTCTAAAACTCTAAAAGGTAGCATAATTTAACAATGGCTAGGCTATTTTTTTGAGCATCCTTTTTTTTTTTTTCAGGGCCTATAAATCTAGGGCCTTGCACATGCAAGGTAAATACTGCCTACAATCTCAACCCTTTGAGAAACATATTAGATCATATTTATAACAAAATTGGGAAATGATAGTGATAGCATATAAAATAAAAACCAGGAGTTATTACACAGAACAATTAACTGAATTTATGCATGGATTTCCACATATGATCCTCTGTCTTATTAGTCTTCTCTTTTCATAGGGGCATCACTCTAGTGTGCCTTAAATGTGACTTCCTAGCCGATACTTCTGGCTTAGACCGTATGGCTAAACACTTAAATCAACGTAAAACTCATACTTGCCAAGTTGTAATAGAGAATGGTATGTACATGTGTCTGTTACTTTGAATTTATGATCTATGGGCCAGTAGTTTTTCTCTCTCACAGTGTGAGCTCTTGAAAATTAAATTGATCCTCAGTCTTCATGATTACATTTGTAAACATAATGCCTTCTCTTATTTCAGTTACTGAAAGAGCCGGAACTTCTGAATCCACTTCTGAGTAAGTCTAATTTTCATTCAGCATAATTTGATAGATGTTAGCACTGTTGCAATTTTTAAATGGATCACTAATAGCAATGAAAAATATTAAAGTCTTTTTGTTTTTGTTTTAAAGTGGCTTGTTCAAGTAGATTCCTGCTCTGTGAAGCTCGTGCAACCTGGTGCAAGACAAGTTGGAATTTCCTAAGTTCAAAGTTCTTCAGTGTTTGCTTTCACAAATCCAGTTTCCTAAGTTCAAAGTTCTGAAATGTTTTCATGAAGGTAGTTAAAATTCACAACACTGGCTCTCAGTGTCAAGCTCCTCCCAGCTTTCAGATGGCAGTAGACTCTTATTCCATCTTATCTTTGTGTCAGGTTAACATGTTAACGTGTGCTTTTCTTCTCCAGTTGGCTCTGGAGAAGGCACCCTAGTTGCTGTAGTCTATTCTTACTTGTATTTTTCTTTGCTGTACTTGCCTTCCGGATATTTCGTGTCAAATGGTATAGCTGCTGTTTTGTCTGCTTCTTAATTTCGTGTAAGTCTTGGTGGTAGGATAGCTGTTTTTTCCTTCATCCTTTGTATGTCCTTGGTCTATTTTTCAGATGCAAAGGCAACACAGAAATTAAAAAAAAAAAAAACATATGTCCAGTGTACTCCTGGACAGTGTCCCCTTCAATGAACACAACTGATGACTGGTCTCTCTTTCCAAGGAATGTGACTTATTTGACTGTGAGACGTGCTTCAATGTGTGGCCTTAGGATTTTATCAGTTTGTAGGCCTTCCATAAGGCCGATAGTGATCTGGCCGTCGATGCCTGCAAGGTGCACCAAATAGATTTGAGCACAACTTCCCTCTGAGGGCTTTGGGTTCTTAAGTGTAAGCTTATGAGTTTGTTTGAATCAAGTGAGTGAAGCTTACATTCATGTTCTTGGAAAAACAAATTTTTTGAAGTTATGGCTCCAAAGTAACAGTTATTTATGTTATCATTTAAAGTTTTAGCCATCATTCCACAAGTTCTCGACAATTCTTGTATTTAAAAATTTTTGAAAAATTTTAATAGTTTAATTTTTGTCATTCATCCAATTTACTATCTACATTTGTAATTTCTGATTAATTCTTATCTTTTGTGTTTGCTTAAAATGCCAAGAATTTTCTTTAAAACTCTCTACATATTTCATGCAGCTACCTATTGTTAGTTTCTCTTTTTTTCTTTTCTTTTTGTTTTGCTTTTGGGGGTTTGGTTTGGTTTGGTTTGGTTTGGTTTGGTTTGGTTTTTGAGGCATGGTCTCTATAATATAGCCCTGGCTGTCCTGATACTCAGTATGTAGATCAGGCTGACCTTGGACTCATAGATTTCTGCCTGCCTCTTTTTCCCAAGTGCTGGATTTAAAAGCATGAGTGGTACCTGTTCAGTTCATTAGACATTAATATATGTTCTCTCTATCTTGGGACTATCATAACATCTTAGTGGTCAGGAAATGAAGACAAAGAACAAAAACTCCACTTACAAATCTTAAAAGAAGTTTTAAGTTACATTGCTATTAACTTAGTAATTATCTTCTTAGCCATTAATGTAATTCCTTAGATAAATATAATATATTCAAAAATATTGGGACCAAAAATGCACTTGTTTCTTGCCCACGTATATAGAGAGATGTATATTTTTTTATTTTGGTGTTTGTTTATTTTGGTTACATCAAATAGAGATTTTTCTGAACAGTTTTGATGTTATTTTTTTAAGAAAATTTGTATTGTTAAACACTTGGGAAATGTTTTATACTAAATAAATTGATATAAAAACCTACAGATTGTATCATCTAACAAGAATTATTTTCCTTCTCACGTGGAAGACTGCCCGCTTTGTCTATTGGCTGAGATTTTTATCTATTGACTACATTTTGTTCTGTTTCCTTAAGCACACTTAAAAGCTCACTATTTATACTTTTCTAATGCGAACTATTTTACAAGCTAGCAAAAGATGGACTGAAGAGATGGCTCAGCTGATAAGAACACTGGCTGCTCTTCCAGAAGACCCAGGTTCAGTTACTAGCACCCCATAGTAGCACACAACTATCTGCAACTTCTTTGCCAGGGAGTCTGATGTCCTATTCTGGCCTCTGCGTGCACTAAGCATACATGTGGTACACAGATGTACATGCAGGCAAAACACCAGTACACATAAAACATAAAAATTAAAAGAAAACCCTAGGGTTTTCTATGTAGCCCTGGATGTCCTGGAACTTGCTGTGTAGAGCAGAGTGGACTCAAACTCACAGAGATCCACCTGCCTCAGACTCCTGAAGTTTAAAAGCATGTGTCACCACACCTGCCCCCCCCAAAAAAAAACCCATTTAACAAAAGACTTGTTTTCTTAATTATGATGAAAGGCAGCAGGATCTCAAAGAGGGTTTTGTCTGGCTAATGCTGTTTTGACTTTAAATCTGATCTATCTGACTGTCCTTTGAAACACACTAAAAGCCATTTCAAGTGGCCACTTGTTATGTAGTATAGCCCTTGCAATCATAATCAAGGTTAATTTTCATACTGATACCTACTATCAATAGTATTTCCAAAATCTTTGGGATTGGCTTATTTTGAAGTAGTAAGTTTTATTTCTGTACCTACCTCAAGGATTTTTTTTTGTCAGTTACACTTTTTCCACTTACAAATCTTACATTTTTAAATAGAAAATAAATAAGAAGTCTTAGGTCCTTCACAGTAAAGGAAGCAACAAATTTTTAAAACATTCCATTTTTAACAGTATTAATGAAATCCCAATTTTTAAGTGTTAAAACTTTTACCATGAAATAACTTCTAACACTGAAAAATATGACTAAGTACATTCTTGATGTGGCAGTGGTTAACTCAGGAATATGGTTTTCCGCTATTCTGTGGGTGGGACTCTGTTTCTTAAAGTTCTTTTAAGTTTTCTTTACAGTTCAGGTAATCAGTATAAGTTTGCTTATATAAGTTTTCCTTGACACTCTTCCGTTTTCTTCAGGCTATTCTGAGTTTTTTCAGTTCAATATAGCCGTTGCATGAAACTGAATAGTGGCTTTTGTTCCCCAATTGAATAAGAAGTACAACTGGTTTACTTTCAGTTCATTACCATCTTTAGAAAAATAATCACTAATGGACGGTGGTGGTGCACAGCGTTAGTCCTAGCACTTGGGAGGCAGAGGCAGGCGGATCTCTGAGTTCAAGGCCAGCCTGGTCTACAGGGAGAGTTCCAGGACAGCCAGGGCTACACAGAGAAACCCTGTCTTGAAAATCCAATAATAATATTAATAATAATTGTTAAACAACAGAGACTTAGATTCTTATGCCCGATTTTGACAACACATAGTTGGACCTCTTTGGTTTGTTCAGCAAACATGTATTAAGAACTTACTGATTGTCACTATTCTCAGTGTTTCAATTATTGAAGTCACTATCCTTGAGAAATTTGTATTTCAATAGTGGGGGACAGACAATAGAAAATAAATAAGAAGTCTTAGGTCCTTCACAGTAAAGGAAGCAACAAAGACTTTCCGAAAATACCTAACAGCTCAATAAATGGTTGTAAGGATTGACCAAAGGATTGCATGAGATTAAAAAGCTGCAAAGCAGCAAGTGAAGCAGAGAGATGTGATGGCCCAAAGACCTGGGAGACAGCTTTACCATCTGTACGTCGAACATGGAATTAGGATCTATGAAGAGATGCATGGTTATGTGTGGTTAGTATATGCTAATAAAACTGAAATGGACTGGGGAGATGGCTCAGACATTTAAAGGCGAGGTTCATAGAGACTTTGGTCCCCAGCACACATGGCAGTCTCTCCAGTACCTTTGACCTGGGCAATGGTAGCCTTTAATTCCAGCACTCTGGAGGCAAAGGCAGGCAGATCTCTTTGAGTTTGTGGCCAGCTTGGACAACAGAGCAAGTTCCAGGGTAGCTGTTAGACAGAGAAAGTCTGTCTCGAAAACAACGAAGTATAAAATTACCAAAGAAGTGACAGAAATACAAACATTGAACAAATTAGTCAATAACCAAACAGATATTTCTCAAAAGAAGTGGAGAGATGGTTCGGCAGTAAAGATGCTCTCTACTGCCTTACGTGTGGGCACTAAATGCATGTGATGTACACAGACTTGGAAAAGCAGTCATGCACATAAAATAAAAACCAATGAGCATACATGGGCTGGCTGGTCCAAGCTTCCGACCCACTTCCTCCCTGAACATTTGTAGCAGAAGACTGCCTTGTCTGGCCTCAGTGGGAGAGGATTCACCTAATCTTGTAGAAAGGTGAACCCCAGGGAAGGGGGATGCCCAAGGGGGTGGGAGGGGGAGCACCCTCTCAGAGGCAAAGGGGAGCAGGTGAAGAACTCTGGGAAAGGGGAGCAACATTTGGAATGTAAATAAAAGTGTTTTAAAAGTCTTAATTTTAGAGAAAGAATAGAGCTGTTAGGATTGCTTGGTGAGAAAAGGTCGAGCTACCAAGCCTAATAACTTGAGTTTGATCCTTGGAACTGTCATGATGGAAAGAGGGATCTTGCACCTACAAGTTGTCCTCTGACCTCTACACATGTACCCTTGATATGCATACACACAATAAATGTTGTATCTATTCCTTAAAAATATATACCAATAAAATTTTTTTTTTAAAAAAAGATCTATCAATGGCTGATAAATACAGAAGAATATACTCAACACCCTTAATCATTGGGAAGAGGCAACGTTAAACTACATTGACATTCTATCTTGCCACAGTCTATGAATGGCCATCATCATAAGGTTGTGAGCAAAAGAACACTCTCAGACCACTGGTAGGAATGTAAACTCATAAAGCCACAATGGAACTCTCTGAGGTTCCCCAAAAACTAAAGGAGAAGTGCCATATAACTCATCTGTTCCTCTTCTGCCTAGATACCTGCAGGACTCTGGTTAAGCATGCAACAGAACTCCTTGCATGTTTGTATTTGTTGCCAGTCTAGTCACAGTAGGCTGGATATGAAATACCTAGAACCTCAATAACAGGTGAATGGGAGACGAATGAGTAAGGAAAGGGTGGTGCATATGCTCTGGAGTTTTTATCAGCCATAAAGAGGATGATAATTGGTCATCTGCAGGGAAGTAGATAAGAGTGGAGCTCCTTGTGTTAAGTCAGGCTCAGAAAATTATCACATTTTCTTTCATATCTGGAAAGTAAGTGGTGTGTGTGTGTGTGTGTGTGTGTGTGTGCGCGCGCGCGCGCACGCGCGCGCGCGCGCGCGCGCATGCGCACGCGTGTATTCAGGTGCCCTTGAAGTGTCATCATCAGCACCACTAGAACTGTAGTTAGAGGTATTGTAAATCATACACTGTGAGTGCTAGAAACTGAACCTGGGTCCTAGGCAGGACAATCAAGCTCTTAACCACTGAGCCTGCTCTCCAGCCAGTCATATTGTCTTCTTTTATAAAGAGTTTGGGTTTATTTTTGCTTAAATTGTGAGGAACTTACTCTTAACAACAGCTCATATACCTTAGTTCTCTGAAACTCATGTCTTTCAGTAGCCTTGCTCTTACTGGTTTTTGTATTTAATGGGAAGTTTCCTTCCTGAACAAACTTAAGGGGATTTCTTATGTTTCTCTCTTATTGTTTTAATCATTAATAATGAGTATATCTGTCATACATATACATATGTAGATATATATCCATATTTATGACCTATGTATATCTGTCATGTATGGTGGTGTGTTTAGAGAACAGTCTTGTAATAATGGTACTTGTGTTAACTAATGTCACTAATAATAATTCTTGGGTGCAATACTGGAATATACACATCAATGAAATCTAGCAGTTCATAAGCACTGTGGCTATTCGCAACTTTTATTTATCATTCCCAGGTCTTGCAGTACCATACTGCTGAGTGGAGGATTTTGTTTTGCCTGTGGGTGTGTGTGTGTTTGTTTGTTTGTTTGTTTTGGGATGGGATGGGATGGGATGGGATGGGATGGGATGAAACAAACTTTTACTATGTAGCCTTGATGGCCTGGAACTTACTATATAGAGAAGACTGGCCTTGAATTCCCAGAAATATATATAATTTACATATATACACACACATACATACATACATACACATATGCCTCTTCCTCTGGATGGCTGATAAGAGATGTATGTCTGAAAACTAAGATAATACTACCTTGCTGTAAAGTACTATAGAATCCTATCTCATTTGGAAGAAAACTTTCCTCTTACATTTTGAAAAAAAATGCTTTTTTTGTAGTGCTTGAGATTGAACCCAAGGCCTATGCTAACATATGCTAAGCATACGCTACCAATTAGTTACATACCTAGCCTTTTAGCAGAGGTTTGGCCTCAAACTTCTGTTGTTGTTGTTGTTGCTGTTGCTGTTGCTGCGGCTGCTGCTGCTGCTGCTGCAGTTGTTTCCTTGGGTTTGAGTTTGTTGGTGGAGGTGGTGGTGGTGGTAGTTTGTTTGTTGACACAGGTTTCTCTTTGTAGCCCTGGCTGTCCTAGAACTCAGTCTGTAAACCAGGCTGGCCTTGAATTCACAGAGATCCACCTGCCTCTGCTTCCAGAATGCTAGGATTTAAAAGTGTGCCAACACTGCCTGGCTTGGCCTCAAACTCTTCATCCTGTCTCATGACAGGAGAGTTTCGGGCTACTCTGTGCTATATTTTGAATCCCTACTCCAAAATATTTTATCAATTATTACCAGGAATTCACTCCCAGAAATCTTGGCTATTTCCTCAATGCCTTTAATTTTTGAAAACATGTTATATCAATAGTAAAATGTCCTTGTTTTGAAGGATATTTGGGGCTGTTCTTTATCCATGATCTCCATTTCCCTCTGTTCCATAGTTTTCCATCATAATCTATCTGATTAGATGAATTATAGCATAGTCTAGTAGGAAGGGGCTTTTGTTTAATTTTATTGCACTTATTTAGTCATTTATTATGAGTTTGTATGTACGGGTGTGCACATGCTATAGTTCATGAGTGTGCAATGAAAGTCACCTTAGGAAGTCTCTTCTCCTACCATGTGCGTTCTTCGAATCAAACTCAAGTTTAGCAATGGGCACTTTTGTTGGCTGAGACATCTCACTATCCCTGGAATGAGATATAACCATTAAGCAAACCTTCAGAGCCTCCGAGCATAATAATTGTTAGTGAATGAGTAGGCTATTTAAACAGTTGTCTCTCTGTTGATTGGATCAAAGTGCCGTAAAGACAATATAAAATATTTTTTATTGACTAAGTTATTTATTCACATTACATCCTGAATGCAGGTTCCCCTTCGTCCTCTCCTTCCAGTCCCTCCTTCTCACCTTGACGCCCTCCTTGAAATAGTTTGTCAAGTTGATTTAGGGCCAGGTAGTGGTGGTGGCACAGGTCTTTAATCCCAGCACTGGGGAGGGAGAGGCAGGCAGACCTCTATGAATTTGAGGCCAACCTAGTCTATGTAACATAGCAAGCTCCAGGCCAGTCAAGGTTACATAGAGACACCCTCAAGTGTAACAACACACAACAATATGTGGAAAATACAATATACAATTATCTTATCCAACAATTACATTTCACTTAAGCTATTTTCCTTGAATCTTCTAAAATTCCTGAACAAAATATTTGCAACCCTATTTTATAGATGAAGACACTAGGTTAACATCTTTCTGGAAGTAATATTATTAGTAAGTACTGGCATTGGTATGATACATCATTTTCCTTGCCTTATTTTAGTAAAATGAGATCATTTTCTTCCTACTACCAAAGTGTTTTGTTTTGTTGTTTTTGGGTTGGTTTTTATTTTTGTGTGTGTGTGTGTGGTGGTGGTGGTGGTGGAAATGGAACTCGGGTCTTCATGCATACTAGGCAAAGGCTCTACCACTGAGCACTCCCCAACGGAAGTGGTAGGTGCACGCCCTTCACCCCCTGCTCAAGAGACTGAGGCAGAGGGATTGAGAGTTTCAGCCTAGACTGTTACGTATTGAGCTCCTGGACCGTCTGAGCTACAGAGGGACACATTGAGTCAAAAAGGCAAAAATAGCAGTCTAATAACTGTCATTAATTCAGTGGGAAACTTAAAGGCAGCAAACTAAAGTTAATCCTAAACAAGTGCCATGTCTAAATAAACCAGGCTGTTCAATAGATGACTTCAAGCCGAAAGGACATGGAACTTCGGGAGAGACCGTTTGGCCTGCGTTTTCAACAGTCAGCAAGTCATAATGGTTCTTTCAGGAGGGATGGCCCTCACATACCAAAGCTGGGAAATGGCCTTGGTCACAAGAGACTGCAGTGACCTTGAATAAACAAACTCTTTGATGTAACCCTTATCTTCCAAGGCATCCCCCAGCACTTATCTCTGTAAGGACCTTAGAATTTATGACCCTAGTCCAGATAACACACTGTCATGTTATTCCTTTACAGATTGATTGTCCTTGACCTAAAAAGTGTGACTGCATTGTGTCTTGATCATTTCTTCAGAATCCAGTGCTGTGAAAATGTCTGTGTACATGTAAAATTAATTGAAAAAAAAATCGATGATCTTAATAAGATCTTGACAAGAACTGATCTTGTCAATCGGTTCTTGTATGAATTGGGTTCCTTGATCTTGCCAAGGAACCCACACACAAACTAAGAAGAATAGAGCTAACCTCAGTCGACTAGTCATTCCTTTCAGTGAGGCCCTTGGAAGGATACGCAGGAAAGCATCCGGAGTAGCTCCCCTTTGTTTGATTTTATGGTTTTATTTTTGGGTTTTGTTTGTTTGTTTGTTTTTCAGGACAGAGTTTCTCTGTATAGCCCTGGCTGTCCCAGAACTCACTCTGTAGACCAGGCTGGCCTCATATTCAGAACTCTGCTTGCCTCTGCTTCCTGAATGCTGGGATCAAAGGATGTGTGCCTCCAATGCCTGGCACCACTTTATTTGAAGTATCTTGATTTCCATGCGGGGTTGGTGGGTAGGCTCAAGTCAGCCAGGTTTCTTACCCAAGAGCCTGCCTAAAGCTTCTTCTAGTCATCTAAGATTAAAGGCAGTCACAATACTTATTGGGGAAGAAATAAATACCAACCACAGAATGAGAGCTGGTCATATAAAGTGCATTTCTTATTTTGGTTCAGGCGCATCATATATGAACTCCTGGGTAGGCTGAGCTACCGAGTGAGACACTGCCCCCAAAGCTACAGGACTAATTACTTTCCCTGGCTTCAGAGTCTGCATAGGGGAAGTGGTCTCCCTGTTTGTCCATGCTGTTGCTATGCCATGGTTCTTAGCAAAACAGATTCACAAGCCTCCCTTCGGGGAGTGAAGCCTGAAATTTGACATGGAGTAATCGCAGGACACCTTCAGGCTATTTCCTTTTTGTTCATTTTGTTTGTTTGTTTATTTGTTTTCTTTTGGTTTTTCGAGACAGGGTTTCTCTGTATAGCCCTGGCTGTCCCGGAACTCACTCTGTAGACCAGGCTGGTTTCGAACACAGAAATCCACCTGCCTCTGCCTCTCAAGTGCTGGGATTAAAGGCGTGCGCCACCACTGCCCAGCGCCATTTCCTTTTTGTAAGAATATCCTAGCTTCTGCTGTCTGGGTGTCTGAGCTGGGATTAGGATTTGTTCCCGTTGCTTGGGCAAACTTTCAGCAACTATTCAGTAACAGAGAACAACTTTGCTGCATTTACTAACTTCACCAGCAGGGGGCGAGGGATAGACATGCACTCCTTCCCCTAGAGCCAATTTTGTCTCTTGCATCTAGAGTGGCTCTCAGTGTGGAAGTGTTTATTCTCAGGATTAGTCTTCCCGAGTCTCTTGAAGTTAAGAGGCTCTTACCTACTAGTTTCAGGCAAACAGCCCGAGGACAATGAGCATGGCCAAAATAGTTTCATTTTTCTTGCTTAGAGCCTGAAAGGATCCACTTCACCCAGTTGAGTTCCCTGGAAACCCGGAGTGTCCCCTATTGTTCACACAGCTGGCTTTAACGTTGTGGCTCAAGAAAGATAACTCCTGTTTTTAGAGCTTGCCAGAAAGCTTAGAGAAAGCTACACACAGAGAGGCCTGGGAGCACCACAGAATCATCTGTGAACATTTTAAGAATTCAAATTCCTGAGCCCCACTTTAGAGCTTCTAGATAGACTGGGTTGGAATTCTGTACTGTAACTAACTGAGATCCCACAGTTAGCTTGAACCAGCATTTAACACCACTAATTCAAGAGAATCCCGAATGAGATATTTCATCGATCCTAACACCCTCGCACAGCCCTTAGAGGCATGGGTAGTCAAAGGATTTGGACTAACCCAGGTGATTTCACTGTGTGAATCATGCTGGGATCCTCAAGAAACTTAAAGGTGGTTCAAGAGCGTAAACTGGCCTTCCTGAAAGGAGCAAATACCCTACTTTTATTTAACATAAAAATACATTCATGGGCTGGAGAGATGGGTCAGTGGGTAAAGATGCTTGCTGCCAAGTCCGATGGTGTGAGTTTCAATTCCTGGAACCCACATGATGGAAGGAGAAATCCACTCCTGCAGGCCGTCCTGTGACTTCCACACACATAGTGGCCCGCTTTGTCACTCCTCTCCCCCCCCCACACACACATAAATAAATATAATAAAATGAAAACAAGATAAATACAATTGTTTTTTCTAGGACCAGTCACTGGTGTTGAGTGTACAACATAACCCTGTACTTACTGTTGTCTCATTCCTTTTTTATTAGTTTTTCGACATGGGATTTCTGTGGGTAACAGCCCTAAGCTGCCCTGAAACTTGCTCTGTAGAGTAGAAATCTACCTGCCTCCCTTTTCTGAAACTACCAACGATCAGCTTCCTGTGCATCCTAGGAAGTGCAGCCCTCGGTTCCCACTTCTTTCCTGGCAGGCTTTGTTGCACAGACTGTATCCTAGCTTTGGGAATTGGTCCATAAAACACACCTTTGTGCTACTATTCTGCTTATGCAAAGGTTGTGTCTTTCTGCCTCGCTCATTATGGGTTATGAGTCCATGTATCATAATATAAGCTGGGAGGTTCTCAGCCCCCATCCCACCCCACCCTCACCCCTGAAATATGCAGAGTCTGCAGGGAGAGACGGCTCAACTCATTATTAAATGAAGTGTCAATGCTTCCACTTCTGTGTCAGGGAAACCTGACACAGGACAAGTGGTGTCACAGCAGATGTCACTGTGAATTCTTTTCTTTCAAAGTGTTAATTTTTTATACTGGTCTTTAGTCATTATTTTTTTAAAAAATAGATGGGAGCATGTGGCTTTGCAATTTAGTGGTTTTTTTTTTTATCATGACAATAAAGTTCACTTTATACCTCGTGACAGTCAAGTCGGCAGAAAAGCTGTTCTTTAAGACATCCCAGCTGATACATATATCACAATATTCTCCATCAGTACTCCCTTCCTCCCCCCAGCTCTGTTTCTAGTTAGATCAAGATAACGGTGGCTTGTGTCATCCTGATTCTCTTACGGTAAGGACTGGGCTCAGAATGTGACTGGCTTAGGCTGATCTGGGCTTGGAAAGCACATCTTGTTCAGATATGCTTTGCTATGAATGAAGTTCCTTTAAGGACAAAGGGAAGTCCACTGTGCTTCATTTGAGCATATCTGCCTTGGCTTTAGAATCTGCTCCTTCGCCCATCCCAGAGACTCCTCACGTTGGACTTGAGCTACTTTTATCACGTTCCTGTGAGTAGAGCACCCCAGCACTTTTCTATGAGCCCCTAGTTAAACCTGTACAGATTTTAAAATCTTAAATCCAATTTAAGCAAAGGGGAACGGACACAGGAGAAGAAGCCCCTTAAAACTCATTCAGAGAATAAACCATGTTTGTCTTTTCATATAAACCTGGTATTTGTGGATTTTGTGTGGGCATGGGTGCACAGAGATCATCTTTTATCATCGAGTGATTTATTTCCTTTGATAGGATTCAGGTAAAGGAAGCCCTTCTGCGTGGAGAACGGCATATGCCTTTAACTAGCCTCTGTTAGTTAAATAGCCCAGTTGTAATAACTAGGATAGTGCTGGATTACTGGGTTAGCTACGGTTGTCTGCCTCAAAGTCATCATGCTGTATAATCCTGCTTTCCAGTCTGTTCATATTGTGACATCCGATCTCTGCTCTCAAGTGCGTGCTTTGTCATCTGCCTTAGGTTATGTCTTGATTTTTTTTCAATTTCAAAATATGTACAACAAAAATGCTCATTCTGATTTTAACTCACTCCAAATCGAAGTGGTCCTTGATTTCTTTTCTCTTTCCCTCCTTTTTAATTTTGTAAAGGTCTCTTTGCATATGAATGTAATCATATTGATGTCACTGATGCTGTAAACTTGCTCTGCCTTTTACTGTAGGGAGTAAAAAAAAAAAAAAAATCCCCATCGTGTATAAAAAGAACATCCACTGTTAGCCCAGTCCTGGAGGGGACACACTTGCTGCATGCTCTCTTACTTTCTCAGTCTTATGTATTGTGTTGGGTTACCATTCTAGACTGGACTGTTAAGTGCCATCTGTGAGGCTGGACTGTCACTTTTATAACTCTTCGTATTTTATCGCCGTTGTTTATTACTTTTGATATACAGAATGAGCGGCATGCATGTATAGAGCCAGAACAAGCTGTGTTTGCTGTGCCTTGTTTTTAACTGAGTAAAGAGCTGAAAGCATGAATCAATAAAACTGATTAAACCGGGGGAAAAAAAAATCTACCTGCCTCTGCCTCCTGAGTGCTGGAATTAAAGGTGTACACACCACTGCCTGGCTTAATTCTATTCTTTTTGAAAGAATTATTTCATGTGTGTGAGTGTTTCACCTGAATGTATGCATGTGCACCACCACGTGTCAGACGAGATCAGAATTGGGCACGAATTCCTCGAAAATGGAGTCACAAACAGTTGTGAGCCATGACATAGATACTGGGAATCGAACCTGGGTCCTCAGCAAGAATACCAATGCTTTTCATTTTCATCCCTGTACCATCTCACCAGCCCCCCGTTGCTGAAGTCTTGTTTCTAAGTAATTGCATTATTCTGTAACTGAGTCCTGGGGCCTTTGGACAGGATATGTCTTCCTGGAACACATATTCCATGGTATTCTTTCCATACTATGTATGTGTTAGACCTTCAGGGAACAAACACCAACTTCTCACAATGAAATGTGTGGGGAGTGGAATTTTTGTGGAAGAACTGGGATTTTGAAGCAGCCTCTTCTTACACTTTAGAAAAGGAAGCAAGACATCCAAGGCACATACCTCGGAAATACGGGAAATGTTAAAGCCACATCTTCTCGCAAGACTTCAGGGTGACCCGTGTCTTTAACCCCAGCACTTGGGAGGCAGAGGCAGGAGGATCTCTGAGTTGGAGGCCAGCCTGGTCTACAGAGTGAGTTCCAGGACAGC
>NC_045030.1:52356966-52365478 GCF_008632895.1 Mastomys coucha | reverse complement strand
CCACGGGATAATCTATACAAATTTTATTTTGATAATCGTTTGTATAGAAACAAGCAGGTGTAAGCATTAGGCAGGCACAGAAAAAAAGGGGAAAGACAAACTCCAGGGCTAAGTCTCGAGTATGGACGCCGTTTGGTTTCAACAAGGACAGGAAGCTTTACTGTTAGCTTCCTGTGGGAACTCCAGTTTCTGCACCTTGCCCTGCTGCCTCTCAGCATCACGGTACAAAAGGGATTTCTGAGCCTTCAGTCGGCAAGCCAGGCACATGAATATCGACTCCACGTTCTGGCTTTCTTTGGGGTCCTTGGCTGATGTCTCAAACAAGAGCATGTTGTGGGCATCTGCAAATTTCAGGGCTAAGTTGGAGGGTACCTGGATCTGTTCCCTCAAGTCACACTTGTTCCCCACAAGCACCTTCGGGACTAGTGGGGGCACGGCATGCCCATTGCATTCCTGGATCCACATTTTTAAGTTGGTGAAGGAGGTCATCTTGGTGACGTCATAGACAAAGACCACAGCGTGCACATTGCGATAGTAATGCTCAACCATGCTTTTACGAAAGCGTTCTTGTCCTGCCGTGTCCCACACTTGAACCTGCAACAAAAACCCATATGTAAAATCTGAAAAGGAAAACAAGAGTAGAAAAGAAAAGGCGTAGTCTGAGCCGGCAGTGATGCCACATGCCTTTAGTCCTAGCACCGGAGAGGCAGAGATGAATGAATCTCTGTGAGCTCAAGGCCAGCGTGGTCTACCGAATTCCAGAACAGCCAGGGCTGGTACACAGAGGAAACCCTATCTCAAAAAATAAATAAATAAAACAAATGTATATCCTTTTGTTGTTGTTGTTGTTACTGGGATTTGAACTCAGGACCTTCGGAAGAGCAGATGGTGCTCTTACCCGCTGAGCCATCTCAACAGCCCCAAGTGCATCTCCTTTAAAGCATTAGAAAATGAGGTTACAAGTCCTGATACAAGTACTTCTTGACATATTAGCAATATGGATCCCAGAGAGAAGTTTTATAGTTTGCTAAGTGGTTGGGTTTTTTTTTTGTTTTTTGTTTTGTTTTTTCCTGGATGAAAATACTGAGGTGAAAAGTCTAAAGGATTGTAGTATAAAAATAGTTTACAAGAGCTGGAGAGCTGGCTCAGTGGTTAAGAACCCGTGGTGAAGAGGTTCCAAGTTTGATTCCTATCACCCGGAAGGTAACTAACTCCCAGATGCCTGTAACTACAGTCCCAAGGGATTTGGATGCCCTCTTCTAACCTTGGCTAGCCCCAGGCATGCACATAGTGCACTTCACATATATGCAAGCAAAACATTCATACACATAAAATAATTAATATTTTAAAAATTAATAAAAAAATACCCATATTGGTCAAATTTTCTAGAAGGCAATATGGCAATTTTATCAATAATCTTTAAAATGTTAACGTCTCTTAAGACCTATCATTCTGTTTTCAGGAATCAGTACAAAAGGCATTGAAAGATGCTCTCAAATTCTGTGAACATATCGTCCTCACCGTGTTATTGCTCCTGAAGGAAAACAAGGTTCACTAGGAGAGGAATAGCACACACACAAACAGGAATGCTTGTCCCTGCAACTACAGCAACTCTGCAATCCACAAGAGTTAGGCAA
This sequence comes from Mastomys coucha, assembly GCF_008632895.1. Taxonomy (NCBI): domain Eukaryota; kingdom Metazoa; phylum Chordata; class Mammalia; order Rodentia; family Muridae; genus Mastomys; species Mastomys coucha. The sequence continues at coordinate 52,363,841 of NC_045030.1, read as the reverse complement.
AAAGATTGCTCAGAGCTCAAGACCAAGCTGGCTACACAACGCTATCCTGTCTTAAAAGGCCAGAGAGACAGAGTGAGAAAGAGAGAAAACATATAAAAGAACATTTCAGGGCTGGTGTGCTCACTTTTTAACCAGTCCCAAATCCATTTCACATGATATAGTCTCAATTTCCAAAAACACACAACATAAACATACTTTTAGAAAAGTCTAGGGGCTGGCGAGATGGCTCAGTGGGTAAGAGCACTGACTGCTCTTCTGAAGGTCCTGAGTTCAAATCCCAGCAACCACATGGTAGCTCACGACCACCCGTAATGAGGTTGGACACCCTCTTCTGGTGTGTCTGAAGACAGCTACAGTGAATTACACGGGGGTGAGCAGGGCCTTTCGAGTGGGGCTGGCAGAGGTCCTGAGTTCAATTCCCAGCAGCCACACACATGATGGCTCAAGGCCATCTGTACAGCTACAGTGTACTCATACACATAAAAAATAAACAAAATACATCTTTTAAAAAAAAAGGAAAAGTCTAGGATTGTATATATCAGAATGGTAATGGTTATTTGAATACAGGAAATATTTATTTTCTTTGTTTTCTTTGCTGCCATTGTTCTGAGACAGGGTCTTAATGTATATATAGTTCAAGCTGGCTTCCAACTTGCTATGTAGCCCAAACTAGCCCCAAACTAGTAACCCTCCTGCCTGACCTTTCTGGGCACTTGGATTATAGATAGGCACGCACCCTCTTGCCTAATTTTGCATTACAAAAAACACTGAGTCTAGCTAGCTTAAGCTACAAAGCAAGTTGGAGGCCAACGTGGGCTATATGACAGCCTGCTTTCCTCCCATCAGAAAAGCGAAATTAGTGTTTAAACCCTCACCATTGAACTTTATTTATTTATTTATATGAAATCTCATTATGTAGTCTAGGCTGACTTTAAATTCATGATCTTCCTGCTTCAGCCAACCTGGTGTTGTAATTACATGTTTGAGCCACCATGCCTGTTTTTCAATTTATTTTTAAATTCACTTCTTTGTTATGTAAACGATAATTAAATTTGATCTATTTTTCTTCTGCTTCTTAGCTTTTGGGATAAAGACCAACTTACGAAGAGGAAACAGTAGCATATGCACAGACATAATTTCCAGGGGATTACTGGAAATTATGGAAACATGGATTCAAGTCCAATTTTGTTTTCTGTTATGTATGCAAGGTCTGGGACAACAGACATTCATACTCAGAATGATGATCTCAAGACCTTATACAGTTCTCAGTTAAGAAACAAAATTTTGTTCTGGCCACTAATTTGACTACTGTGATTTTCAAATGAAGTACATAGTCTTTATTTGGAATTAGCAGCCAGTGAGTATAATCTTTGGAATATAATCGAGTCTCTTTGCTGACTGAAGATCTTATATGATCATCATTCTGAACATCAGTTTTCATTGTCCAGGCTCTCCTTCACCCTCCAAGATCTTTTAGTGAAGCATTTGTTTTGACATCTTCTACTTGACATTTTTCTTTGACAGAAGCTCACCTGTAGCCCGGCTTGGCCTCAGTCCTTCTGTCTCAGTCTGCTAGGTGTGGGAGTGCTGCAATTTGTTACCATCTTCAGACTCTCCTCTCCCTACCCTGGGTCAGGCTCTCATCTCCCTATTTGTGGACTCTAGTAGTCATTTGGTTTCTGGATGTCTCCTTTCCATCCCCCTCCCCCAAGGGCTGCTGTCATGCTAGCCACCTGACTCCCTGCTTGTATCTGCCTCTTCAGAAAATTATGGTAGTGCTCAACTGCATGTCGTGTATTATGCAAGTATTTCAGTCTGTCATAACTTGACCTATTCCAACCTATGTACAAGCTACTTGGCCACATCTTTCTCTGTGACTTCAGTTCACTAGTCCATCCTTCCACAGTAAATCTGGTTGCCTCCTCTTCCTGATTCCAATCTCATCCATTCTTGAAGATTCAGGTTGTGCCTCCACTATCATCCTCAAATTTGGGGGGTGGGGGGAAAGAGAACATTTTTATCGAGACAGGATTTCTCTGTGTAACTCTGGCTGTCTGGGAACACACTTTGTAGATGAGGCTGATCTTGAACTCAGAGATTAACCTGCCTCTTTTTCCCAAGTGCTGGGATTAAAGGCGTGTGCCACCATGTCTAATTCAAACATTTTTTTAATATTTAAAGACTTCCTTCCTTCCTTCCTTTCTTTCTTTCTTTTCTTTCTTTCTTTCTATTTTATATGTATGAATGTTTTGCCTGCATGTATGCCTGTGCACCACATGCATGTAGTGCTTACAGAGGCCAGAAAAAGAATGGCAGATTCCTGGAACTGGAGTTACAGATGGTTGTCAGCCATTGGTGATGGGAATGAAGCCCCAGACCTCTGGAAGAGCAGCCAGGGCTCTTGACTACTGAGCCATCTATTCAGACCCCTTCCCCCCCCACACACACACCTGCAAATCTTGTGTAATTTCTGCAATTCTCTTTTCTTAGGAACTGCACTTTGAGTCTACATCATACCATTTAGAATACATCTGTGCGCTCTGTGTCCATGAGTGCTGCTGGTCCCTCGCTGACTAAACTTGGTGGTATTTTTCAGCATTGGATTGTACATCATTGAAGTGGTGGTGATCAAAAGTAGTACTGGCCTAAGCCATTAGAACTCCCAGCAATTGGACAGCTCAGGCATCTGCCAAAGCCATTTCAGAGAAAGCATCTGACTTTGGTTACACACAACTAAAAATCCTCAAAGACTTATTTGTTTCTGTAAAAAGAGACAAAATATTTTTTGTATTCCTTCTATCTCTCTGGTGCTCTGAACAGGAAGAAAGAGAGGCAGATGGGAGAGGGATGGAGGTCAGGGAGAAGAAAACAGGCCTAGTCCAAGAATATCATTTCCACTTGGCTCCTGATCTCCACTTCCCACCCCCAGTCTCCAGTAGTCTTAACTCTTGCCTCTGAGTGAAGCTGAATTCCTAACGGCCCTCAGGCATGTGGCAGATGCTTTAACACCATGAGCTCAGGATTCTAAAAATACCTACAGGAACACGGGTGGGAATGTGTGAGGTGTTTGAAGCTGAGTAAGGTTGGCTGTTCGGCTTTTCCTTGGCGTCCTACTTGTGTACACTACTCAAGTTGCCAGAACTGTAGGGAGAGCCCCTCTGCCGAAGACCTGCTGTGCCTTTCCAAAGCTACCAAGAAAGCCTTGAAGCTTTCATGCAGAGGTTTGGTAGTTCAGGGGCAGTTACTTCTCCCTCCCTGCTCTATAGAGCTCTGGCACACCCCCTCCTTCATTCAAAGCTTTGACCCCCTTGCCATGATGAGACTAAAGCCTGGAAGCAGGCTACACCCAGCAGAAAACAGAACTAGGCCTTTGAAAGGGAAGTACATCAGTCAGGCTCACTGGACACACAGAATGGACTCTCTGTGTCAGGGAATCCAAGCTCCCCTGTCCTCAACATCCTCACTAGGAAGTGAAAGTAGGTGCTCCCTCTCCTCTGTCCTTCCTTCCCAGTGGACATGGTAGAGGCCTGTCCCTTAACTACGCATATTCGAGATCCTCATTACTCTCAGAGGGCCAGCAGGGAGGGTACTGTGGAGTCAAACCAACTGTAATGCAAGTCTCTGTGGGTCCTTTGCTCAGTATCCCCATCTGGAAAATGAAAAGTGTAAGAGCAAGTGTGCAAGTGTGCTTTGGTGGCATCCCTTGACTATGCATGACACTGCCCAGTAGAGATACCAGAACCCCCAGATGCCCAAATCATAGAAGCTCAAACGCCCTCTATAAAATGGTATGCTGTTGAGCCAGGTAGTGGTGGCGCACGCCTTTAATCCCAGCACTTGGGAGGCAGAGGCAGGTGGATTTCTGAGTTCAAGGCCAGCCTGGTCTACAGAGTGAGTTCCAGGACAGCCAGGGCTATACAGAGAAACCTTGTCTCAAAAAAACAAAACAAACAAACAAAAAAATGGTGTGCTATTTACATATGCCTTGCACACCCCCTCCTACATAATCTCTTAAAATATTTGATACAATGTATTGTTTATGGAATAAGAAAAAAATCTGAATATTTTTAGGGTAGATGCGTGCATATACATATACAATATACATATATGTATATGTATACTATATATGTTTGTGTGTATATACAATATATATGTATATATATACATATATAGTGTGTGTGTGTGTGTGTGTGTGTGTGTGTGTGTTTTGTTTTAGAGACAAGATCTCACAGAGCCTAGGCTGGCCTGCCTCAAACTCCTTATGTAGCCAAAGATGACCTTGAATTTCTGATTTTCCTGCTTCTATTTCCTGACTGCTAGGACTTCAAGATGTCCCACTGGGTCAAGATTATGTGGCACTGGGATTGAACTCAGGGCCTCATACTTGCTAGACAAGCACTTTACTAAAAGAGCTATATCACCAGTCCCTGCTTTTTTTCTTAATTATTTTATTCTCGGTTAGTTGGGATCCATGAGTACAGAAGGCCAACTGTATACAATCTTTCTTCCTCTCAGGCCTGACACTCCATGAATCTAAATGGACAGCTGGCTGAGTGAGTGCAGCTGGAAAGACAGCATTCTGGCTTCTAGTTAGTAACTGAGTAAATGAATAGTCATTCCGTAGCTGAACCTTACTGTCCTCATCTCTATAGTGGGAATGTGAACTTCCCTGCTTGCTAGGACGATCCAACAACATGATAGATGAGAAACAGCTTTTGTAAAATTGGGCATGCTCAATGGATATTAGTTGTTATCATTGTGTCAGAAAGAACGGCAATTTTTAGTACTGTGCCCTGGATCTACTGGTTCTCATTCGGGCAAACTTGGCTCTAAAAGCTGAAACAGGACAAGGGCAGTCAGTGGGGTGGGATAGGGAGAAAGATGCACCAACTTGCTATGAGTGGCTTGGGATAGGCCCAGATTAATGGGGGACAGATGAAGGTTGGGAGCGGCACAGTGTGGAGCGCTGTCACAGAGAAACTGCACCTTTTTACCATTTTCTGAGAGTTCTATCTGCCTGGTGAGCTTCAGCAAGCTCTCCATCCCCTGCACAATCTCTTAGCTGACCTAAGTATTCTTTTCCTCAAGGGACATAGCTGGCATCATTCTATAAGTGGACCATGGGTATCCTTTTATTGGAAGCCAATGGCAGAAGGCATACATGCAAAAAAGAGAAGCATTTACAATCTTCAGCGAATGGGGAAAGTTGAAAAGAAATTTTTTTATCAATTAACTGGACTGTCCCATGTGTATCTTAAGATACGCAGATATACAAACCTGATACACATGATACTAAAAAGGGCAGAGACAAAGACAGACAGACAAGCTGGGCAGTGGTGGCAGACGCCTTTAATCCCAGCACTTGGGAGGCAGAGACAGGCGGATTTCTGAGTTCGAGGCCAGCCTGGTCTACAGAGTGAGTTCCAGGACAAACCAGGACTACACAGAAAAACCCTGTCTCAAAAAGAAAAAAAAGGAAAAAGAAAAAAAAAAGACAGACAGACAGAGAGTAGGGAAGGGAAAAAGGGAAAGGGGTGAGAGAAAGGATGGGAGGAAGAGGGAGAGGAAGAGAGGGGAAGGCAACAAGGAACACGCAGTGATGGATAGTTAATCACTAGGCTGACAGAAGATGGAAGCTTAGAAGCCCCCACAGATATGATGTCATTCTGACTGCAGGCAGCTTGTAAGGAACACTGAGCTCAGCCTCCTCGCACTTACTTAGTGACATAGAACAGGACCGTGTTTTCCCCAGTGATCAGCAAAGAGGAAGAGCTCTGCAGTGTAGCCCATGCCTGCCTACAGACATGGCCAACTCCCAGTGAGGGTGCTAGGCCTGTAGGAGTACCCAAACTAGGTAAAAGGGCTACTTCCTTGTCATTTTACCAAGAATGGTTCAACAATGCCTATCCACCCCCATCCTATTCACTGGTCTCTGATGCTTTTAGGCTGAGACAGGCACAACATGGCTTAGCTAAACCTGCAGGTGACACATACATAATGCATAATGGTTATTAAGAGAAGCTCCACCCTTCCTTTGAGAGTTGGAAGATGTCCCCATCTTTCCTAGATTGATCAGGAAAAGCTGCCAGCTTTCCTATGTGGCGTCCCACTTTCTGTTAAACCTTCTGGGTTAAATGAACTTAGGACTTGTGTACTCTTATAAACCTGACAGTGTGAAATCCACAAAGAGCACTGGATTAGGGGGCTTTGTACGACTGATCTTAGAAAAGTCACTTTCTTCCTCTGAGTTCCAGTTCCCTATCTCTAAAATGAGAACTTTGAATTAGAAGGGATTTGCCCCTGAGGTTTTTTCCTTTCTCGGGGCCCCTGCAATTCTTATGCCCACAGTGAGACAGTCATGGTATTAAACGTAAACTTGGAGTACTCTGTTGAGTGTCCTGAGTACAAGCAAAATAGATTTCTTGTTTAAATTCTCTTTTACTTATTTAGTGGTGCTGGGGATATAACCCAAGGCCTCACATATGCTAAACACACACTCTCCCACTGAACCTCACTCCCAAACCTGAAGAAGATAATTTGAAGGCTCCTTGATCCCCGGACCATAGCCTTGAGTTCCAGCCTAGACACAAGAAGACTAGCTGCTTGGTAGTGTATCACTCCCAATCTAGTGGACTATTGCCTTCTAAAGGAGAGCTCAGTATAAAGAATATGGACTCTGGATCTCAGTTGAAATGCTAGCAATGACAAAAGATTTCTATGCCCATGGGCAAGGCATTTCATCTGTCTCAAACTCAGTCTCCTTATCTGTCAAAGGAGAATAATAAAAATCCCAATTTTAAGCGGAGCAGTGGTGGCACACACCTTTAATCCCAGCACCTGGGAGGCAGAAGCAGGCAGATTTCTGAGTTCAAGGC
>NC_045030.1:52354498-52356956 GCF_008632895.1 Mastomys coucha | reverse complement strand
ATCCCAATTTTGCCCTGGCAACATGGTTCAGCACTTGGCACACAACCTAATAACCTGACTTTAATTCCTGAAACTCTGAGGATGGAAATAAAGAATGGGACCCACAAGTTGTCCTCTGAACTCCACTATGCTCTGTGGAACACATGTGCCTACACACATACACACATACACACACATACACACATACACACTGTAGACTTTAAAAATTAAAAATATTTTTAAATCTCAATTCCTAGGGTTCTTGTATCAAAATGCCCACCTTGGGCATTATTTAGTCAATAAATGGGTTTTTGTGTTTAGTTTAGATTTGTTTTTATTATTTTTAGTTATGTGTAAGTATGGGCATATGAATGAATGAATTTGTGGAGGCCAGAAGCATGAGATCCAGCTAGAGCTGGAACAACAGAGTCTTCGGAATGAGCAATATCGGGTATCCCCCAGAAGAGATTGTCATATGTGCCCCTTGGGAGACACAAAGGGGCAAGCCTAGGAGAGGTAATACAGTACTCTAGAACTGAGAGAAGATAGTAAGGAGTCTCTACCACTCCCCTGTAGGGCTTCTACTTATAATAATCTGATAACTTACTATTGCTGGCTGAACTCTAGGGCTAACCCTAACCCTGACCCTGACCCTGACCCTAACCCTAACCCTAACCCTAATCCTAATCCTAACTCTAACCATGTTTTGGGACTTTTTTCTTGAAAGAAAAGCATGAGGCACAATTTATGTCCTTCTTGATCTCCTTCCAGCTACCATGCTCTGCCATCTTCCCGCAGACACTCTGGTCTCTCACCTGCCAGCTTTGGCCTTAGTGTTTCAACAGCTTAGAGAGGAGCAATGTCATCAAGTCCCAGGTCCCACACTCCACTGAGGTTTCTTGCCCAATTTGTCCTCAGAAGTTCCTCCTTGAACTGTGTTACAAGGCTTTGTCCTCTTGAAAATATCATCTTTCCCCTAAAGCCCATATTAAGCACATCTCTGCACGGGGTGTTGTGCTGATCTCTGTTTCTAGTGAGTCACACTGTCACAGGCTCTGCCCTCTGGGGGAAAAACGTCTAGGATATTTGGCAGAGACTTGAAAGCCAGTTAGGTTAAGTCCAGGGGTGGTGGTGGTGGAGTAATGGTTTAAAGCCCTCCCCAACTCCATCCACTATTCACCTCCTACTCCTCATTTCTCCTCATCCCTTCCCCCCTTCATCTACCTCCCCACCCCACCCCCAACTGCCATACACTTCCTTTTCCCCACCACTCAAACTTCAGAGGGATTTAACATGCTGCTCCAACTTTTAAGCCTAGGAAACACTTCAGTTCACTCTAATACCTGATTTTAAACAAATGATAACATCAAACATGAATGATTTTGAAGGTGTTTTAAAGTACATTCATTGTTTTATTTCTACTTTGGTAAAAAAAAATCATGTCTAAGGACTTTCCAGTGTCTTATAGCCATATGTTAAAGAAACTAGGCACTGTCGGGGATGAAGCCCTGACCTGTGCAAACATTCACCATGAAGAGTCCTTGAAAAAAGAGAAAGACAGATACCCACATTGGCTTTAAAAGGACATCCCTGTCACCTCAGAAGTTCAAGAGAATCTACTATCTCCCAGACCCAGAGTCTCTCCTTATCTTCCACCCTCTTCCTAAAACACAGTGCTTTGGCTTGTGTGCTGAAGTCATTTTAAAAGGCAGTCATTTTGATCACCAAGAAATCTTGCACAATTTGGGGTGTTTTGTCATCCTCTCCAGTTCACCAGTCCTTCGCTCTGTGTCGTTCAGAACACAGGACAGGACATGGGTCTCCTTCTTCAGCTGTTTGACCAGCAAGAAGTTTACTACCTTCATCTCTGGTCTCCCCGGGGTCTTGCTCAAGCAAAGGCCAGCTATGAGTCTAGAGGACTTGCTGCTTAGTAGCCCCGGTGTCTCTTTACAAGCTTTCTATGACACACAAAGCTGTCCTTGCCATAGCCTGCTCCCTGCCCCCCCCCCCAACGCACTGACATACCGAGTTTCTACTTCTACTACACTAGATGAACATACAGAAATATTTGTACTTGGCCGATTTGGTAAACTATGGAGAGGGTGGCAAGCCACTTCCCCTGACCCTCAGGTAAGTTGTTGTGTGTTTCCCAATAGGCCTTCTGAAGACAATGCCAGTAGAATGGGCTCTTCAATCATCAGCCTCATCCAATCCAGCGAAAGCAGCAAGCATCTGGGAGGGGCTGCCCCCAAGGAACAAGTTTTTGGAGATTAAGAAGAGCCAGCGGGTGACTGTGTCTCAATCTTTAAAGGGGCTCATGGCTCTGTGACATAACCATCCTCCACTCCCCCTCCATCTCAAGTCAGCTCTAATCTCAAGTGTAAACTGCATTTTAAAATAAAGCAGTGTTCCTCCTCCATGAATTCCCAACCTCTCTAATGTCACAGGGCTTAGCCAGAATGGCTTTTTTTTTTTTTTT
>NC_045030.1:52353749-52354449 GCF_008632895.1 Mastomys coucha | reverse complement strand
TTATTGCAGCCTATTGGCAACCCAAGAGGTAGAGAAGACCTCCAAATGTATAAAGTGCTTTGAGATCCATCCCACAAAACTAGGACCGGGGATGTCTCAGGCCTTTCTGCGTTCAGGTGTGTCTCTCCCATTTACGGTTGAGGACAATTTTAAACCTGCTTTCCCAGGCCAAAGCTGTCGGGCAGGGGCAAAGGGTGAGAATGCAACCACTCTGGCTTGCCAGAAAATTTGGGTTAGGTGGGGATGAGCCCCTGAGAAGAAGGGTTGTGGATGTGCCCAGGGTCTTGAGCTCGGCAGGTGGCGACACAGCCAAAGCTAGTTATTTATTATCTCTAGCAATATACCTCAGGCGGAAACCCCCTCCCAGGTTCCTCCCTGCCCGGACCTGACCAGCTGGATCACCTTGATCTTCTCGCCCTCGATTTCCACGGTCTTCTCCCTGAAGTCCACACCGATAGTGGCCTCAGTCTTGTCTGGGAAAGTACCCCCGCAGAAGCGAAAGGTCAGGCAGGTCTTGCCCACGTTGGAGTCCCCAATCACGATGATTTTGAAGATGCGAATCTGCACGTACTGGTCCATCGATGAGTCGAGCTCCAAGGATGCCAAGCCGGCAGCTGAGGCGGGCTGCAGGCTCCCATGACCCAGGATGGGCTGCGCCATCTCCCCGGGACAGGACCCGGGTCCCAACCCCACTCGAGGG
>NC_045030.1:52349822-52353351 GCF_008632895.1 Mastomys coucha | reverse complement strand
GGCAACGTGTGTGCGTGCGCGCGTGAAGAGGGTGCTCTCACCCCAGGCACCCCTCCTCCTTCCCCAGCGCACCCTCCTTTCGGCTCAAAGACACAGACACAAAAGCTTGAGAGAGAAGAAATGGAGAATTGGCCAGCCTTGAGAGTTCTCCTTCTGCCAGTGTGTGAGCTCTAGGGACTGCAGGCTCAGGCTGTGCCGCGCCTTTGCCTAGACCCTCCCCTTCCGGACCCCAGGGACACACTGGAGGGAGAAAGCCTAAGCACAACAGGGAAGGGATGAGGAGTGTGGAACACACACCACCTCAAGAGAACCTTCCCTTCTTGTCCCCAGTTCTGTAGTGGGTTTCAGGCTTCCCACCCCCATGTAAAGAGCATAGGGTCGGTGGGCTGTGAGCACAGCTGGGGAGGACAAAGAGCGCTGTACCCTAAGGCATCACAGGAGAGTTTTGAGTCTGGGGCAGCATTAAGGGGGTCAGGGATCGGAGACACCTCTCTCACACCTCCACAACCACTGACAGCAGCGCCGCTGTGGTTCCCTGCCTCCCCCCAACCAAGTCTTAGGAAAAAGAGGTATTCAGTCTTACTGAGAAAGCAGGTGCACTCTTAGGTGCCCAGGGAATTGGGGAGGGCACTGCCAGGACACCGGTAAACGCAGTGGCTTGTAGAGGGCCCCCACGCAGCTGAAAGGAGGCAGACACCGGGGCACCGGCGAGAGTGTGTAGGGGGTGTTACTGTTTCTGTCAAAGACTTGCCAGATGTAGGGGGGCGCGTACCAGGCACCAACCTCCCCTCATCACACCACGAGCACCCACCCTCTGAATGTTCAGGAGGGCGGCTCCCATTGGCTGTCACAGTCGGTTGTGTTTGGCTGGCCAATGGGGAAGGCCGGCCGCGGAAGAGGGCTGTACAGAGGCTAGGAGGGGTGTGTGTGTGGGGGGGGGGGGAACTAGTGGGGACAGTTCCAGCAAAGGGGGACTTTGTTTCTGTAGCTAACCAGTACCGGTCCAGGTGAGGGCACTTAGAACACGGCATAAACCCCATAATTCCTGATACTCTGAGCCCTTCACAGAGCCACACGTTGTTTCAGAATGGCAGAGATTCAAGGGGAACTGGAGTCCCAAGAAGGGTCCACCCACCCCTGCAAGTGAATGTAGAACATAGTGGTTGGGTCTAATTTGCCAGAAGACTGGATTATGCTTGGAAAATGATAAATGAATACAACTTTTTTACAATATCAGAGGGTAGCTTCCCAAGGCTTACTAACTATCACACATCTTGGTCAAGACCTATATTCCTTTTCCCAAAAGTGACTTTCAGGTTTAAAATTTGTATGACATCAAATTAGGTACAATTTGCATACAATAAAGAGCACCCATCTTGTGTTGGTTTTAGGAATTTGCTCATCTCCCTCATATTTCGTAGGCTAAGGTATCACTAACATATACCACTAGCATCAACTTATGAGATACTGCTAATGTCATCAAAGTCAGGGGAGTCAGCAGCAACATGAGCTGCCATTTTTCGTGTGAGGCTGATCTACAGAAGAGTCAATGTGACGAAATCCATTTCCACTAAGGAAAAATGTAAAAGTAACTTTTGTTCACCTGATATAATTGTCATCTCAGAGACTTACAGTCTCTGTCTGCTAACCTAGGCCTAGTCCTGGAAGCTTCTATACTCTGTATAATCTACTCTAGGCCCAGAATGGTTCAACCTCTGAGGCTTACTTCTGAATAAGGTCACCCTTTCTAGCTCCTTCTGAATTCTGGCTGACTGGTTCAACTCAGCTGTTCTGGTCCAAGCTCCTCTCTAAGCTGACTGATTCAAACTGGCTACTCTCAGCTTCTGACCTGATTGCTCTGCTTGGCCTCATACTAACCTTGGCAAACTGTTCTATTCTTCCAGCTCCATCTGCCTGCCTCTGTCTCCTGAGTGCTAGGATTAAAGGTGTGTACCACCAAGCCTGGACCTAAGCTTTTCTTTACTTGAAATTTGCTCAATAACAGGTTGACCTTAAACTCAGAAATCTGCTTGCCTCTGTCTCCTGGGATTAAAGATGTGTCTGTGTGTTCCAGACAAATCACACAGATCCAGGAGGTCTTTGGATGTGATCCCTTGCTAGAGCAGCCATGTTGCTGGATTAAAATTCCTCTACAGGAAAATAAAAAAGCTCAGTGTCTGAGTGATGTGTGTATAAGCATATTGGAATGTGAGTGCTCAGCCAAATTCAAGTTATTAAAAATACAGCCTTCTACTTAATCTTATTCTTGAGTTTGAGATGTATTTTTAGCCCTTTATTATATGTGTGGGTCACCCACTTCTAAAACCCTTGATTTTACTAGTCAATGTTAAAACCATCCAGAGATGGAGTTAGCTAATCCAATACCATCATTATGTATACCAAAAACTATCATGGTACAGTACTTTCGTTTTCCAATTGACTGTTTTCTATGTAATAGAAATTATCACTTGATCATTTCTTATAAAAAATCTGATGCCTCTAGTGATCTATACCCATAGAAGAGTAACAATAATAATAAGATAGGAAGACTAGTTCGTTTGGTACAATGCCTGCCCTGGAGAGGGAGAGGCAAGAGGATCAGAGGTTAAAATTCATCCTTGGCTACATAGTAAATCTGAAGCCAGCTTGGACTATAGGAGACTGTCTCAAAAAATTAGGGGAAGTAACTATTAATATCACATTCTTCACATTCAGTAGAAAGAGGTTACTGCCAACTTTTGGGTAGCGTTTATACCAATTTGCATACACACACATATATATATATATAAATTATTCAGATGTTTCTGGCAAAAATAATTGTCACTGGGTCTACCTTTGTAAGTTTGAAGTTTTTATTTCTAGAAATATAATATTTCACAATAGGTTCATATCCTAATGAAATGTTTATCACATTCTTTTGGAATTTGATGAATATTTTACTAAAATTCAGGTAAAATCTAGTTTTTAATTAAAAGGACACGATAAATTTCTCATTGTTCCTATCACAAAAAAAATATGTTTTGTACTGATTTTGTTTTAATTATGCATTATTAAATTATTTATTCAGTTGTTTAATAATTGTACATGACTATCATAATTTTAATAGTATTTCCAAAGTTTTCTTTATTAGCAGACATTATTGAGTTTGTATTAAACCAATTTATGTTTATTATTAATTTGCTGCTGTTGTTAAGAGATTGGATCTCACTGTACTGTTCCATGCTGCACCCAAACTGCTGGGTTCAAGGGTCCTCTTGCCTCAGTCCTTCAGCATATTGTGAGTTTCTAGAAATAACAAGAAGCAATATCTATAATGTCTTTATAATATAAAATGTATTTATTTTATTCTGGAATTGATATTTTCAATAATCATCCCCTAAAGCAGATTTAGATGAAAAATGTCAAAGCCAGGTGGTAGCGGTGCATGCTGTTAAACCCTGCACTCAGGAGGCAGAGGCAGACAGACCTCTGTGAGTTTGAGGCTAGACTAGTCTACAGAGCAAGTTCCAGGATAGCCAGGGCTACAAAA
>NC_045030.1:52317737-52349079 GCF_008632895.1 Mastomys coucha | reverse complement strand
GGCCAAATTCACTTGACAGTTCAAGTTTGGCCCCATTCCACTTGTATTCCTTATCACTACTTGCTAAGACAGCAAGTCTTCTGTCATTGTATCCTGAAACTGGACTGAACTTTATTTCTGAACTGTCTTTCGGTGTTGTTTTGAAGCAGTTTATGCTGCTCAGGTTGGTCTCTAATTCCTAATTAAATTCCATGCCCTGAGAAATTATAGGTTTCTATCCTTAAGTCCAATCGTCTCCAGGCCAGTTGAAGCCATCCAAGTAGCAGAGACAGGATTCAACCTAGGTCCCTATGGAGTCCAGGTCAACATGGTTAAACCCTAAAAATATTACTTTTGGACTCAATGCATTTACCCTCTGAAATACTACTCTTTCTCTTCCACTAGTGATTCGGTCCCAAACTTCTTCCTTGCAGTGGTTCTGTGGTAGGTATCATCTAAATGACAAATAGATCCCATTAGTGATCACTTTCCATGTTTTTATGTTCACAAAAGCCTCTTATATAGTACTGTTCCCTAACAGGGACAGGGCCTTTTCACCACGAAGCCTTGGCTGGCTTGATATAAACCAGGCTGGCCTCAAATTTACTTGCTGTCCTTCTGCCTCTGCCTCCTCAATGCTGAGAGTTCAGGCTCTAGGCCACTACACACAGTTCTTAATCTGCCATTCAAATCTCCCACAGGAGAGCAAAATACCTACTTTCTCTCAGTGCTCACTCTGTATCTCCCACAACTTTCTAAGTCCTGCTTAGAATTTCTTTCACAGAAAATCTGTCAGGCACAAACTTTTCCGCTCAGCGTTCTCTTCTCAAGCATGAAGGCCATAATAGCGCGAGAGACTGTCTATGGTACTTGGTGCAGCGAATTAAAGTGATAACGGAAATATAATACGGAAAGTAAATAGTACACGCCCCACTCCAAACCACCTCCCCCCCACAAAACAAACAAACAAACAAACAAACAAACAAAAAACAAAAACGGGCTGCTTAAGAGAGTGCCAGTTACTTTTAAAAGATGGATGGAATTTATTCAGGAATCAGGAAGTCGGGTTCGATGACTAAGACTTGGGGAAAGACTAGAATTGGATCACAGAAAGAGATTCAAAAAGGCTTAAGTGCTGCCTAGGTAGTTGCCTAAAACACACAAAAACAGAAAGTAAGGTTCTCGGGTCAGTTTTAGTGACGTGCCATCAGTTCCCATTAGCTACACAGCGGCAGCACCACCCACTGCCTCCGGGCACAAGTCTCCCTTGACCAGGTTCCTTAAGCGGCTCAACCTTCTACCGAGCCTCTAACTCGTGGAAACTTGCAAATCCGGAGGCGGGGCCCAGGGCTGTGCAGAGCGCGTGCAGTCGGACGCATGCGCGGACCTCCTCGCTGTGGGACCAATTGCAATGCGCGCTGAGTATTACGCCTGCGCAGTAGGTCTCCAGCTTCAGTGCCTTTCCCCCCGCCCACCCCTCCGGGCTCTAGCGGGCCGGTTTCCTTATCCAATGTCCACTCGGGGCTGGGAGGAGGAGCCTGCGTAGTGTGCGTGTGACGGGAGGGGGAGCGGACCCGAGCCCATAGGGTTTGACCCATTCGACGGTGTGTGAAAAGAAAAGGAAGGAGCGGGCAGCTTCCGAGGAGCGGTCGCCGAAATGTTCCGGTGTGGAGGCCTGGCGGGTGCTTTCAAGCAGAAACTGGTGCCCTTGGTGCGGACGGTGTGCGTCCAGAGGCCGAAACTGAGGAACCGGCTTCCAGGTGACTCGCTGACCCGTCCCAGGGAACCCCTTACCCTACTTCAAAGTCCAATGGCCTAGGTGCCATAGGCTCCCTCATCCCTCGCAGAGCTCCCCTGGCCTTCAAAAAACAAAAAACAAAACTTTCTTTCACAGTCGCAAGAATTCCAAATTGGCGGGATATGAACCCAAGAGTTTACAAGCTGAGGAATAGGCACACTTGTGCCGGCCTGACCTTCAAGAGATTTGAACCCCAGACGTCAGCACGAGGCCTTCTCCTGGGAAAGGCTTTGCGATTTGGGGATAACAGTACGCTTGGCTAAACCATTTTACCCGTCTCTGCTACCTTGCCTTTTTAAAGCATTGAGGTCAGATGGATGTTGTCATTTAGTGATTGGGGCACAGTCACAAGTTTCTTCTGTAAATCAGATTATCAGCTCTACCTCCCAAAACTCCACTTGAGAGCTGTATATTTGAATGCCCTAAGATGTGGGAATGGTGTTTCACCAGTAGAAACTCAATTGTACACCAGACGTCAAGAGAATTAGCTCAGAATTGACTTGAGATGACCAGACAGTTCAGTACCTGGTGGTGGTCTTATAGGCTTCAATGAACTTTTTTTACAACACGCTGTATTTGTTCTCTGGGGAGTTGTCTCATCAAACTTTAGACCTGGAAGGGATTTTGTGGTAAACACCAACCCACTCATTTTATGAATAATAAATTGAGGGACAGGTGAAATTACTTGCAGAAGGTCATATAATTAGTAAGTAGAGCTAAAGCTACTCTGCCAGTCTCTAGGCCTCTAATCTTATTGCTACACCCCGATCCTACTTCCTAAAGTTTGACCTGAAACAGTTAAGAATGAATTAGCTTCTCTTTCCACTTATTAGCCCCTTGTGCTTCTGATATCCATGGGTTTATCTGAGCATAGCTTGAGTCATCATCTTCTTTTCTACCTATACAGATTTGTGGGAATGAATGACACCACCACCCCCTTCTCCAAGGTGTATTTTTAAATCAACATTTTTAAAAATCATCATCCTAGAGTAATTACATTTATGATATAAAATGTTACCCTTGAGTCTTTTTTGATGTGCAGATGCCTTTTGTGTAGTTTAGGAGTAAGAAGTGGAATAGGAGTAAGAAGTGGAAACACGCCAGGCAGTGGTGGCCATGTCTTTAATCCCAGCACTTGGGAGGCAGAGGCAGGTGGATTTCTGAGTTCCAAGGCCAGCCTGGTCTACAGAGTGAGTTCCAGGACAGCCACAGCTATACAGAGAAACCCTGTCTCGAAAAAACAAACAAAAACAAAAACAAAAAGAGAAGTGGAAACACTTTTTGATTGTTAGGACCTTTGCAAATGTGTTTGGATAGTTTGTCCACTTGGTACAAGTCAAAAATATTTCTTAATGGGTGTTATCTGCTGGGTATGGTGACATATGACTTTAATCCTAAGGCTCTGGAAGCAGAGGCAGCAGATCTTAGTGAGTTCAAGGCCATCCTGGTCTACATAGCATGTTCTAAGCTAGTCTATATAGTTGAGACCTGCCTCAAAAAAAGTAAATGTTATCTCAGTTAATCTCTTTGGAACTTAAGAATTTATGTTTTAGAAAAAAATTACCTCTAGGTTTTCTAAAAACCCAGTGAATATAATTTGTGTGAGTTCTGTTCATGGAAACAGTGGTGCTGTGTGTAAATTGTGGAGAAATGTTTAAAAAATTAGATAACCCAAAGATACTACCTTTTCTAATATTGTGCACTTACTTTGCTAGATATATAGCTTTTTACCAGAATTCTGGTAGCTAACCAAATGTTCTCATCAATTAAATATTCATATGACTATAATAGTAGATCTGTGGAAAAATACAGACTGAAATGCTTTTCCCCCACTGCATGGCTTTGTTTGAAGGCCTCTCCTGGAGAAGATAGCATGGCTTCCTGAAATACCCATCCATCTTTTGGCACGCACTTCTTTGTCCATGTACCAGGGTATGACCTCACCTGCTTTAAGAATGAGTGGGGGTAGGGATACAGTTTCCAAAAGAAATTATGGTAATGTCATTGTAGGAATTAATGTTTTATGGCTCATTTGCCAATTGTCTTTAATCTGATTTCATTTTCACATAGGAGCATCTGCCATATATTTTCACAGAGGTGGGCAAGAGACAAGGTTTATGTACCACTTTGCCCTCTTTTATCCCCTCCCTGCCTGCAATGCTCTGCCAGGTTGTTCACAATCTTTATTCTCTGCTTTTATTTGTCTTGTTTTAGTAAACCTTGAGCCTGCATTAAAACTATGTCATCTACATCTCTCAGCATTGTTAGGCTCATTTCTATTACACTTTGCTTTTTGTCTTGAAACGTCAGTTCCTGCTGTTGTGCTATATTTGGACCTTCTACCTCTTTCTAGAAATTGATAAAAGGTAACTAAGTCACAACTCTGTGCCTGCATCTATTACCGGGCAGCAGAAGGAGTTGGTAATAGATATTTTGTGTTCTGTAACATTTGATTTATTCACCAGACATTATGCTGCCTGTTGTGGTCGAACTGATCACTTAACTCCCTGACCTAAGGTTCAAATAGTTAAATATTTTTTCTTTACTTGTAATCACAGCATCTTTTTTTTTTTTTTGAGACCCAGTCTATTATGCTGCCCTGATTGCCCTGGAACTCACTGTGTGGACCAGGCTGGCCTCATGGAGGTCTGCCTGGATCTGCCTTCTCAGTGCTGGAATTAAAGATGTTCACCAGTAGCTTGTCTTGAATCTTTGCATCTTTAAAGAAGAAACTGAGCTCCTTGTGGCCTAGAATCCTAGATTGTGGATACTGCCAAATGGCACATTGATATTTTGAGATAAGATCTTGGTATGTATTCCTGTTGTTACAACTCACTATGTAGCTAAATATCATCTTGATCTCATGGTCCTTCTTCTGTCTTAGCCTCTAGAGGTCTTAATTGTAGTTCTGAGCCACTGTACTTGGTGGCATCTTTTTAAAGCCTAGATGAGTGTTCTGCACTCTACTTACCTAGTCAAGGCTTTCCAGAAAAGAAAATCTTTGACAGGACAACTTTTTTTCCCCAGAGACAGGGTTTCTCTGTGTAGCTGTCCTGGAACTCACTCTGTAGACCAGGCTGGCCTCGAACTCAGAAATCCACCTGCCTCTGCCTCCCAAGTGCTGGGATTAAAGGCGTGAGCCACCAGAATTTTTAACAGGACAACTTTTTCTGTAAACAGTTAATAAGTTGGATTTTTTATTGTTTTGAGGGAGTTGCTGCATGTGTTAACATTTTTCTAGATCATGCTTCTGAAAGTTCCCTAGTTATATGAATTGAGTAAAGGACAAACTCCACGTTTACTCCAGGATCTGCAAAAGACTCTTATTTTTTCACTTCTCCTGACTTAAGAATTAAGAAAGACAAACTGAGCAGCTTTGGTTCTCTTGTGATTTGCATCAAGAATATTTTTCTCAGCCGGGCGGTGGTGGCGCACGCCTTTAATCCCAGCACTTGGGAGGCAGAGGCAGGCGGATTTCTGAGTTCGAGGCCAGCCTGGTCTACAGAGTGAGTTCCAGGACAGCCAAGGCTACACAGAGAAACCCTGTCTCAAAAAAAAAAAAAGAATATTTTTCTCATATTCAGAATAACAATAGCTATTTCTCTGTCCTAAATCCAAGGACTGGGAGTCTGTCCTATCTGTTCTTATATCCCAAGCCTTCTCTACAATTTCTGATACATACTGAGTTCTTAGTGAAGGGCTTCTTTTCTCTCTCTCTTTTTTTTCTGTTTTGTTATCTAAAACATTTTTTTCTTTTGTGCTTCTTGTAAGAATGACTCATACGGTACAATAGTTATCGTTCATTTTTATTATTAATCTTATTTTTTTTACAGTCTATTGATTGTTCCCCTCCCAAAATTCCTTATCCAATTCCTCCTCCCCTTGCCTTCAAAAGGATGCCCCCCAGCCCTCCCTACTTCCTGGGGCCTCAAATCTCTCAAGGATTAGACATTTCTTCTCTCACTGAGGCCAGACCAGGCAGTCCCCTCCTGTATATGTGTCAGGGCCTCAGACCAGCCTGTGTTTGCTGCCTGTTCAGTGGCTCAGTGGCTCAGAAATTTCAGGGGATAGTTATCATTCTAATTCTTCTAAAATTCCAGCAAGGCTTGATAATTTTTCAGGGGCTGATAAAATTAAGTAGTTGTTGTATTCTTTACAGAAAGGTATCTAGAACAGTAGGCATCTTGAATAGGCTGTGTTTTATCCATGTTGAAAAATTTAATTTGATGTTTAGGAGTCAAGTTTTAAGAGCATATAGACTTCTTAATTATTTAGAATTTCTAAGTGCCTCACTGTATGAAAGTGTTTCTAGAAAGGACTAGGAGTATAGATAATAGAAAAAATTGAGGCCTCCAAAAATGAGTTTGCTTGCTAAAGTATTACTCTAGTGATAATCTGTGGTACTTAAATTTACCAATTTCTTTCTACTAAACAATGTGATATTAATGAGATCCAGTTAGAAATCTCAAAGAATTTTTTAATGTTTAGTCAACGCCAAAGACATGGTTCATAACTGTAATCCCAGTAGGAGGAGGATTGCCAAGATTTAGAGGCTAGCCTATGCAACATAGTGAGTTCCAACTCTGCCCAGTCTATAATGTGAAACCATGTCTGAAACAAACAAAACAAATAGAACTAAATGTCCAGTCAAAGTACTGGGGAGCCTGAGTTCAAAGCAAGTCAGAACTACATAGCAAATTCTCATCTCAAAGAAAACAAAACAAAACAAAACAAAACAAAAAAAACCCAACAACAAAAGTTTGATCAATATCAATCAATTTAGAAAAAAATTCCCATTTTTCTTTCATTTTTTAGCAATATATATTAAACCATGATCAGGTAGCAGTATACACCTTTAATCCCAGTACTCTGGATATTGAGACAGACAGATTTCTATGAGTTCAGGGCCAGCTTGATATACATAGCAAGTTCTGGGCCAATCAGGACTGCATAGTGAGACCCTCACTCTTAAAATATTATTTCCTACTGTGTATCAGGAAAATTACAGAAGCACAGATTGAGTTACTGGAAATTGTGTTATAAGTCCTACTACTACTACTACTACTACTTCTGCTGCTGCTGCTGCTGCTCAGCCAAATGTGACCAGATAGCTCGTACACAAGTGAAGTAGATTTTACTTTTTGTTGTTGATGTATTTTATTTTTTGAGACAGAATCTCACTTTGTAGCTTGAGTTGACCTAGACGTACTATGTAGTCTTTCCTGTCTTTCAATTTCGTATTATCGAGCCTCACCCTTTCAAGTCCTAGAATTGAAATTACAGGCATGACCCCTCCCCCCACGCCAAGGCTTTATTTATTTATTTTTGTAGTTTTGACGTATTTTGGGGCCATTTTTACACTGTAATCTAGGCTGGCCTCAAATCTGCAGCAGCCCTCCTGCCTCAGCCACCCTACTGCTAAGATTATAGGTATAAGCTACCGTAGACAGTGTTTCTGTATTTTTTTTAAAGATTTATTTTATTTATTTTATGTATATGAGTACACTGTAGCTGTTCAGATGGCCATGAGCCATCATGTGTGTGGCTGCTGGGAATTGAACTCAGGACCTCTGCGGCCTGCTCTCTCTGGCCCCTGCTTGCTCCAGCCCCGCTCACTCCTGTGTAATTCACTGTAGCTGTCTTCAAATGCACCAGAAGAGAGCGTCATATCTCATCATGGGTGATTGCTGAGATCCGCTGAGATCTGAACTCAGGACCTTTGGAAGAGCAGTCAGTGCTCTTACCCGCTGAGCCATCTCGCCAACCCAGTGTTTCTGTATTTTAAATGGCCAAGAAAACCTTACTAATAGACAATATTGTAATACTTAATAAATATTTAAAACAGATTTTAGTGGCTATAAGTAAAGTTTTATTGGAACATAGACCTGTGTATTTGGGGGGCTGCTTTCATACCCAGAAGAATTGATTGTTACAGAGACCAGACTCCTCACAAAACTGAAAATGGCCATTCTAAATTAGTAGTGAACAGCCATATGGAATAATATGAGAAGGTTCTAAGGACAAGCCTCATCTGAAAATGTCACCATCCACTGGGAAAAAAGAAACTTTGAAATGATTCACATTTTCATGTTCATAGGATGTCATGGTTGTATGATTATTACTTAGCATTAATTAGTTGTACATAAAAATGACTGTATATTTTGAAAGAGAAACAAAAATATATTGGCCAGCACTTTAATTTTGTCATTCTGAAATATATGTTAAGTTCTTCAGTTATTTGTGAGAGGTTAAATTCATTATGAAATTTTCATTCTGACTTCCTTCTGATATTTAATGTTTTTTTCTTCTAGGACACGTTACTTTTCACACCAGACAAAACTGTGTTCCAGGGTTGTAATTAAGTAAGGTTTGGGCCTGGTAGATTGTTTCTGAAATAGGTAACATAATGTCCCAGCTAGCCTGTGTCAATTTTGTATATTTTTTTACCTTCTGTCTTCATCCATGGATTCAGCCAACCATTAAACAAAAATATTTTCAAGCCAGGCATGATGATGTATGCTTTAATCCCATCACTTGGGAGGCAGAGGCAGGCTACTTAGCAAGCTCCAGGCTAGCCAGGCTATTTGTGAGGCCCTGTTTCAATAAATAAATAAATAAATAAATAAATAAATAAATAAATAAATGTATTTCTGTACTGAACATGTATAAATTTTGTTTTTTTGTTTTCTGGTTGTTTTCACTAAGCAATATAGTGTAGCAGCTACTCACATTGTATTAATGATTATAAGTAATTCAGAGATGGTTTGAAGTATATGTGATAATAAGCATAGGTTGAAGCCGGGCGGTGGTGGCACATGCCTTTAATCCCAGCGCTTGGGAGGCAGAGGCAGGCGGATTTCTGAGTTTGAGGCCAGCCTGGTCTACAGAGTGAGTTCCAGGACAGCCAGGGCTATACAGAGAAACCCTGTCTCGAAAAAAAAAAAAAAAAGCATAGGTTATATGCAAACTCCACACCACATTCTATAAGGGACTTAAGCATAGGTGAATTTTAGTTCCTTCTGGGGATTTGGAATCAAAGCCCCACAGATTCTGAGGAGTGGCTGTTTACTAAGTAAGTTATCTCAGTGTTTACTGCATTGTAAAGATTTCTTGAACTGCTCTTTTTTTGGTTAACCAACTTCCTGGGAGCTGTGAATATCCTCACTGAATAACATTTAAATTGTATTCTTGAGAACTCCAGAAGCTAAGCTGGGTATGGTCGTTTAGGCTTAGTGTGATTACAAGTTTGATATCAGCTGGGGCTATGAAGCAAAACCTTGCCTTAAAAAAGAAGTCTGATAGCCAAAGTTATACATAAATGTCTGTAGTATTTATGTGTACAGTTTGATTATATTTTTCTTGGTCATAGAACAGTGAACATCATGCAGCCCAAGGTATAATTCTCTATTTCAATAATACATTGATATTTATCATAAGCATGTGTTAACTATTCTATTTGTGTGTGTTAACAAATTGTGTTCCTTTAGGCAACTTGTTCCAGCAATGGCGTGTTCCTCTAGAACTCCAGATGGCAAGACAAATGGCTAGCTCTGGTTCATCAGGGGGCAAAATGGATAAATCTGTATTAGTCCTTTTTGTGGGCTTATCAACAATAGGAGCTGGTGCATATGTAAGTAAAAAAGCAGCTTGTGTAGAAAAGCTGCCAGACAGCTCCCATTGATCAACTCAGTACTCTGCTTTAAACCTTTTGCAAATAATTCTGCTTTCTCCTGTAGGAAAAGTTCCAAAGGCCTTCTTTAAAGAGTCTGTGGGAGCCCATGTGGGGATGGCTGATATTTACTCTCATGTTGACTGATCTTTGCTCCTTTTACTTGTCTTTTTATTCTTTGCATGAAAACTGCTGTGTTGCCTTAGGCTTGACTAACCCACAAAATGACACTTGTTCTCTTGATTGTGATGAAGTAACCTGTAAACAAATGCAAAATTCACTGCATCTCCTAAGTACAATATTTGATTTCAATTTGTCAATTTTTAAAAGATTTTTTTCTTAGCTTGAGATTGAGAGTTTAGATAAACAGCTTTCAAAAAAAAAAAAAAAATACTAAGCATTCCTAAAAGGAAAACTAAATCCCTGGATCCCACTCAAAGACTAAATTATAGAAATGGGCCTAGTATCTCGAGTTGTAGAATGGCATTTTGGGGAGTAATTACTTCACACTGTTAGCACAAGTACATCTCCTTAAATGACCTGATCATCCTAGCAGGTCACAGAGAATTTATTCTGTGGGTGTTTTTTTCTTTTAACTTGGCAGAGTGTACTGTAAGATTGAGTGAATTTACTTTGATGATGCCTACCAACATCTTGATCAAAGAAAGCTGTTTGCTTTGCACAGTAAGAAGGAAAGGTTGGATGCCACTACAGTCTTAGGTCTTTCTCTGCTGATAATAGTAAAATTATTTTTGTTCTTCTGGCAATAGGTTGGGGGGGCATGAAAATTAAGTTACCCATATCCTCATACCTTAACCTGACTCCAAAAGGAGTAGTCAGCTCCTGCCAGGTGTAAGTTAGATCAGAGCAAGATATAGAAAAAAATTCTGCTCGATAACACATTTTGACAGAGAGGCATTCTCCTGCATTTGCATTAAATGCCCATTCATTAATACTTAGTGCTTTCTCTATTTTTTGTCTCCTTCTTGGCCGTATGTTTGCCTACAGTTGTGCAGTGTCATCTCCTAGGATCCCCTTCTAGATCGCTAGTGTCTCCAGGTGCTTCTGGGAAAGATGGCAGCAGCCTAGTATACTTCTTAATTGTAGGAGCAACAGTGACTGGGGCAGGAATTTATTATGTAAGATGCTTATGCTAAAATATGTTTGGGGATACGATGGGTAAGACTATGGTACTAATAATAACTTGGTTCATAGAATATGGTAAAAATATTCTCAGCATGTGCTTTCTATAGACGTTTGTTAAAGGGACATTGTCAGTCACTAGAGAGTCCTCAAATCTTATTTTTCAAACCATTGAATTATACTACATCAATCCAGACCCATAAATTTAGAGCCAAATATAATCAACCTTTGTTTTTTTGAAACTTTTTTCAAATTTGTGCTTATTTTTATGCTGCTGAAGTATATTGTGCTTTAATGCTGCATGTCTAACAAGACCGTCTCAGGAAATGTTGAATAAACAAATAGAGGGAGCTTGAGCACCATCTACTTTGAATCATTTTAGCTAAAATGTAATTTTCCTGTATTGTGGCAAGCAATCAACCTGGCATTTGCTATGAAAAGGCATTTTATTGAGGAGGTCCTCAGAGCCACAGAGGTTGGAGTATTTTCCCAAACCACCCATAATCTACTTCAAACTAAATTCACTTGGCAGTGTCCCTTTGTTACCTCTAATTTGGTCAAACAAGTGGCTGAAGCATTCGTGTAGGGTGATGTCTTGAACACCTCTCATTGATGATTCAGATTCTACCTTCTGAGCCTTAACTTTTCCATTTCATATTTTTCATATCTCTTCTACTCCATTTATTTAAAAATAATTTTAAAGCGTTTGCATTAGGTAGGTTAATAATGATTTGAATCTGTTAAAGCTCTGGTTGTGTTGCTGACCAGAGTTAGATGGCCCCACACTTAACCGTGCAGATATTCTTGATGCCGAACTACAAGATGGGCCAGCCACTGTTGCTTTCTCCTGTCTTAAAAATATCTGTGAAACACAAATTCCTCTCAAGTCATTCAGTTAAATGCTTCATTGCCCTCTGTGTTTATCCAAACTCTGGTGGTAATATACCTATTATAATGGCTCCAGGGGAAATGATAAGCTTTTGTCTACATTTATCAAACTAATCTGTATACTTGTGTTTCAGGTTTTAAATAGTTGAAAACCTGCTATCAAGTGGCTTCATTTTTTTCTCTGAAATTCATACATGGCTGGCTTGATTATGACATTTCATACATTTTGGTCATTTTCTTTCTTTCTTTTCTTTTCTTTTTTTTCTTCAGAGCTAAGGACCAAACCTAGGACCTTGTGCTTGCTAGGCAAGCGCTCTACCACTGAGCTAAACCCCCAACCCCTCTGAAATTCATATTAGTCATAGGAGAAACTTAATTTAAAATCAGTGTCCAGATTTGGTGCGATTTCTATAGCTGCAAATTCCATAAGGTTCAGGGCTGATGAGATGGCCAGGTGCCTGTGGCCTTGCCTAGCACCTGAATTCAATCCCTGGGATGATGGAGAGTAAAAACCACAATTCTGTAAACTTGTCCTCTGACCTCCAGGTACACACTTGCATTCATATGTGAGTATATACATGCAAAAACACAAACCCAATAAAAATAATGTAGTGCTTATATTTGTTTCTCAGACTGTCATAGCCAAATACAAAATGGTTTGGTGTACAGGCATTAATTTTTTTCAATTCTGAAAGCTGGGAAATCAGACAAGGTTGAATTTCTCATGAAGGTTTTCCTCATGATGTGTATGTGGCCAACCATCCACATTACTCTGTCCTCACATGGGGTCAGGGCATGTTAAAAAGTAAATTCGATAGTGTTGATGTCTCTTCCTCTTTTTGTAAAAGCTCTATCCAACTTGTCACCATTTCTGTCTCTGGAGACTATCATTTTGGCAGTTAGGGCTTCAGCATATGATTTGATGAATTCAGTCCTTAACAATATTCCTTCCACAACTTTTTTCATTTGAAGAAATGTTTTAATTGGACTATAATTAATCCTTCAATGATTCCTATATTAAGTGTTCTTTATTGTCCTGGCCCTCTTTGTCCCATTGGCTTTGAAAAACACTTTCCCAGGATGTGTAGTAAGAAATGCAGTTTAGGGAGTTAGAGAGATAGGTCAACAGTTAAGACATTGGCTGCTCTTCCAAAGGACCCAGATTCAATTTCCAGCACCCGCATAGCCACTTAAAACTGTCTGTAACTCACACCCTCATACACACATTGGAGGCAAAATACCAGTGCACTTGAAATAGAAATAAATAATAAAATAATTGCAGTTTATCTTGCAACCCATTTATTTAGAAAGGTTGTCTGTACTAATATTTTTCATAAATTTGTAGTATTTCTTAGCTAGCATATATTTGGCCCTCTAATTGGAAACCTGTGTAAACTAGGAACATAGAAACTCTTTGGGGAATAGAATTTGTTACTTAGTGTGTATGTAAACTAACTTTCATTTTAGAACAATAAGCTTAAAAGCTGATGTACATCCACATCTAACTTTAATTTAGTCCTTTCCCACAAAACTTTCCCTGTACCACTCTTCAGTGGGAAAGCATCAGGAGGTTAAAAATGGCTTAGACCATTGGGATGACCCTCTCAATATGAGCATAGCCCTGGCCTGTTTCTTCTTCACTCCTCTTGATAAAAAGATTAAACCATCTATTTTACTCTTAAAATAGATTAAAGCATCTATTTTACTAGCCTTTCAGGGCTTAGGGTCCCCATTTTCAGCATGTCACCTAATGAGCTGCTCTGTAAATTGTTCATAGAAAGTCCTTTTTTCTTTATTAATTTATTTTTGTAAGGTATTAGGGATCAAAACCAGGGCCTTGTGTCAAACATTCTACCACTGAGTCACATCCCCAACCTCATAGGAATATTCTTAGAGTATATTTTATGATACTTGTTCTAATTGTCCTTATTTCTGCAATTAGTATGAGGTTTCATTTGAGATATGGTCATTTAAATTTTTATCTTGTTGACCATTTGAGGTACAAAAGAACAAAAAATTGTGATTAGAAACATCTTTGGGCTCGGTTAGTTGAGCCTTTGCCTAGCATACATGAAGCCCTAGGTCTGGTGTCCAGAAGGGCATCATTCAGCATTCAGACATTGTGGTGAATGCCTGTATCCCAAGATGTGAGAGGTGAAGACAGTTCATGATGACTGATCCTCAACTACATGAGGCCCTATCAAAAAGAATCATTCTTGGGTGGTAGTACTTATATTTTAGTTAATTAATCCTGCTTGACTGTGGTGGTGTGTGGCATTAATCCCAGCACTTGGTAGGCAGAGGCAGGGGAATCTCTTGAGTTCAAGGCCACCCTGGTCTACAGAGGGAGATCCAGAACACCTGTGGCTACACAAAGAAACCCAGTCTCAAAAACCATAATCCTCATCCATTTATAGTTCTGGCTATCCTAAAATTCATAGAGACCAGCCTTCGCTCCTTGCCAAATGTTGGAATTAAAGGATATGCTACCATGCACAGCCCTTTTTTATTTGTTTAATTTATTTATTGGGAAGGGGATGTCAAGTCAGGGTCTTTCTGTGTAGCCTTGACTTTCCTGGTACTAGATCTGTAGACCAGGCTGGCTTTGAGCTCAGAGATGTCCCTGCCTCTGCATCTCAAGTGCTGGAATTAAAGACATGTGCCACCATTACCATATCCCATTTTTTAAATGAATGAATTAATGAATGAATGAATTTACTTTTGAGATTAAGGTCTCAGCATGTAGTCTTACTAGCCTAGAACTCATTATGTAGACCAGGCTGGCCTCCAACTCACAGAAATCCACCTGCCTCCACCACCCAATACTGGGATTAATGATGCCATTACTTTTTTGAAAGATTCTAATTAGGACTATGGAATATAGCTCAGTGGCCTGATATACATAAGGAATTATTGAAGGTAGACTTCAACTTCTAAATGTTTTTTAAACTAACTTAAAAGTCATTAATAAATCTTGATGTTACATGTTATTAACATGAGCAATATAAACTTGTCATAATACTGAAATATCCTTCCTCAATTTGTAAGTATAGGCGAAAGAGTATGCTTGAAATAAAACAATTTTAGTGAAAATGGTGTTTGACCCTTGATAATTATTAATTTGTAGTGTTTCTAAGTGAAATTTCTACCCCCTTAGTTTAGGAAAAGTAAAAACTATTAGTGGAAAGATGGCTTACATTTTAAAGATAGTATACACTTAACTACATATCCCAATCCCTGGCAAAATCGTAAACATTTACTATGAAGATATATTTCCCGGTTTCTACCTAGGGCCGCGTAGGATGGTTTTACAACTAGTATCCCACATAGTGCAACAACCCTTTCTATGCTTCAGCCATTTCTATACTTACACTAACATTACATTTCCTTTAGTTCTACTTTCGGAATTCAATATCGAGAGTTTCTTTCTGAGAGTCTCAGAAAACATGATGTATTTTCATCTACTTTCAACTATTCTTTTCTCATCAAATATGTGTACACTAAATAGTTTTATTTCTTGACAAAAGAATTTTGGGCTGAGGTTTAAGTTTAGTGGTAGAGTGCTTGATTAGTATGCATGAAGCTCTGGGTTCCATCTCTAGTACTGAAAAAGGAAAAATTGGCCTTAGTAGTTTTTACATAATGGAACTAATAACTTCAATGTAGACAAAAGCTTCTCATTTAATTGATATGATATTAGCTCTTGGTATGAGATAGGTGTGTCATGAAATAAACTTTCTCCGTGTTTGGGTCTACAGGCCTACAAGACTATAAAAGAAGACCAAAAGCGATACAATGAAAGAGTGATGGGATTAGGACTGTCACCAGAAGAGAGACAGAGGAGGGCCATTGCCTCCGGTAAGGAGTCCCCTATGTCTCTTCTGTACCTCTGTCTCTTCTGTATGTCTTAAGATTAAATAACGGAAAACAATTAAGGCTGAGGTGCTATGACTTGTTAATATGTTGTTGAAGTGTAAGAGTGTGAAATTGTAAGTTTCTAGAAACTATAGTTTTACCCCACAACAGGGAGCAATTTCCTAAAGTATTTGCTTGGCAGTTTAGGCTAGAGAAGAAAATTAATTATTGTGGGTACCTGTCCATTTTTTCATGTTGGATTTCTTTTTTTAAGATTTATTTATTTATTTATATGTATATGAGTACACTGTAGCTGTACAGATGGTTGTGAGCCATCATGTGGTTGCTGGGAATTGAACTCAGGACCTCTGCTTGCTCTGGCCCAAAGATTTATTTATCTTATGTATGTGAGTACACTGTAGCTGTCTTCAGACACACTAGAAGAGGACATCAGATCTCATTACAGATGGTTGTGAGCCACCATGTAATTGCTGGGAATTGAACTCAGGATCTCTGAAAGAGCAGTCAGTGCTCTTAACCACTCAGCCATCTCTCCAGTCCAGGATTTCTTTTTTTTTTTTAATTGGTTTATTTATTTACATTCTAAATGTTTCCCACCTTCTTTGGTCCCCACTCCAAGAGTTCTTCACCCCATCCCCTCTTCCCGTTACTTCTGAGAGGGTGCTTTCCCCACAACCTCACCCCCCCCCATCCTCCTTCCCTGGAACATCATCAATCTCTACAGGATTAGGCACATCCTCTCCCACTGAGGTCAAACAAGGCAGTCCTCTGCTACATATGTGCCTGGGGCCATGGACCAGCCTATTTATTCTCCTTGGTTTTTGGCTTAGTCTCTGGGAGTTCTGAGGGATCCAGGTTAGTTGACACTGTTGTTTTTCCTATGGGGTTGCAGTCCCTTTCAGGTCCTTCAGACCATCTCCTAACTCTTCCACACGGGTCCCCAACCTCCATCCGATGCTTGGTTGCCGGTATCTGCATCTGTCTCAGTCAGCTGATGGTAGAGCCTCTCAGAGGACAGCCATGCTAGGCTCCTGTCTGTAAGCACACCATGGCATCAGTAATAGTGCTAGGGTTTTGTGCCTGCCCATGGGATGGATCCCAAATTGAGCCAGTCACTAGATGGCCTTTCCTTCAATCTCTTCTCCATTTTTGTCCCTGCATTTCTTTTAGACAGGAACAATACTGGATCAAGAATTTTGAAGGTAGGCTAATAGAAGTTTGGTGAAAAAAAAATTACTGGAAAAGATAGGAAAGCCATTTTTCCAATGACTAACCTTTTCAGTCACATTAATTCCCTTGAATCTGGAGTTTTGAGTTGTTACAAATATGTTTTCCTGCAGCACAAAGCTCTAGCCTTCTATTTAATTCACTTGGATTTTCAAAGGGGAATATTTTAATCCTTTAATTAGACCTATAATCTGGAAAGGCGGTTTGTATTGCTTCTTTCAATAATGCCTCCTTCTTCATGAACATTGTATAATAATCCCCAATTGACCTCCTAGGTGTTTCCCCTTTATTGCTAACAAAAGGTGCAACTGATCTTGATATTTTCCTGGTGGTCAGTAGAAAACCAATAAGAAGTACAGAGGCCTTTTAGTATGCGTTTTCTAATATATTTGAGAAATAAATAGCCAGGTGTGATGGTTTATATTTTTAATCCCAACATATGGGAAGATGAGGACAGCCTGGGCTACATAGTGAGACCCTATCTTAAAAAGGGGGTGATAAGGAAAAGACTAATATTTAAGGTAGGCCCTAGAGCCAGCATAGACCCAATGAGTGAATGACATTGCAACTCATTCGTCCTCTTAAAATGTTTTTGCTACTGGTAAAATGAAAGGAATGCTTGCTTTTGCCCTTCCACTGTAATGTTATGAAGACTGGGTTTTTTCCTTGTCTTCTCTATTTCTTTCTTCCTTTCTTTCTTCTTTTCTTTCTTTCTTTCTTTCTTTCCT
Source organism: Mastomys coucha (assembly GCF_008632895.1). NCBI lineage: Eukaryota > Metazoa > Chordata > Mammalia > Rodentia > Muridae > Mastomys > Mastomys coucha. The sequence goes on along the minus strand of NC_045030.1, from coordinate 52,331,771 downwards.
TTTCATTTCTGGCTGTCAAACCCAGAATCTTAGACATGATAGGCAAGCTTTCTACCACTGAGTTATAACTTATCTCAATAAGCTTTTGATTAGTATAGGCGTGCTGTTATTTTATGTAAAGGACTGAGATGAAAGCTGGGTGACTTTTTGAAATAGTGCAGAGGAGTCATCAGAGCCTTTTAGACTTCCTCTGTTTGTTTTGTCTTTTACAGCTGCGGAGGGAGGCTCAGTTCCTCAAATCAGAGTACCAAGTCATGTCCCTTTCCTGCTGATTGGTGGAGGTACTGCTGCTTTTGCAGCAGCCAGATCCATCCGGGCTCGGGATCCTGGAGCCAGGGTAAGGTGTATGTTATTTTGCTTGGCATAGAGGGTATAGTGTGCAAGCACTTAGCCAGTGTGAATGTTTTGACATTTTCCTTTTAAATTACTCAGCCCTAATAAGTACCATTTTGTGTCTACAGGTCCTGATTGTATCTGAAGACCCTGAACTACCATACATGCGACCTCCTCTCTCAAAAGAATTATGGTTTTCAGATGATCCAAATGTCACAAAAACATTGCAATTCAGACAGTGGAATGGAAAAGAGAGAAGGTGTGTTTCCTTATGTAAAATGGACCTGACTGCCAGGTGGTGGTGGCACATGCACTCCTTTAATCCCAGCACTTGGGAGGCAGAGGCAGGCAGATTTCTGAGTTCAAGGCCAGCCTGGTCTAGAGAGTGAGTTCCAGGACAGCCAGGGCTACACAGAGAAACCCTGTCTCGAGAAACCAAAAAAAGAAAAAGGACCTGACCATCATTTTCAGCTGAGCATGGGGAGCAGGTTAGGATTTTGTCAGTGAGCATGGATGGTAAATTGGAAGGCTGTACATGGGAGTCTGCTATTGAGCATACTTGATCAGGCTCAGAGGCAATAGACCACAAAGAACATTCTAACTTCTCTTCCCTCAAACTACTAACAGTCAGCAGTTCAATGCTGGACTGTGAAGTATTAGGGTTCCTATTTCTAGGAACTTTAGGTTAGATTTCTGTTAGAGATTAGCTTAGTTGGTGGTGTTAGTTATTTATAAATACCTAGGCATGTCACATAAAAGCAAGTGAAGCAATTTTTGGCACCCTTACACATTTTGGAGCATGTATATGTGTAGCAGGAACTGCAGGGCCACATCTATGTAAACGCTGGGGGGCCGTGCAGCTGCAGAAGCATCTCCTGCAGGAGAACCTAATTGAGGACTGCCTGTGACACCAGCATTCCTGCAGGAGGATCTAATTGAGGACTGCCTGAGAGAGCAAGGATTGCTGGTACAAATAATGCCAGCCAATCAGGAACTGCTATTTAGAATAGATACTTTCTTGTGACCAATGGGGAAGTGGGTGGAGGGTATTAAAGGAGCTTGCTGCCTAGCCAATGAGCATCACGGATTTTCCTGTCCTTGCTTCCACAGTGTTGAGATTAGAGGCGCATGTCACCATACCTGCTTCTGTATGTGGGTTCTGGGGCAAAAACTTGGTCCTTACGCCTCTACAGCAAGCACTAACTGAGCTGTCTCCCTAGGCCATTAATGGCACTTTGTTTGACACTCTGTCCAGCATTCACAATTGTGGGGGTAAAAATGGGAAGACTCTGATGAAGAGCCTCATTATCAGAATGTATGCATAAACGACACTTGGAGCTAGCTGGGTATGATGGTACATGCCTGAAACCCCAGCACTGAGAGGATGAGGCAAGACAATCAGGAGTTCAAGACTAGCCTCTGAGTAACAAGAGTAACAGCCTCTGTCTCAAAGATACAAAACAAGCAAACAAGAACCCCAAGTCTTGGAGCTCTAGGCCTAGAAGCTGTTTTTTAAATGACTCCTTAGGTCTCTCAATTCCAGTACTCTTCTTGGGGCTCTGGTGGGTTTCTCTCTGATATTGAACTAAAACTTTACAAGCCCAGGCCAGAGAGATGGGTCAGCAGAGGCCCCATGTTCAATTTCCAGCAGTCACAAGGTGGTTTCGCACCCATCTGTAACTCCCGTTCTAGGGCATAGGACACCCTTTTCTGACCCTTGGAGGCACAGACAGGCGTGCAGGGAAAAGCATCCACAGGCATAAGTAAATCTAAAAAAATTTAAACACCAAGATGTGTTGGCCTCCCTCATCTTTGCTATCATGTTCCATTTTCAAACAGAGTGCATACTTTCAACTAAATTATCTGTGCTTAATATATCATAATTATTTACTTAGGTTTTTAAAATTTGTGTTCTCACTTTGTTGCCCTGGCTAGCCCCCAAACTCCTGGGTTCAAGCAATATTCTTGGTTCTTCCTGAGTAGTCAAGACTCTAGAAACATGCCAACACAGCAGCTTAATTGTTTCAGACAGAATCAGAATCATCTAGGAGCAATATCTTGCTCCATTGACCAGTAGCACCATTCTGAAAAATTAATAGGGGTCGATATGTGAATCCCAGCTCCTCGAATGCCTTGTTCTTACTTTGAAATGGTTTTGTATCTAGAGTTTAGTTTCATGCTTCTGCATCATTGATTGCTATTTGAGGGAACATAATTTTTCTGGAGGTAAGGGCTGTCCTATGTAGCATACATCCTTCTTTCTAGATACCAGATACAATAGCACCCCCTTTTAAGTTGCAATCCAAAATGTCTCCAGAAATTGCCAAATGTCTTGGGGGCTAAAGTATCCAATTGAGAACCATTGATCTATAATACTTCTCAATATGAAAGTCACTACCAAGCTCTAGTGGCTAGAGACTTACTCTGAAAAAAAAAAATGTGCCTGAATTCATTTTTCTTGATGGATATCATTTTACTAAAGCTATAGGGGGAACCTATAGCAGTTCCAGATGCTTATAATTTTTTCCTCTTTTCCATACAGCATATATTTCCAGCCACCTTCTTTCTATGTCTCTGCTCAGGACCTGCCTCATATTGAGAATGGTGGTGTGGCTGTCCTCACCGGGAAGAAGGTGAGTTTGTAGGCTGCTCTCTCTTTGGGGCTCAATATAGTTACCAGCCAGCAAGTACTTTTCCAGCAAGTGTGCTTTTCCATTTCAACCCATGTTTCCTCTACCATTGTAGTCCATCAAGCAAAAGCCAAAGCATTTTAGGATTAATACTGTTTAGTATGTCTGTCTAGGGAAAACCCATACCCAAGCCTAGAGTATGAAGTTACCTAAGTTTTAACGGGGAACGTCCCACTGTCAGATTCTACAAGCTCTTGCCACTTTTTTAGTGCTTCTACATTTTCCTCCTTCCTGTTGTTTTCTTTACCTTTCTCCCCTGTTGTTTATGACAAGAGTTTAGACCAAATTTGCAGCATAATGCAATACTTCAGCCAAATCGCAGCATGGAAAATACTGTCGGACTTTACCAAGGTGGTTGCCTAAGCAAGGAAAGCAGTTATTGAAGGATGCTTGTGGAGTCCCAGGAAGGCTTTGTCTTGTTTTATTTGTTGTGTTGTCCTTTAGTTTTGTTAATGAGAAACAGTAGACTAAGTCAGTGTTTCAGTAGAGGGGATGGTTTAAAGGTGATGAAAAAGCACTAAGGGAAGATTCACCTGTGACCACTGAATAGAGCTGCAGAATGTGGTTAAGCTGGTAGTGAGCCATCATGTTAAATGTCTCTGCTGTGAAACACAGGAGCCCGGTTCCCTAAGGGAGAACAGAAACCAGCAGGAGCACAGACAGATAATCATATCTCAGAACTGTCTAGATGTGTGTGCTGGGAGCTAGTAGGAGGAAGAGTGTGTAGTGCAGTAATGAATGGAAGGAAAGCTTCCTGGAGAAAAATCTTATAGATATAAAATCTTTTTTTTTAAGATTTATTTATTTATTTTATGTATGAGCATACCATTGCTCTCTTCAGACACACCAGAAGAGGGCATTTAGATCCCATTACAGATGCTTGTGAGCCACCATGTATGTGGTTGCTGAGACTTGAACTCAGGACCCCTGGAAGAGCAGTTGGTGCTCTTAACCTCTGAGCTATCTCTCCAGCCCCTAGAACCTAAAATCTTAAGAAAATATGCTTTTTAGATTTATTTATTTTATTTTATGTCTATGAGTATTTGCCTGTATGTATGTATGTATGTATGTGTGTATGTGTGCGTGTGTGTGTATGTATGCATGCATACAGTGCATATGCCTGGTGTCCTCGAAAGTTAGAAGAGGGATCTTGGATCTCCTGGAGCTAGAGTTGTAAATGGTTATAGGCCATCATGTGGGTTCTGGGAACTGAACTGAGGTTCTCAGCAACAGCAAAATTGTCTGTTTCTTGGTGTGTATATGTGTGAATATAGTGTGTGGGGGTGTAGTGTGAGGGGGAGGGTGTCACGTATCCCACTCTATTACTCTGCCTGATATATTCCTTTTGAACAGGGTTTCTTAGTGAACCTGAGGCTAGGTTGGTGGCCAGCAAGTTACAGTTATCCTCCTGTCTCTGTATCTTCTCAATGCTGGGTTTACAGATTTATACACTTCTATGCCTGGCTTTTGTACATGTTTCAAGGATTGTAGCTCATGCCCTCATGATCATACAGCAAGTGCTCTTACTTACTGAACCATCTCCCTAGCCCTAGAGCAGAAAATATTAAAGAATGAAGAGGCATAGACTACATGGGAGCAAGGAACACTTAGAAGAATAACATTTGAGGGAAGAAGTAACATAAGCAAGTGCCTAGCAGTACAGAAAAGCACACTTAGTCCAAAGAAAAGAAGCAGCTAGCTACGGATAAAGCAGAAACCTTGATGTAGCTTAGGGTGGAATAGTTGTCTAGCATGGGTAAAGTGCAGGATTTGCTCCCTAGCTTGGCAAAAGAAGTGATAGATTAGAAAATAAATAGTGCTGATGAGATGGCTCAGCAGTTAATAGCACTAACTACTCTTCCAAAGGTCCTGAGTTCAAATACCAGCAACCACATGGTGGCTCACAACCACCTGTAATGAGATCTGACGCCCTCTTCTGGTGTGTCTGAAGACAGCTACAGTGTGCTTACATAAAATAAATAAATAAATCTTTTTTTAAAAAAAAAAGAGAAATAGAAGAAGATTTTTCTTTACTATATGTTGTCTGGGTTTTTTGGATGTGTGGTTTGCAGCTGGGTCTCTCTGTGTAGCCCTGGCTGTCCTGGAACCCACTATGTAGACCAGTCTGGCCTTGAACTGACAGATCTACCTGCCTCTGCCTCCTCAATGCTGGGATTAAAGATGTGCATACAAGAATAATTTTCTTAAAAAATTATTTAAGTTAGGAAGTCTCAAGAGGGAAATCTGAGAACTTTTACTAGGGATTGGTTATGGCAAACTTTCTGGCCATGTAGGAGAACTTGAACTTTGTATACATTGGGGAGCTGGTGACACTTGGACAAAGATATAAATACTTGAAATGAACTTTAGATAATTACTGTTGACTATGACATGATGGATTTCAGGGGAATACAACTAGAGATGGTGGAGCCAGAGAAATGGCTCAACAGTTAAGAACCCTGGCTGCTTTCCTAATAGAACTGAGTTCAATTCAAGGCATCATGTGTCACAGCAATCCAGGCACACATATATGGTGCACATACATACATGCAGACAGAACACCCATCCATATAAAGTTAAAAATATTTTTCTGAGACAGGGTTTCTCTGTGTAGCCTTGGCTATACTGGAAATTGCTTTGTAGACCAAGCTAGCCTTGAACTCAGAAATCACCTGCCTTAACCTCCTGAGTGCTGAGATTAAAGGTATGTGCCACCATTGCCTCGCTATAAAGTAAAATTTAAAAGTAGAAATAGACCACTGAAAAAATTATTGTAGTAATTCAGGCAAAAAAATATGATAATTGACATTAGGATGGGGTGTCGGTGATCACGAAGATGAGGACTGTAAGGGATAATGCATAGTATCTATTTTCACCTCGTTTTTACTGATTGATTTTATGTATATGAGTACACTGTCACTGTCTTCAGACACCAGAAGAAGGCATCAGATCTCAGATGGATTAAAAGTGGGAGATGGAGAGCAAAGAGACAAAGTATCTAATTGTAGTGCTGCCACCACCACTAGCCCCCGGCTCAGAAAAACATTTTAAGAGGAAAATCCAGTTTAAGGGAAAAGGTAGGAAAAGATAAAAATCTGTTTGGACACCAGGCATGATGGTGGATGCCTTTAATTGCAGCACCTGGGCTGCAGAGGTAGGTAGATGTCTGCAAGTTTGAGAGCAGCCTGGTCTACATAGAGAGTTCCAGGCCAGGTAAGGCTACATAATGAGACCCTGTCTCAAACAACAACAAAAACAACAGAAAGTAACTTAGAGAGAAGTACATACAGGAAACCTAGGATAAGAACCAAGGTTTTAGGTACTTGGAAGAAGCAGAACATAACCCACAGTTTTATTATTGCCAAGGAGCCTGGTAAGGAAAGAACTATAAGGTGTCCCTTTTTGGTGGTTTAGATAACAATGCAAAGTTAAACTACCCTTTATTTTTTTGCATGTGTCTATTCATGTTGACATTGTGTGTGCACATGCATGTAGAGACCAGGGGAACCTCTCTCTACCCTGTTTACTGTGCCAGAGTTTTTTGTCAAACGTAAGGCTTTACTGGCTCTGCTAGTCTGCTTGCTGAGTCACCCTGGAGATCCCGTCTCCACTTTGCTAGCATTGGGATTACAAGTGAGTGGCTACAACTACAGTGTTTTTATATGGATATTGGCGGTCCAAACTCGGTTCCTCATGCTTGCATAGTCCCTCTCCATAGTCCCTACACTATTCTTTCAGTAAATGTAAATAATCTAGAGGGGTAAGGTGCTTGAGGACCTGAGTTCAGTACCCAGAACCTATGTACAACAAATCCAGAGGTGGTAGAGCATGTTTGTAATCCCAGTGCTGGGAAGGCAGAGACAGGTGGATCCCTAGGGCTTGCTGACCAGCCAGCCACCTTAGCCTAATTGGGGAGGTCTAGGCCTCCAATAGGAGACCTGGTCTCAAAAAAAAGGTGGACAGAGAAGAGACTGAGAAACAATCCTCAAGTTTATCTTCTGTCTACTACATGGATGAGCACATGCACCCATGCAGACATGAAAACACACACACACAAGTTTAAATAGAATTTGGACATGGTAGATCACATTCTTTTTTTTTTTAAAGATTTTTTTTTAAGATTTATTTATTTATTATATGTAAGTACACTGTAGCTGTCAGACACACCAGAAGAGGGTGTCAGATCTCATTACGGGTGGTTGTGAGCCAACATGTGGTTGCTGGGATTTGAACTCATGACCTTCCGAAGAGCATTCCGTGCTCTTCCCCGCTGAACCATCTCACCAGCCCGATCACATTCTTTATTACCAGTATTTTGGATAGTGAGTCAAGAGGACTGCTACAATTTTGAGGCCAATCTGGTATACAGTATAGTCCATTGTAGACCTATCTGGGCAAAAGACTGTGACCTCATCTCTTAAAACTAATGATTAGAGGTGTAGCTTAATGATAGAGAGCTTCCATGGCATGCAAAAGGATCTGGGTTCAATTTCAGTACAGTAAAAGTAAGTAAATAAAATAATGGTTGGTGTGTGGGTATTTCTTTTTTGAAAATCCTAAATTAAAAGTTTGAATTAGTAGAGATGGCAATTGGACAAAAATTTGAAGAGGACATGGCATCAAAAATTGATCTTACTGGATATAACAATAGACTGAGATCTAAGACTGCAGGAGGGGGTAGAGGGATGAATGGACCAGGTGAAGGTTCTGAAAGAGGATAAAATGGCGAGATACAAAGGAATAGAAAGGTCCCTTTATTCAGTAGCTGGGACAAAAGGAAGTAAAGGTATGGATCAGTTTGTGTGCATACATATGTATATGGTGTATATGTGTGTATGCATGTATATATGGAGGGACCACTGTATGTGTATGCACATGTGGAGACTAGGTATTGACATTAGCTATTTCTCTCCACATTATTTTTTGAGACAGGGTCCCTCCCTAAACCTGGAGCTCACCAATTCAGTTAGATTGGCTAGCGATCCTCTAGAGCACGCCTGTCTCTGTCTCCGCAGCACTGGGTTACAGATGCATTACCACTGCACTCATGCTTGTGTTGCAGGCCTCACTTGATTTCACAATAAGACAGGATGTAAGGTGGTTACCAAGGGGAAAAAAGATGGTTGTCTGAAAGAATAGTCTAGATGTTGAATTGTCAGGTTGTATTGAAGAGAGCTTACCAAGGACAAAGCAAAGGAGGCTAAAGGAGCTACTCGTTCATCTGTGTTATTGCCTCTAGAAAGCTTTACCCAACTCAACCTGACTCAAATACACCCACCCCATGTTTCTAGTGCCACCTACCCTGCCCCATGTCGATCAGATTTGATACTCCTTACTATTGTTGGTGTTTATTAAATTTCTGCTTTTGTCTTAATATACTTTGAAGGCAGAGAAAACAACATCTTTCTCATCACTGTGTCCCCTGCACTTAGAACTGCCTCTAAAGCACCAGAGATGTTCAACAGGTATTTCTTGATGGGATGCTCTCACAGCTAGTAAGGAGTAGAGCAGATAATGCAAACTAATCTCTCAGACTCAAGCTCTTAACCCTAGTGAAGACAAGGGGATTAAGAGTATTGACAAAAGACCCATTTGAATGGTCTACCATCGGTCTAAATGATTTGGAATGGAACTGCCAACCAAATAATCAGAAAATTGGAAGACAGTGAGGCTGGGCTGAGGATGTAGCTTCATGCTACAGTGCTTGCCTAAACATACACAAAGCCCTAGGCACATTCTCCACACTGCAGCAAACAAAGAGCACAATAACTCATGTAACAATAGGAATTAAGAAAGCAGTGAAGGTAGGCTTGTGTACTTATATAGTGGTATGTGCCTTAATCCCAGTACTCTAGAGGGAGAAGCAGATGGATTTCTGTGAGTTTGAGGCAATCATGGTATATATAGCAAGTTCCAGGCTAGTCAGGCTGAATAATGAGACCCTATTGCAAACAAACAAACACACAGACAACCAAACAACCAATGAACCTGAGAGAAAATGGTGGTAAGATATTTGAGGTGGAAATAGTAGTTTAGGAGGTAACAAGACTCTGGATGTGGCACAGAGGAAAATCGGAGTCAGATTCCAAGGTCCTTAGAGGGAAGGAGCAGTGGCAGGAAGCGCTTTCCCAACAGTGATTTAAAGGGATGGAGATAGAAGCCAGTCAGAGGAGGATGAATGAATCAGACTCTAGAACTCCTTCCTCTTCCTGGACTTGTGATATCTTTTAAGATATCCCAGAGGGATAGCTGGGTGTCAGTGAAGACTAGAAGTGGGAGAAAGATTCTGCAGAGATTTTTAGAATGTAGTAGAGTTGTTAGCAAAGAAATAAGGATTCTAATGGCAAGGCAGAAAAGACTTTCTCCATTGTCCATTTCAGTAAATCAGAATGGAAGTTTGGGAATCGAGCTGATGCTAAACTTGATTGCTTGAAGAAAGTGGGTCCCAAAAACTATGGTCCTAATAATTACTTAGACAGGGCAGTATGGCTTTAATCTCAGCACTCAGGAGGCAGAGGCAGGCCTGGTCTACAGAGTAAGTTCCAGGACAGCCAGGGCCAGTACACAGAGAAACCCTGTTTTAACCTCCCCCCCCTAAAAAAAATACACCAATAATTACTTAGAAACAATTTCTAAGGATAGTTTTGGTCAAAAACTAATTCTTCATAGGGCAGTGGTGGCACACGCCTTTAATCCCAGCACTTGGGAGGCAGAAGCAGGCGGATTTCTGAGATTGAGGCCAGCCTGGTCTACAAAGTGAGTTTCAGGACAGACAGGGCTACACAGAGAAACCCTGTCTCCAAAAACCAAAAAAACAAATTCTTCTCATTGAGGTAACAACAATAGGTTTGGAGGCTTTTTTTTAATTTGGTGGACATGAAATATTCTACAATGAGAAAGTGTTGAATAGGCTACAAATCAATAAATTGTACACTTTAAATGGTGAATATTATATCACAGTAGTTTTTCATAACTTACTCATGTCTGCCTCTTGTGTGTATGTATGCAACTATACCAGGTAGTACATCTGGATGTAAGAGACAACATGGTGAAACTTAATGATGGCTCTCAGATTACTTTTGAAAAGTGCTTGATTGCAACGGGTGAGTATTTCTGGAGGTCTTCTCTCCTATGGTAGCTAATTGAAGCTTTAGAGTCTACCCTTTTCTTAAGAAAATTGATATTCAGAAACTCTAATTTAGATATCTGGTTAATTTGGGTATGTAATGTTTTATTTATTTGCAATTTTTATAATAAAGTTTATTAAAAGAAGAAGTGGCTGTTATCTTAGTTTCTGGCCAACCTGATCTACATAGCAACAGCCTGTCTCAGAAAATTGACAAGGACAAACACACACCCATGGAAAAAGGAAGTAAGCCTTTCTGGCTTGGCTAGTCACTGAGGCAAGGTCCCCTAGAAGGAGACTCAGCTGTCCTTCTTAAAGGAAATTGCTAAGAAGCCTGCTGTAAGGCAGACTACCTTCTCTGCTAGTCACTCCATGGTGGTGGCAGCAGCAGCCACCTCCAGCACAGCGACCACTCCCACCACCACTAAGGCCGTGACGCCAAGCATACAGAGCGGCAGTCAAGGCAGAGAGCTCCTACCTTTAGGGGTTATTTGGGCCAGCTCCTGCTTGTCAGGCTAAAGGACTTTTCTTTCCTACTATTTCCAGGAGGCACTCCAAGAAGTCTGTCTGCCATCGATAGGGCTGGAGCAGAGGTGAAGAGTAGAACAACACTTTTCAGAAAGGTAATTGCTTTAGTGGGCTTTTGTGTGTGTTGTTTTGAAGAGCTAACGTACTTCTGTGGCCCCCAAGTGCTCCCTCCAGTTGAGATCCAAGTTCTCTTTATAGCTCTTCTCCAGATTTGCTATCTGGCTTTGGAGCAGGTCACTTCTCCTTGTACCTCTGATACTTCGCTCAAGGGTTCCATGCTTCTAGGAGAAAACTACATTTGGTTTCCATTGCTTGCTCTAGTTCTCATTGCCCTTCCACAGTTGTTTTCTCTCATGTTTGATCCACCAGAACTGGTGGTCTCTTGGCATTTTTCATTACAAGTGCTTTGTGAAGACTTTGGTGTGAAAGGCTGAATACACAGGACAAAGGAAAGGAGATTGTTTGCTTCTTCACCCTAAGCCTTGTGTGGATTTTCTATCTACACTGAGGGATATTGGGTGAAGTTTGTATTGTCTTTTATGGTCTTGATTGTTGCGCTGAATAATTCTTTGTGTGGGAGGTTGCCTTTTGCTTTGTAGGACGTTGGCAGCATCACTGGCTTCTGCACTAGCGACTAGGAGCATCTTGTCCTGGCAGCCAAAATTTGTCTGGATACTGCTACATACTCACCTTGGACTAGAGAGGAAAACCGCTATCAGTTGACAACCACTGTTGCTAGAAGGAAGGTTACAATCTAGAAAGATTGCACATTAATAACATACAGGGTATAATTAAGTCACTTGGTACAAAATATTATATGCAAATGTCTGTTGCAGTAAATTTAGAGGAAAATATCTTCTTGGATTGTTATATTGTGCCTCTCTGGGAAATCAATGGGCTAAACTGGTATGACCCTACAGATTGGAGATTTTAGAGCCTTGGAGAAGATCTCACGGGAAGTCAAGTCAATTACAGTTATTGGTGGAGGCTTCCTTGGGAGTGAACTGGCCTGTGCTCTCGGCAGAAAGTGTGAGTATTGAGAACTGTCCTCAACTTTCTTTCTCTAGTCATATATCACACATCTTGGTGAACTGTCACAAATTCCAGAAATATATTTGCCAGGAGTTCAAGTCTGATCAGTGTTTATAAAATGAGTCCAGGCATGTTTGAACATGCTTATAATTCCAGAAATCAGGAGATAGAAACAGAAGTTAGATTAAACAGCAGAGAAGGTACAGGAAAGGAAAGAAGGCCCTACTGTAGTTATTTAGGTGAAAAATTTCTGCTCACTGAGGGATTGTTCTTATTGCTTTTGTTTTTTGTCAACTTGACACAAGCTGAAGTTATGCGGGAAGAGGAACCTCAATTGAGAAAATGCCTCCATCAAATAGTATGTAGGACATTTTTTGATTAATGATTGGTGTCACTATGCGACAGGCTCGCATAGTGAGTTCAAGGATAGCCTTGGATTACAAAGCAAACCTTCTCTCACCCCACTCCTCCCCCTAAAAAGAATTTTATAGAATGAAAAGATTAGGACAGGGATTTCTATCTAGTTAGTTTCTATTGCTGTGATAAAGACATGGCCAAAAGCAGGTTGGGGTGGGGAAGGTTTATTTGGTTTATGCTTCTACATCACTGTTCATCTCTGAGAGAAGTCAGGCAAAAGCCTGGAGGCAGAAACATTCTTACGGAGCCCAAGACCACCTGTCCAAAGATGATACATCCCACAGTATGCTGGGCCCACTCACACCAATCATTAATCAAAAAATGTCCTACATACTATTTGATGGAGGCATTTTCTCAATTGAGGTTCCTCTTCCTGCATAACTTCAGCTTTTGTCAAGTTGACAAAAAACAAAAGCAATAAGAACAGTCCCTCAGTGAGCAGAAATTTTTCACCTAAATAACTACAGTAGGGCCTTCTTTCCTTTCCTGTACCTTCTCTGCTGAGACTTTTTAGAAATCAAGTATTTAAAGAAGTGAAAGGTGAAAAGGATGAAAAGGTCTATGGAAACTAAAGAACTGTATGATGATATGATGGTTCCCAGATAAACAGGTCTATGGCTTCTGGTTTGAAAGTTTCATGGCCACTGTGTTTCTGTCTTAAATTATATTTACTTGTTTCTTTGGTGGGGATGGGGGTGGGATTCTGTGAATGCACATGCTAAACTCTGAATACCTTCTTAGCAGAGTGCTTCCTATTCAGAGCTTGAAAAGCCCTTATGTAAGCCTCAGGTGACCACAGGAGTAGATGTGTACTGCATCCACAGTTGGTACCTTAATCCAGGGACGGAAGTGCTGACACCTCTGTTTGCTTTTGAATAAACGCAACCATTAAGGCTGTCTTGCCTTAGTGCCCCACAGGCAGGAGCTGTGGCATCAGGATTGACTAACTCTCCTTTGCCTCCTCCTGTTTTCCTGGGATTGGCTTTTGCCTTCTTCTGTAACTAGTTCTCCTTCTTCCCAGCTCAAACCTCAGGCATAGAAGTGATTCAGCTGTTCCCTGAGAAAGGAAATATGGGGAAGATCCTTCCTGAATACCTCAGCAACTGGACCATGGAAAAAGTCAAACGAGGTAGAAAGACTGTCCATAGCTGCTCTTTCTCTTGAGAAGAACTAAAAGCAAAGTTAGCTTTTTTGGGGAACTCCCTTGACATAATTCCTGACACCTGGCATCAGAAATGTTTCATTGTTGCTCAGTCAGACAAGGTCACAAGCATTCAGAATCTAAGGCATCACATTCCCAGACATACTAAAAACAGACTCTGTGTGTAGGTTCTTATGGTTGGTTCCTCAAAGCTGCCTGCATTTTTACCACACAGGAGGCCTCCAACCAGCCTCCTTACTCTTCACAGAGGTCCCAGGCTTATGAGTTCAGCTTGCGTCTCATTTTCCTTTACAGAGGGAGTGAAAGTGATGCCCAATGCAATTGTACAATCAGTTGGAGTCAGCGGTGGCAAGTTACTAATTAAGCTAAAAGATGGAAGGAAGGTAAGGAAGAAGAGACAGAATGCCAGAGAGCCTTCTAGGCCTTCCTTTCCGTTCCCTTATTCTCACGTCTTTACTTGACATCACCATTAATATCTACCAGTTGTCTGAATTAAACCATCCCTCTATCAAAATAGAATGATGACAGCTAGAGTGGACACAATGTGAACTGTTTTCCCTTGGCCTCTTTCCAACTGTGTTAGTCTTTAGTCCTTTCTAGGGTAGCAGATTTCTGTTCAGGTGATATGGAATATGTATGGAGCTTGGGGGTTCTTATAAAAGCAGAGCTTAGCCGAAAAGTGGTGGCGTATGCCTTTAATCCCAGCACTTGGGAGGCAGAGGCAGGCGGATTTCTGAGTTCGAGGC
>NC_045030.1:52315337-52317704 GCF_008632895.1 Mastomys coucha | reverse complement strand
AAAAAAAAAAAAAAAAAAAAAAAGCAGAGCTTAAAGTCTCTTTACTGGAAGTAAGTTAACCTATAGTTATTTTTGAAGCTCTAATACTATTTGCTTTATTTTTCTTTTTTCTTTGTTTTGTACAGCAATTCCCTGCATGCTACAAAAGCATTCTCCCACCAAGCTACATCCCAGACCCTTGATAGAAAAAGCCTGAGTTATTGGGCTCCTGAGGACATGACCTCTTTGAAAGTCTGATTTTTAATGATGTGATAGAATGGTGTGATGTGAAAGAGCATGAGTGAAAGCTGCTAACCAAGCAACTCACGTTTTCCTTTCAGGTAGAAACTGACCACATAGTGACAGCTGTGGGCCTAGAGCCCAATGTTGAGTTGGCCAAAACAGGTGGACTGGAAATAGATTCAGATTTTGGTGGCTTCCGGGTAAATGCAGAGCTCCAAGCACGTTCTAACATCTGGGTGGTAAGTGTGCTACAGCATAACCCAGTGTGATCCCTTGCTCCTAGCCTGTAGGTGAGTCTAGGCCAAGTCTAAAGCTCAGTAGGAAAGAAGAAAAGTAAGCAAGCAGGCAAACCCAGTTCAGTAATAGCTTAATCAAATAGAGTCAAAGTGTTTGATGGCCGTGAAGAAACACTAGAAACCTGTGAAGTGCTTGTATTAGAAGAGCACCTATGGCCCCATCTGCAAGCTATGGCAGAGTGACAAGGGCAATGTGTTCGGCTATGGGAACAGAAGTCTGAACAATTCTGTAGTTCCAGCTTTCAGACCTCTTGTTCCCATAGCTCAAAGTCCAGAGAATGTAGGGTGAAGCACTTTCCCAATGTGTTCCCTAGAAAGGAAAGTCATTCTGTTTTCATTTTCCTTGAGTACTGTTTGCAGCTATTTTTAAAATCTATTATGACAAAACCAAGACTTTCATATGTAGAAACTATGAGGTAACTTCCCCCTTGCTAGAACACTGCAATGTATTGTTTGGTTATAGATTCTGTAACTAAGGCCATAGGTGCTGGGAAGGGATAGTTTCCTCTTCCAGTGTCTGGGATTTTTTGCCTATTGTACTATGAATTCATTGTAGAAAACACAGACAAGAAACAGAAAAGGGGCTCAGTCACCTGTAGCAACCAGAAATGTTTTAGTTTATTTCCTTCCCTTTGTTTTCTTGAACATAAGGGTTTTTCCCCCTTCATTTTTATGTGGTTAAAATGAACCTACTATATATAAACATTTGTATTCTGCTATTTTTCACTTAACATTATAAAAGTAAGAGTTTTCAGACTTGTTGCTTCAGACTCTGTAAACAGTTTAATGATGACACAATATCCTGCTAAATGGACTTCATAGTTTACTTTGCCATTGTTCACTTAGTGGATTTTTAGGTTGCTTTGGGGGAGCCTGAATAGCTATAAAAAATGAACAAGAGTTGGAGAGCTCAAATACCACATCCTGCATGAAGCTGGCCCTGTTCACCTCTAGCTGAGTGTTCTCTGAAGCACTTAGCTTGTTGAATCTATACCTCTTCTAGGGCACAGTACTTGTTTACATTGCCTTGTCGTTATAATGCTGTATCTTTCCTGTACTAGGGTCTACACTCCCCATAGGAAAGGCTCGTGCCACTTTTCTCTCAGCAGCCCATGTACAAGAACCCAGCTTTTGTAAATAATAAATACTCTAACCACATAGTGACTAACTACCAACAAGTGAAAAAAACTTCTCTTAGGAAAGATGTCTAGGCAACAGGGAGTTGCATCTGAAAACTGTCCTTCACACAGAAAAAAGAGTGTTCTGGGGGGAATATGGTTGTAAAGGCTTATGATCCCAGCACTAGGGTGGCTGAGACAGGAGAATCATAAGTTTGAGGCCAGCCTGGGCTATATAGAGATCCTGTCTCCAAAATAATGAAAAGAGTATTCTTCAATAATCCATTATTAAGTAACCTATCTGCTATAACAACAAAATGGGGAGAAGTAGGCATGCATGAAGGAAAGAAAATTTAGGATAGTTTGTTTTCTTTAAAAATAGAATCTCACTTGTTTAGAAATGAGTCTAGCTTTTAAATAGAAAATATTAACATTGCAAGGTCCTTTGGGGCCCAAAGTTTATATTCTGCCTTTAACTTTTTTTTAAATCCTTTGTTTCCATAATTTGTTTGTGAAGGCAGGGGATGCTGCATGCTTCTATGATATAAAGTTGGGTCGAAGGCGAGTCGAGCATCACGACCATGCTGTTGTGAGTGGAAGACTGGCTGGAGAAAACATGACTGGAGCTGCTAAGCCGTACTGGCACCAGTCAATGTTCTGGTAAAGTCTCATGCCTCGGGGACCTAACTGCTGACAACTCTGGATTAATGAACTCAAAATACAGAGGGCTT
>NC_045030.1:52311396-52315327 GCF_008632895.1 Mastomys coucha | reverse complement strand
TTTCCCTGTGGTCTACTTACCTTTCTACAGAAGGGAAACAATTTCACCTCATGTCCATACCTTCTGTTTCTAAGGGGTTATTGAATAAAAGTACCCTGAGACAGGCGTAAAATGAGTGGGAATTGCACCAGGGCTTCTAGGAAACTAAGACTTTGAATGATAGTAGTTGGTACAGAAATACAGCCTTCCGATTAGGCAGCAGTGTATTTAACTAGTCTTTAGCAGCATCCCTAATGCTCCCAACACACTTGGAAAAACACAGCCCATTCATGTAAGTTTAAGATCAGCAGTTTAAGAGTGGTGCCATATGCCTTTAATCCTAGCACTTGGGAAACAGAGGTAGGCAGATGTCTGTGAGCTCAAGGCCAGCCTGACTAAGTTGTTCCAGGCTAGCTAGGCCTACATGGTAAGACCCTACTTCAGTATTTTTTTTAAAACATCACAGACATAAAACAGTTGTTTGAATTTTAAAAGTTTAAGAGTGGGCAATGTTCTCTTCTGGCCCTCATGGGCAACAGGCATGCATGTGATGATAGACAACATATAGGTAAAACACCCCGTTCCATAAGAAGACAACAGCAAACAAAACAAAACAAAAAACAACACAAACAAACACAAAAACCGTCCTCTCTCTAAAAGGAAGACGAGAAAGAACAAGTGTGATTTATTGATAAATTGATTAGTAGTAATTAGTACTGAATACTCTCAAGTCCTCAGGGCTAACCCTATTTAGTAGTCTTTGATCTTGACTTTTAATTAAAAGATAAGAGTAACTGGAACTGGGCCTAACTATAATCTAGCTATAACTAGGGAGCTGGGACAGAATCTTAAGTTTGAGGCTAGTCTGGAACAATCTAGTAGGATTCTGTCTCATATTAAAGGAATGGGAGTATAGTTAAGTGGTAGAGCAATTAGCATGGATAGGATCCTGGGCCCAGGATTCAGAAGACTAAGTTGTTGATGTTGGAGATGTTCCCAGCTAATAGAAATACTTTATAGGACAAGCACACACATGGTTTTATGTGTGAACAGCCAAAGCATAACAGATTTCTAGGTCAAGGCATACAAACAGGAAAACTGGGTCTGTAATCATGAAGTCGTGTGGGCTTAGCTATAGATTCTAAGGGTTTGTTGTTGATTCTTCCCTGAAGATACTAAATTTAATATCTGTTGTAGCAAAGAAAATAAAACATGGACCAGCAGAAGCAGTATCTTAGATTATAACCCTAAAGATAGTCCTCAGATAGTCTGTGCAGTGCCTGGCAGATTAAGAAGGATTATGTAATAAAGGGAGTCACAGTGAGGTGGCTCAGCAAGTAAAAAAATGTTTGTTGCCAAGCTTATTGATCCCTATCTAATTCCTGGGATCTACATGGTAAAGAGAACCCACCAATTGTCTTCTGACCTCCACAGGTACCATACCACATCCATATATCCATGAATATACACATAAGAAAGAAGGAAGGAAAAAAGGAAGTCAGTCCATGTGAAGATAACGGGGTAGTACCATAAGTTAATAAAACCATAATCATTAGATTCCAAATTTCACCAATAGGACACATTTTAAAAATCCAAAAAGGCAGTGTTGATGTGAATTAAAGAAAAGCAGAAGAGTATCAGAACGAGAGCACCTGGGCCAAGCAGTGCTGGTGCCCATCTCTAATCGCAGCACTCAGGAGGCAGGCAGGCAGGCCTCTATGAGTTCAAGGCTAACCTGGTCTACAGAGCTAGTTCCAAGACAGCCAGGGCTACACAATGAGAGCCTGTCTTGAAAATAAACAAAAATGTTGGGAACCTATACCACCCCATATGTGTTATGGGATAAAAATCATAAAATTCAGGAAGTTTAAATTATTAGATGGGTATGATGTGTAGTGTATAGCCACTTCTTGAGGGAAAACAATGTTATCTGAGATAATCTTGCTCTCGTGCATGTCCTCAGATGCTATAACAGTAAATCTGCTTGCCATTCCTTATGGTCCTTTGACAAAATGTCCTCTTCTCTTTGCTTCCGTAGGAGTGATTTGGGTCCTGATGTTGGCTATGAAGCTATTGGTTTGGTGGACAGTAGTTTGCCCACAGTTGGTGTTTTTGCAAAAGCAACTGCACAAGACAACCCAAAATCTGCCACAGAGCAGTCAGGTAAGGAAGCCCAGCTACTTCTCTAGGGAGAATGTTGAGAAATAGTAGGCCTGAGTTTGCCTGAACAAGGTGATTCTGTATGGGCCCGAGGAAGCTGCCGTTCCAAAGCCTCCATAGTGTGCTTTTTACCAAACCCAGACTTTGCACTCTTTTCTTCTCTCAGATCCTGGTCAAAGCAGAGACACAGATGTTATAGGTTTCCTATCCATCCTAAACGGTGGATAGCATCCTGCTCAGTGACTCTAGTTTGTCTCTTGGGGCTGAGGAAATCTAAGTGATGAAGCAAACCTGACTTTTTTTCTTTAAATTGCCTGCTTCATAATAATCTCAAGAACCAGGTGAGGGCCTCAGTGTAAGCCCTGCTGCCTTTCCTGGACCCTGGGAAGTAAAGAGTTGAGCTAAGGAGTTCTTAAGCTGACTCCATTCCAGTTGTCAGATGTGGGTGCCAGGTCCGCTTCAGATAGGAGGCACCACTCTTGGAGGGGCCTTTCCTCCTACAGGCGTCTTTTTCATGAGCTCCTTGGCCTTATTCCATGACCTTGGCTTAAGTTATTTAACCATCTTTTTTGCTGGCTATGTTTCATGGACAAATCACCTTTTAAGAAGGAGAAAGCAGGACATTATCTGTAAGTTCAAGGTCAGCCTGATCTACATGAGACCCTGTCTCAGAAAAGAGGAAAACCCTGAATTCTCTGGTTATTTAATTACAGACAATTTTCATTATTTAAATAGCTGTATATGGCTAGTGGCTACTGTTCTGAATCGTTGTCCTAGTTTGCTTTCTATTTCTGTGATAAGAGACCTTGTCACTTGGAGGGGCAGGTTTATTCATAAATGTCCTGGTGACAATTCATCACTTAGTGAAGCTTGCACAGGAACTAAAGCAGAGTCTATGGAGTAAAGATGCTTATGTGTGCTCCCCTCAAGACTTAGCTGAAGATACAAGGAAGAACCACCAGCCAGGGGTGGTACCATCAATACTTGCTTGTGGGCTGGGCCCATCCACAGCAATCATTAATCAGGAAAATGTCCCACAGACTTACTTACAGGCCAGTGTGATGGAGGCAGATATTCCCAGACGACTCTTACCTTGTATCAAATTCATACACACACACAGACAAAAAACCCTAACCAGTACAATCATGCTTCTGAGAAGATGGGTTCAAACACTTTATAGTTTGGAAAGATCCAGGTACCTGGAAATGTCTGTAGCATAAAATGTAAATGAAGTAGTAAAGTAAGAAAGTATAAGGTGAGGTTCAGCAGTGCCCAGGAGATAGCAAGAAAGAACTTCCCTTGGCTCTGTTAATCAAAAGTGGCTAGAAAATACTCTGTGGAATATTGAAAAGAAAAAAAAAACATATCTAGAAGTAGCTTGAAGCCAATTTCCAAAGAAACTTTCTAGGCTTGGGAAGTATCTCAGTTGAGAAAATTGCTTGCTTTGCAAATATGAGGAGCAGAGTTCAGTCTCCAGAAACCATATTTTAAAAGGTAGGCAGAGTGAGCGTGACACATGATTGTAATTCCAGCACTGGGGACTCGGAAACAGGTTTGCTGGCCTTGCTGGGCAACCAGCCTAGCCTATTTGGGGAGTTCCAGGCCATTGAGAAAGACCCTCTTAAAAAGAGAGACAATTGAGCCGGGCAGTGGTGGCACACACCTTTAATCCTAGCACTTGGGAGGCAGAGACGGGTGGATTTCTGAGTTCGAGGCCAGCTTGGTCTACGGAGTGAGTTCCAGGACAGCCAGGGATATACAGAGAAATCCTGTCTCGAAAAACCAAAAAAAA
>NC_045030.1:52292287-52311121 GCF_008632895.1 Mastomys coucha | reverse complement strand
ACATATATACACGGACAGTTGCCTTCTAGAATTTTTCAAGCTCAACATGACTGAACTTTGGTTTTGTATTGTGGAATTGGCCACAGGCACTGGCATCCGTTCGGAGAGTGAGACTGAGTCAGAAGCTTCTGAGATCACAGTCCCTGCCAGTGCCCCGGCAGGCCCACAGGTCCCTGCTGAAGGGGAGGACTACGGCAAAGGCGTCATCTTCTACCTCAGGGACAAAGTTGTGGTGGGGATTGTGCTATGGAACGTCTTTAACCGAATGCCAATTGCAAGGAAGGTAGGTGCCTGTCCAGTGCCCTTAGAGGAAGATGAGAGTGGGGGTTGGTGACCATTCCTGTGACCTCACCAGGTGCCCTGAGATGCATTATCCACCAAGGTCAGAGTGTACTTAGGCTAAACAAAGGCATAGCCTTGCCTCAGAAACTTGGCTGGACTGCCGGAGGGTTGTCAAGCTGCTCATTTGGGTTAGTAGAGAGCTGTTCCCACAATCCCCTCCCAGTGTGGAACTGGAGACTAGCCCAGTTTATGGGCCAGGCAGCCAGCCCCATTGTGTGGGCCAGGATACAGTGCACATGGGATGAGTTAAGAACCTATTGTTACTCTATCCCTCAGATCATTAAGGACGGTGAGCTACATGAAGATCTCAATGAAGTAGCCAAACTCTTCAACATTCATGAAGATTGATTCACTATCATGGAATACACAAGCACTTTTCCATCCCTGACAGGGATGGGTGGATAGAAGAACATTTTTTTATTCAGCATACCGTTTCTTTATATAGGAGCAGGAATCGAACAAACCTCTGTGAATATTTTCATCTGTATAAATGCACATCACAAATTAAAATTTGATTCTTTTCAATTTGGTTGTTTTACTTTAAAGGGGGTAGGTAGATGAAGGGGCAAATGTATACATACCAGCAAGATGACAACAGCTACTAGCAAGTGTATGATTTTTCTCAGCCATGTGTTCAACAGTAGATACTAAACTACTGTCAGCTCTGTAATCTTGGCCCACCATACCTCTCAGTCCATAGCATGGATTTTATTTTTTGTATATGGGTGTTTTGCCTGTACATATATCTGTACAACTTGTATGCCTGGTGCCTGTGGAAGCCAGAAATGGAATCCACATGGACTGGAGTTGCATTCTGTTCTGAGCCACCATATGGGTACTGGTAATTGAACACTGGTCCCCTACAAGAGCAACCAATGCTTTTAACCACTCAGCTGGCTCTAGCCCCGGAAGGAAAAAGGGAAACGGTTTGGTTGAGGTTTTTTTGTTTGTTTGTTTTATTTTGTTTTTTTGTTTTTGTATTTTTTTAAAGTAGGGTCTCACCATAGCTCTTCTGACCTAGAATTTGCTGTGTAGAACATGTTGGCTCCACGAAAGACCTGCCTCTGTCTCCCAAGTTCTGGCATTAAAGGTATGCACTATCATGGGCAGCTTGTACTCTACCTCTATAGGTAAGTTCACAGTTTCTATGAAGACTACATTGACCTTTTAAACCCAACCCTATTGCTTTCTCACTGCTGATGCATGGCCTTCTGGAAGCAGGCACCATGACATTAAGGTCTTGCTCATGGTCATATCTCCAGAAGCAAGAATGGGTGAGCAAATAAACAAAGTAAAACACTCAGCTTTACATTGAAAAACTAACCACTCCAGAATTGAGTTGGTCCTATGGGGAACAGAAAGGCGTGTGTGTGTGTGTGTGTGTGTGTGTGTGTGTGTGTGTGTGTATTACATTCTAAGCAAATAGTCTACAACTGAGCTACATCCTGCTTGCTCTTATTTCAAAACAGTCTCATGAAGTTGCCCAGGATCTTCCTGCCATCACCTCTTTAGTAGCTGTGATTACAAAGCCTATACTAAAAGGCTCAACTAAATTATGTAGCTGCTAAAATTGAATCTCATTTTCTCAATGGTAGACCAATGATAGAATGTATGCTTAGAGTACACAAGGAATTCTCTTCAATCCCCAGCATCGAAAGTAAATACGTAAAAATTTAAAGTAAAATCTATTTCCATGAAGAGAATTTTTTTACTACTTTTTTAAAAGATTTATTTTATGTATATGAGTACACTGTAGCTGTCTTCAGACACACCAGAAGAGGGCACTAGATTTCATTACAGATGGTTGTGAGCCACCATGTAGTTGCTGGGAATTGAACTCAGGACCTTTGGAAGAGCAGTACCATGCTCTTAACCGGAGCCATCTCTCCAACCCTACTTGCCTGATTAAAATAAACAGCTGGGCTGAAGAGATGGCTCAACAGTTAAGAGCACAGAATGCTCTTCGGAAGTTTGTGAGTTCAAATCCTAGCAACCACATGATGGCTCACAACCATCTACAATGAGATCTGATGCCCTCTTCTGGGGTGTCTGAAGACAGCTACAGTGTACTTATGTATAACTAATAAATCTTTTTAAAAAACAACTAAAAATGAAAGGAAGTTTACAATTGTATCCCTTCTGAATACCAAAACAGGCCATGTTTGACTACAAGAATCATCTACACTAGGACAGGTTCTTATTATGTGGAAACACGTTTAGTGAATTATGATCTGATTCATGACATATCCAATGGGTATATAGAAATTTCTTCAGTACCCTATGAAATACAAATAAATATGCAGTAAGATCTGCTACTTATATTGATGGGGTAGGATGTTTCAAAATCATTGATTAATTGATGATTGATTGATTGATTGATTCTCTCATATATTACATCTTCCCTCCTCCAGATCCAGTCCTCCTCCCTTTCCCTTCAGAAAAAGGCAAGCCTCCAATGGCTATCAACCAAACATGTTAAATCAAGCTATAGTGAGACTAGGCACCTCCCCTCATATTAAGGCAGAACAAGACAACCCAGTAAGAGGAAAGAGTCCCAAAAGCAGGCTCCCTCTGTTAGGAGTCCCACAAAGACACCAAGCAAGGCAACTATAATATATATGCAGAAGACCAAGGTTAGACCCATGCAGGCTCCCTGGTTGTCAGTTCGGTCTCTGTGAGCCTCTATGAGGACAGGTTTGTTGATTCTGTAGGTTTTCCTGTGGTGTTCTTGACCCCTCTGGCTCCTACAATCCTTCCTCTCCCTCTTCAGCAGGATTCACTGAGTTCCATTTTAAGAAATCTCATTGTCTCAGGAGACAGAGGTAAGCAGATCTCAGTGAGTTAGAGGCCTACCTGGTCTACATAGCAAGATGCATGCCAGCCAGGGCTACATAGTGAACCTGTCTTTTAATGAAAATCAGATTTTGATTTGTTTTTATGATATTGACAGTTCAGTTTAATTCTCTGGCAGCTGTTTTTGTGTCACTGTAATGCAGTGAATTAAAAATTAAGTAACCTATTCCATCTAATCCATGTCCATTGCCTTCTATGACCTAGGTAGGTGCCATCATTATTAAATACATAAAATATGACCAGGGCTGGGCATGGTGGTACATGGTTTTAATGCCAGTACCCAAAGGCAGAGGCTGCTGAGTTTGTGGCCAGTTTGGTCTACATAGCAAGTTTTAGGCCAGCCAATAAAAAAAAAAAATGTACAGTGGGGCTGGGGTAATAATCAGTCAATAAAGTGCTGGCCACACAAGCAGGAAGCCAGAGAACCTGGCTCATCACCAGAACCTATGGAAATTCCAGGTGGCTATGTTGACACACTGTATTCCCAGTGCTCTTGAGGTGTAATTTCTGGAGTAATTTAGCTAACCGATTACCTGTATCAGTGAGCTCTAGGTTCACCTGAGAGACCCTGCCCCAGTGAATGAAATAGAGATAGATTGAGGAAGCCTCCTGACTTTAGTCCTTGGCCTTCACCTGCATATGTCCACATACAGGTATACCACCCACCAGTGTATACTCACACATATACAAACATGGATCCATATACATATCACATCTACTTGAGAAAGTAAAGGAACTATGTATAATGGTACACACTTTTACTCCCAGCATAAGGAGGCACTTCCGAGTTTGCAACCAACCTGGACTAAATAGTGAACTCCAGGCCAGGGAAGGCTACACAGCTGTTTCAAAAAGAAAAAGGGGTGGGGGGAAGAAGTGCCTGTTTGTCACCAACACATCAATTCCAAAGTATCTTATAACAGTCCGTGATCTCAGCTCACTCTTCCTGCCTACATCCTGTCTCATGACTTTATTTTTATTTTATTTTTTTTTTATTTCGAGTCCAGCCCTGGATGGCCTGGGACTCTTATGCATATCAGGCTGGCCTCAAACTCAGAGATTTAACTCCCTCTGCCTCCGAAGTCTTGGGAGTAAAGGTATGTACCACCATCCCTGGCCTTTCTTGTAACTTTTATAAAATGTATACACATGTGCATACAAATATACTCACATCTGACTTATTATGCTTTCTAAACTTTGTTTTATTCCTACTACATATAAAATGCCATTCCCCTTCCCTTTCATCTTTTAACCCAAATTAAACCCTGCCTTGGACTAGTGTCCATGTATGATTTCCCTATGAGTTCCAATTGCAATTATTACCTTAATATTTATTGTTCTTTTAACATCTTAAACTTCTTATTACACATTTATTGTACATATAACATGCCATGGCTTGTGTGTGAGGTCAGAAAGCAAGTTTCTGGAGTCTGTCCACCATGTGAGTGGTGGGAATCAAAGTCAGGTTGTCAGGCTTGAGAGAAAGCACTTTTCCCTCCTGACCCACCTCACCAGGGTCACTCTTTGGATTCTTTGTTTTTGGTGAACACGTTTTTTTTTTTTTTTCTTTATGTATTTGAAAACAGTCCAGTGTATCATTGTTGTATGCAGTGGCATACACTGATCAAATTCAAACCCCTTTCTCCACTCCCATACTTCCCAGCTTCCAGTAATCATTCTACTTTCAGCTAATTTATTTCTAGCTTCCTTCCATCTATGAGATAGAACATAGCCTGGCGTGGTAATGCATAGTCTTAATGCCAGCACTCAGGAGGCAGAAGCAGAGGCAGAGGCAGGTGGAGCTTTGTGAGGTAGAGGCCAGCCTGGTCTACAAAGTGAGGTCCAGGATAGGCAGGGCTATGCAGGAAGGCCTTGTCTCAAAACAAACAAACAAACAAAAACAAAACCGAAAAAGAACAAATTAATTGCTCTTTTAAATTTTCTTAAATTAATTTATAAAGCTGATACATCAAAACAAAAATGGTGATTTGTGATGTTTTGATTGTGGTTTGTATATATACATTCTTTTTTTAAAAAAGATTTATTTATTATTATAATACATAAGTATACTGTAGCTGTCTTCAGACCCACCAGAAGAGGGCGTCAGATCTTATTACGGGTGGTTGTGAGCCACCATGTGCTTGCTGGGAATTGAACTCAGGACCTTACCCACTGAGCCATCTCGCCAGCCCCGTGTATATATATACATTCTATAATTTTCAAATCAGTATAAAGATATTCCTCTCCTCACTTGTCATGCTAGATATAGAGCCCAGAGCTTTGACTGCTATTGATTGATCCATACCCTCAACCCATAGCCAATGGTCTTTTTTTTTTTTTAAGATTTATTTATTTGTTATATGTAAGTACACAGTAGTTGTTTTTAGATACACCAGAAGAGGTCATCAGATATCATTACAGATGGTTGTGAGCCACCATGTGGTTGCTGGGATTTGAACTCAGGACCTTCGGAAGAGCAGTCAGTGCTCTTAACCACTGAGCCACCTCTCCAGCCCAGCCAATGGTCTTTATGTCAATCTAAAGGAATTGCAGGCTATCCCAGAGCACAAACTGTCCCCCTCCACTCCGAGATGTTGACCATATTCCATAACTCAGAAAACTCAGGCAAAGTATTGAAAGAGTCCTTCCTTGGTTGATTGAATGATATTAGGTAACAGGTTTGATTGTAAAATGAGCTTCTTACAAGCTCTGATCTTTGTAATCAGATTGGTTTTTGTTGTTGTTGTTTTGTTTTGTTTTTGGGTTTTTTTTTTGTTGTTTTTTTTTTTTTTCCGAGACAGTGTTTCTCTGTAGAGCCCTGGCTGTCCTGGAACTCACTCTGTAGACCAGGCTGGCCTTGAACTCAGAAATCCACCTGCCTCTGCCTCCCAAGTGCTGGGATTAAAGGCGTGCACCACCACCGCCCTGCTGTAATTCAGATTGTTTACGAAAGGATGTTCAACCCCCATCACGTCACCTACTACCATAAGTTGCCATTTACCCAGGATATATTTAATCAGCCTAGGCAATGGAAGATCACAGAGTCTGACTTCTAACTTCACAGAAAAACACAGCGCCGGTTGAGGTTTCCCCTCAGGCAGCATCTCTGTCATTAGCAGGGTCATACCACAATGCAGGACAGGGCAAGACATGCCCTGGGATGAAAAGTCAGAACTTGGCCACAATGCCAAGGATTTGGAGCCCACCATCTTGAATTCAACCCTATTCCTTTTGCTATTTTCCCAATGCTATCAGATGGTACCTTGCTACCTCTTACTGGTGCTTGGCTACCCATAAAGCAGGACACACGATGTCCTCATATTTTAAGCCTGGCAAGATGCAACTAAGAGGAGGTTCACTTGATTTGAAAGGGGTCAGATTAAGCCTCTCTATGAAGGATGAGGTCAACACATGTGGTTTATTTTTATTTTTTGTTGTAATCAACAAAGCCTGTTTTGGAGACAGGAGACTTACATCAGATAGGGTTGAGGGTGGGAACACACAGTGACCTACTGCATGCCGCTTCCTTGAAGGAAAACCAGCAGCTTCTCTAGAGACCCATTTATACAAAGGAACTCTCCCCTCCCTTCCACGGCTACCTCTTCCCTTTCCCGCTCCTCTCAAATTTGGCTGCTGCGATATCCCTGACTCCACCCAAAGCGGAGGACCCGTGCTGTCCAGGAGACAGCTGCAATTCCATCCTAACACCTCACTCTCTGGGCAGAGGGAAAGGCCTGCTGGGACCAGAGTAAAAGAAGTGGGTCTACCTCTGGCTTCATTCCTATCTTATTAGAGAATTTCTAGTGGTCACAGACACATATACACAATACCACACACAGATACATATAGCTCAAGCCAGTAATGACGTCTCCCAGGCTGGCTGGTTCTACATATGGGTGTGACTAGGTCATAGTACAGGGAGGGTTCTAAATACTTAGATACCGGACTGCCAAACTATAGTTGTAAACCAGAGATCATCTCAAAACAGACAGTTTGAGAAGGGAAAATACCCCTGACACCCGGAAGCTGACTTGATAACTATCGGGAAGGCCTTGTTATGGCTAGTAACTGACCTGGCATTCATAGGTCCAAGTACTATTTTGAACATAAAGTCACAGAACATTGGCATCACACAAGGCTCTGCGTGACCATGATGAATCTAGACCAAAAAAAGGGGACTTCTATATTATGTGCCTGCAGGCAAAAACATGAGCCTCGTGGAAACCACAGGAAATGAGCAAATATCCCTGAGCCTGGGTAATCTAAGTGACTGCTGCTTCGTTACCAATCAGACATAGCTTTAGTCTTGCTCTACTGTACCCTGCTATTGGATAAGACTTGGTAAGATAGCCAACCCAGGAAGGGTGTGGTAATCTAGACCCTTAACCTCAGCACTTGGGAGGCAGAGGCAGGTAGATCTCTGTGTTCTGAACTAGTGAGGTCCAGGACAGTCAGAACTCCTAATGAGAGCCTGGATCAAATATAAATAAATAAAGCCAAACCAATCATGGGATGACTCCTGTTTCCTGGCAGCAGCTAGTCCAGAGCAAAGCCTAGCTTCCTTAAACCTTCCCCCCAACCAGCATCCTCTAAATCCTTTATAGTACTCTCTTAGCTCCCACGATATGCCACCTTCCTGGATGCTGCTATGAGCAATAAACACAACCCATCCCCCACCACGAGGCTATTCTCCTTGGCCTTGGCTCGGCAAGGCTGATAATTTGGAGACCAAAGTGAACTCCTCCTCAGGCCCGTTACCAGTCTTTCCCTTTCTGAATCACCTTTCCTAGTCTCCAAGGAGCCTTCTAGGTCTGCGTGTCAGTTGAGGAAAGCTCGGGAGTCACATCTCCAGGTAAGTTCCCACCCAAATCTCTGCATGGCGAGCAGTTAATATGGCTGTTGAATTTGGAACTATATGCAGAGATTTAGTCCTTTTGCGTAATGTTGGTTAAGCCCTTTCTGACAACTCCTGCATATCATGTAGAAGTCCTGGAGATAAGGAGATGAGTCATATATATATAGGCCCTGCCTTCAGTGGCTTTATAACCTGGTGGCAGACACAGACACGCCAAAGGGGACCGTCGGTGCAACACAAGTGCTGGGAGTATACTGTGTGAATGTCAAATGAAACTTCATTGCCTCTCACATTGCTTTATTATCCTCCTTCTACTCCACTGACTAAACCATTTTCTGATTGCACTGGCTCTGTCATTCCCTAGGAACAAAACACAGCGTAAACTACTGTGCTGAGTGGAAGACAGAGTCTCAAGTCCTTTGGCCCAGCCTGGTTCCACATCTCTCTTCTGTTTTCTTCAAGCCTTTTTCACTCTCTGGCTTTCCTCCTGCCACCAGGCACTGGCTTCCATTCTCGGTGCATTTCTTCCTCAGGTTGCAGCAGGTACTCTCTGCCTCTATGTTTTCTGCTGAGGCAGTAGAGCACAGTGGAGCAAGTATGCATGCATGCATGTGAATGTTGTGCTACCCACTAGCTGCACGGCCTTGGGGCACCACTCTCCTAGGTGCCCGCCTTCCCATCCATTATGTGAAGGGAACAGGGTAGATGATACCTCTGCCTTTGCTCTAACATCCTCTGTGTGTGTGTGTGTGTGTGTGTGTGTGTGTGTGTGTGTGTGTGTCTATTTTTAAATGTCTTTTTGTGTTTTCTCTGCCCATGGTCTCCATTACCTATGGTTCCTGAGCCCTAGAGCAGATGCTAAGAGAACCTGAAGCCCTAGGAAAATGTTTCCACGTCCCAGTGACTCTGCTCCCCCTTTCGCTGAACTAGAGGTTTGTTGTTTTCTTCCAGACACAGAGTCTCACTGCAGTCTAGGTTAACACCTTACTAACATTTATGGCATAGCATACATCACCACACCTGGCTATCTTCCACTTTTATGACTTTGGAATCTTTTGGTTTGGTTTGGTTTGGTTGCTTTGTTTCATTTTGTTCCCCACCCCCACTCCCTCACTCCCCCACCCCACCCCTGACCCCGAGACAGGCTTTCTCTGTGTAGCCCTGGCTGTCCTGTTTCTCACTCTGTAGACCAAACTGGCCTCGAACTCAGAAATCCACCTGCCTCTGCCTCCCATGTTAAGGCTGTGCACCACCATCATCCAGCTGAGTCTTTAAAAAAAAAAAAAGATTTATTTATTTATTTTATGTGAGTACACTGTAGTTGTCTTCAGACACTTCAGAAGAGGGAGTCAGATCTCTTTACGGGTGGTTGTGAGCCACCATGAGGTTGCTGGGATTTGAACTCAGGACCTTCAGAAAAACAGTCAGTGCTCTCTTACCCACTAAGCCATCTCTCCAGCCCCAGCTGAGTCTTTTTTATCCTAGCAAGTAATATGTGGACCTAGAAGCCCTAGAAAATGTATCCTGCCTGGTTTTTCCTTTATGGAGAGCCTGACATCTTCAAAGCGGGTCTCTGAAATATGACATTCTTTTAGCCCCTAAAGTAATGTTTGGCTTTAAACCCAGAATCCAGTCTCCCTACCGGCAAGAAAGCTGAGTGCCATCCTTCTCAGGCATGACATCCTGCACACGCTCCTACCCAGCCATTTTAGAGCGCCAATCCTCCCCAAGCACCTTGCACAGCAGACAGGCAGGCGGAAAGCTACTATAACCCAAGGTGGTTCTCAATTTGATGTGAATATAACATCTCAGAAAGCCTCCTCCATGCCATATAAGCCCAAAGCCTCGTTTTTACACCACTCCCTACTGGTAGTTAGTCCGTGGTCAATTCCACACTGACCATGACCTTGGCAGCACCAGGCCCTAAAGTACAGTGTGATAAATGAGCCAGGGAGCTTGTGAACTTCTGTGCTGAGCTGTTAACCATACACATGCACAAAAGGAAACTGTGTTCGGGTGTTGTGTGTGTGTGTGTGTGCATTGTAGTTCCATAATTTGCTAGGTACAAAGTTATGTTTTAAGGATCATGCCCCTTAGGACTGGGGAGATGACTCAGGGTTAAGAGCATTTGTTGCCCTTGTAGACCAGGGTTCCAGTCCCAGCACCCACAAAGTTGTTCTCAGTTATCATACTTGGAAAATAAATGAACTCTAAATGAAAAAAAAAAAAGATCATGGCCCTCAAGAAGGAAAGGACAAGGCTAGCGAGATGGCTAAGCAGGTAAGACTGCTCTTCCAAAGGTCCCGAGTTCGAATCCCAGCAACCACATGGTGGCTCACAACCACCCATAATGAAATCTGATGCCCTCTTCTGGGGTGTTCGAAGACAGCTACAGTGTACTTATTTATAATAATAAATAAATCTTTGGGGGGGGGTTCGAGATAGGGTTTCTCTGTGTAGCCCTGGCTGTCCTAGAAATCACTCTGTAGATGAGGCTGGCCTCAAACTCAGAAATCCACCTGCCTCTGCCTCTCAAGTGCTGGGATTAAAGGTATGCGCCACCACCGCCCTAAATAAATCTTTTTAAAAAGGGAAAATCACACACAAAAAAAGAGCACTGGCTCTTCTTCCAGAGGTCCTGAGTTCAATTCCCAGCAACCGCATGGTGGCTCACAACCATCTGTAATGGGATCTGATGCCCTCTTCTGGTGTGTCTGAGAAGAACCACAATGTACTCACATACATAGAATAAATAAATCTTAAAAAGGAGGAGGAGGAGGAGGAGGAGGAAGGAGAAGGAAGAAGAGGAGGAGGATAGGACAGGTTTTGTGTTTCAGACATCAGAGGTCCAGCTTGAAGCTCTTCTCCACATCTTACCTGATCCTGAGACCTTTAGCTACCTTGTTGAAAGAATTTTCCAAGCAACAGATGGGGAATTCTGGCTTCCACCCAGGAAGACAAGCCAATTGTCACGGCATGGCCTTCCACTGTCCTGATACAGTCGTACAAAAGGATGTGGTGAAAACCACCTCAAAGTCCCCTCCACCCCAACCTGAACCTGTCCAGTACCAAGTTCCAGAAGGAGCAGTCACGATGACACATCAGGTAATCATCTAGACTTGATTATTGGGTCCAGGACAGTTCAGTGCTCAGAGCACTCCAAACTGGTCCGCTTGTGGCACAAGCCTTAATGAGCCACCTCTACCTACCCCAGCAAGCCACTTTCAATAGTACAGGGGGTTCCAAAGATAAGATTTCAGCTTTTATGATTTCCTAGGCAATGCTGACACTCTGGAGAGGGAAGAGGGATTTCCAGCAATCCTGTCAACAGACCCTTCCGTTAGGCAGTAGGTAACTGGGAAAGGATACCTAAAGGAGAATGTTGCAAATGTATTGTTCTCAGCCGGGGAACCCTGTGAGTCTCAGAACTGTGCAGCTTGGTGTGGTAGAACACTGTGCGGGAGGTCTCCACGTGGACTCCCACCACACTTTCCTCCCAGCTGCGCCACGGAATCCTTTCCCTGGGAGCAGACGCTGCTGCTTAGCCTGGGGAACTCAAGGAAGGAGATGGAGGGGCGGGAGCAAGAAAGAAGGAATTGAGGCAAAGTTTCAAGGGGTGTGCCCAGCAGGGCGGAGGATTCTCGTTTTCTTGAGTCAGCGGATCAGGGGCCCAGCGTGACTTCACTGCTTCCCAGGAAGAGGCGCCCCAGGGCAGAAGGCCGCTTGAAGTGCAGCTGCAGGACTGGAAAGGTTAGAGCACGGGCTGCTCGAGCTACACAGGGCTTGGGCTTGGGGCCAGGCTGGCTAAGACACTTGTGGGCAGGAGAGACTAGGGAAGGCCATGCGCCATCCAGGAAAGTTGGAGGGGCTGGGGTGGGGGGCGCAGAAGAGCAGACCTCTCCTGCTCTCCTGGAGATGCCGGTTTGGAACTGCTACTGCGGTCAGAATCGCTGCGCCGTGCGCGTTCTGCCTGTAGGTGGCGCTGCAGAGGCATCCTGCGCGCCGAGAGGGTAGGTGGGAGTGCTCGGCCCCGCAGGGGGTGATCTCAGGATGGGGAGGTCCTGGCTCCTTGAGAAAGGATGGCCACGAAAGACGTGGCGGGCAATGAGAGCCCCTCCGCTCATCGTGATGTTCATTCCTTCTCAAAAGAAAGCCTCTTCCTTTCCATGTAACAGGAAAGCTGCACCCACCAAAGAGGGAAAGTGCGAGATTTTTCCCTTCATTCCTCGGGCCACCTCACAGACCCTTGCTGAGCTCGAAGCCAGGCTGCTCAGTTCAGCCCAGGCACTGCCTTTTCAGAGCCTGTTTGCAATCTGGGGATGGTACTCTTGACCTGTGGGCAGTAGAATGGAAACTTTGAGTCGCGTCTTGGACGCTGGGGGTGGGTTTCCCTGAAAAGCTACTCTCTCTAGCCTGGCTCCCTGGAGACCACAGAGCTCCAGCACAGAGCTCCAGATTGTGGTCAGGACTGAGGCGCAGGCTGGGACCAAGGCTTAACCTAGATGAGGGTTCAGCCTGAGACTGGATCTGGGGCAACTATTAGGGGTTCTGTGCTTGTCAACTCAGTCTTCTGCAGTTACATAGGAAGAAAACGCTGAGGCTCATCCTGGGGTACAAACTTCGCCGCTTTGCTCACTGCAGATACGGTTTAAATTCTCAAAGATTCATTATTATTTCTAATTATGTCTATAAGGGATTGTGTGTGTGAATTTAGTTGCTGGTGGAGTCCAGGGGAAAGTGTCAGATCCACTGGAGCTGGAGTTGCAGTGGGTTTTGAGCGCCCACCCCTACTGTGGGTGCTGGGAATTGAACTCTGGTCTTCTAAAAGAGCAGTAAGTACACTTAACCACTAAGCCGTTTCTCCTAACTCTTCACCAATCTGGAACTACGAGCCATGGTGCTGGTTAGACCTCCCATTGTGTGTAGTTTATGGCTATGCAGTGACTGTTGGGGTAACAAATGGAAGTCTATCAATCGAGGCCCCAAAAGAACCTGTGGCCAGACACCTTTGAGCCAAGAGGGAACAACTGGGAACTCCAACCTAATCCTTTCCGAAGACTAGTGGGCCAGTTTCTGTGATTTGACTTTACAGATAAAATATATGGGCAGGGTAACACCCTCTTTGCTAAATTGAAATAAATGCAGACCCTGTCCCAGCTTTCTGAGTGCTTCTTCTCCTCT
Organism: Mastomys coucha; assembly: GCF_008632895.1. Lineage (NCBI taxonomy): Eukaryota > Metazoa > Chordata > Mammalia > Rodentia > Muridae > Mastomys > Mastomys coucha. The sequence goes on along the minus strand of NC_045030.1, from coordinate 52,297,890 downwards.
GCCAGTCTTTCCAACTCTGTGCTTTCAGGGTGTTCAGTCATCTGAGAAAGTTATCTAAAGATTTTTCCATAAAGAAGAGGAAAGAGAGGGAAAAAAAAACCTGAAAAGATCCTAAACATTCCCAGGTTTCACTGTGTGCCAGGAGAAATACAGTCTGTCTCTTGCCCAGACCTCAGAACCCCCGGCCTCTTTCCTAGAGTTGGTGCCTAGCTAAACTATTCCTGGAAGCACCTCCCTTCCACTAGCCCCCCTCCCCCGAGGTGCCCCTCCCAGAGTGTGACTAAAAAGGATCGATGAGCAAAACTTGATGCTCCGTGCCTCCCTTGTCTACCTCTAGAGTCTGCCCCAACTTGACTTCCAGCTCAGCCTATGGCCCACTGATAGCTCCCCTTGTTGTCTTCTAGCCCTGATCTGGCTCTGTGCCCTACTAGGTGACTGGGAGACGATCTGATAGACTAATTTGTGTTAATGTGATAATGGGTGCTTAATGGGGTCACGTGCTAACCATAGACTAAACCCTAGCCTAGCTTCTTTGCTTCCAATATCAAGTCCAGGCTTTGGGGTCTGGAATCTGGGGAATCTTAGGCTGACTAATCTCCACTACCGGCTGGGGGAGTGGGGGAGTGGGAGGAAGCCGAGGCCAGGGAAGATCCCTGGGTGCTAGTGCCTTAAAGCTGCTGCCTCGGTTTCAGTTTCATCCTTGGCTGACACTTTCCTCTGTCCAGTGGAATTGCTTTGGTTTTCTTCCAGCCCCTCTCCTTTCCCCTGCTATCCCACTTTTGGACTGCTTCCTTCACTCTGTCAGACCTTCACTTTGTAAAGAGAGAGAAATGGGAAGATCATTTGCCAGCAGTGGGGTGGGGGGGGTGGTTACGGAATGTACACGTAGTCACCGTCAGATGCACAGGCTCACATACCACATTGCCTAGCAGACATACACATGCCCTGTACAAACACACACACACACACATACACACACTTATAGCCATGAGACCCACACAGAGGCACAATTAAGCAAGCAACCCTCTAGCTGAGACCCATGCCACACATTCATTCTCTTAAACCCAAACCAGCAGCGGAGCAGCAGAGTTGGATGGGTTCCTCAAAAGAGGGCTGGAAAATTTGTTTTCTGCCAGCAAGGGGGCCTAGACATTCCATGAAATGACTCATAAGCACACCTTTATAGATATTAAATATTGCATTAAACAACACCACCACCCAAAGCCTGATGTGGTGTCAGGGTAGGGAAAGGTAGGGGTGGCTCAGTGGGCTATGGTTTTGCCTCTGTCTGGCAAATGTCTTAGGCTTGTCTTTGATTTCCTGGATGATGGGAGTAGTTCAAAGAGAACAGACTCACTCACCTCCTGGAACTATCTCCAACCTGGACTTGCCCCGCAGCAGGAGCTGGATATGCTGCGGAGTCTAACGGTACCCCAGCCTCTTTCCCCTCCCCACCCCCTGTTCTGGATCCCCGGGGAAGTAGGCCCATCCCTCCCTCCCATGGTATCCAGTTGCTGTCTTTCATAATCTCTGTTCCTAGCCAGGTTCTCTCCCCAACTTTGAGACATCTGTCTTTACTGTTACTGTTACTTTGCACAGCTTGGTGTGGGGAGCACCATCCGCCTAATGAAGCATGCGCAGTCTCCTGTCTGGCCAGAGCCCTTTCCTCTTCCTAGACACTCTTCTCCATCATGGGAGGGAAAAACCAACTCCTTGGTTGCTGTATCTCTAAGCCTCCAGAGCACTTCTCTGGCAAAACCCAGCAAAACAAAAATCCAACTTCTCCATGTTTTGGTCTACTCACACTGTGTTGTGGGCAGGTTCACAACAGGCCCAAGCCTCTCCAGTTCCACTGGAAGGACACATCAGAAGTCAAAGGGATAGCACAGTGTGCATGAATGTGTATGTGCACACACTCACAAGAACCCGTATACCGTGCCCAGACGCAAGAGAATTAGAATTTTCTTCTAAAAAGATGACGCAGACAAGTTTTAGGCCAGGAACGGCTGAGGAATGAAGGGTGAACTCTGGTGTCACTGGTCAGGGGCCCTGAACCCTTAGGTGCTGGACTATCTCTGGTAGATTCCTGGGGCAAGGAGTAAGGACTGGTGGTATTTGAGACTGGGGGAGGGTGGTGCTCTATGCTCTAATTTATTCAGCTCTGCCTGAGGCCACTTTTTTTCTTTTCCTTTCAAGTGAATCAGAGGTTTGTCCTCTCCCCAGTCCCCAAACCTCCCTGCCACCATGACTGAGGAGCCATGGAAAATGAGTGAGTTTTCCTAGGCTCCTGGATGTATGGCAGGGACAGCACTTGCTTTTGGCCACTACCTCTGGGGTCACCATGCTGAGTGCCAGCTCAGGGCCCAGAGCATCTGCTATCACCCTGCCAGCTCCCTTCAGTAGCCTCTTGAGCTGCTGTCCAAAACATAAGACACACATTCCCCTGACACTTTGTAGAGGCTTTCAGTGTCCCAGGGACCCTCAGGAGAGCAAACATGTAATCCTTTTTAAGAACTTTTTAATCTTTAAAGATACATATCGTCTCTCTGGTCTTCTCCTTCCAGTGCCTTAGAAATTGGAGTCACTATTAGCTATATCACTAATTTCCCCTGCAGATTATCTGAGCGTTCAAGTAGAAACATTATATCAGTTTTATTTTTTTTCTGTAAAATTGAAATGATTTTAGATGGCTAATTTTTTTCCATGTTAAAATGGAGCAATTAAATAGAGATCAGTTGTGACAAAAATCACAAAAGAACTCCCCCCCTGCAAAAAAAATGTAAGTATATGTATTTATGCTTGAGGCCTTGATACATCTTTGAACTTTAGATGGCAACTGTTTGAGAGTCCATTCTTGTCTTCTACTTGTATTGAAGCAGGGTCTGTCTAGTTGCTCTGTCACTGTAATCTTACTCCAGGTGCCCTGGAGCTCTGAACCGAGTCAGTCACCTGCCCCCTGCCCAAATCTTGACATAAGGTTCCAGATGTGTAGCACCCATTTTTTTTCTGTGGATTCTCAGGATTGAACCTGGGTGGTTAGGCTTGCATGGTCAGAGCTTTTGTCCCCTTCGGTGCCATTCTCCCACCACCTCCCCTTTTTTGGTTGATTTATTTATTGTTACTTTTGTTTTTAAAGAAAGGTATTACTCCATAGCCAAGGCTATTCCGTAAACCCATAGCAGCTCTCCTACCTCAGCCTCCTGAACACTAGGATAACAGTAGCAAGCCACTGCAACATGCTAGGAATCTCCATTATAAGAATGAAAAACTGATGAATTTTTGTATCATCTATCCCAAGAGCCTGGATTTTGGTGCTAATCAACAAACCTTCCTTTAAAAAAAAATTCATTATGTAAAACAAAATAAAATGTGTGTGTGTGTGAGTGGATGTGTATGGTGTGAACATTCTATGCGGCATGTGAGTACAATCAGGACAACTTTGGGGAATTAGGTCGCTCCTCTTCCACAGTGTGGATCCCTGGAGATCAAGCTCCGCTCTTTAGGGTTAATGGCAGGTAGGTGTCTTTACCCACTGAACCATGTTGCCAAGTCATCAACAAGCTTTTTAGAACAAACTGCTATGCTGATTAGCTATAATCTGAAGCAGCAAGGTTTCTGCCTGTCATTTGGATACCTAGGCCTTTCTGGAAAGCCCATGACTACAAACGTGTGGCTATTAAACACAACTGAAAAACGATGGCTTGCTTACAAAAGGCTAATGGGGCTTCTCAAGTTTAGAGTGGGAGGACTCCTTTGAAACTGATTTCTCTCCCTGATTCTGAATATGCTTTTCCTTAAAACAAAACAAAACTGATTGATCCACAGTTTTTCTAGTGTATTTCTGTGGACAGCAATGGACATAGAAACTGGCATGGTGGTATTTTGTTCTGGCCACAGGTTTGAACAGAATTTGTTGAGGCCGATGAGTTTAAGTGTGTGTGTGGAGTGGGGTGGGGGGAGAAATAGTCCTGTCTCTAAACTGCCTGGGGTGATTTGCTGGAAAGAAAAAACACTCTTTGGAGGCACAGAGAGGAAGCGATGGAGGCTGTCAAAATGAGAGTGAGGGGGTAGAAGGGCTCCTACCCAGACTAGGGGATCAGGAAGAGGTTCTGAGGCTTGAGAGCCAGTTAAGCCAAAGAACAGGGAGGAAAGAGAGACTGAAAGGGATGGTGCTTCCTGGGCATCTACAGGCAATACGAGAAGGGAAATTCCTGCCAAGTGAGGGAATGAGCCAATGCCAGAGACAGTGGCTATCCCCAGGAGAATGGTAAACTCAGCCTGGCTGGCCCCACCTGGTGGGGGCTTACCCAGTGGGTCCATGGAACGAACATGGGAGGCAAGTGGGTAAGGGCCAGCAGACTGAGGAGCGACAGAGCTATGGGGATAGGCAGCCAGAAGTGTTCTTCAGGCTGCCTATGGTCTCCCATGTGATACACAGACATGGTGAGATCAGCCCAAGCTTTTCATCACGTTGGGGGCGGGGCAGGGTAGGGTTTGCTTTGCCTCCAACTAGAAGGGTGTGGGGCTGTGGTTAGTTCTGAGTGGCTGGAGGAAGGTGGGAACTTCTGGGATTCCCACAAGCTGTGGGCTGCAGGTCACCAGCAGGCACTACAGCCAGACATTTTAAGTGGTCCACAGTACCGACCTCTTTCTCTGCCCTTCTCAAGAGGGAAAACTTGCCTCATGTTCTCACTGCCACAGTGTTGGGGGGGGGGGCTCTTAGCATTCTCCACTAACATTTTAGAGATTTATTTTATTTTTATGTATAGGAATGTTTTGCCTGCGTGTATGTTTGTGCACCACATGGCTGGGCCCTCTCAGGTCAGAAGAAGGCATAGGGACCCACCGGAACTGGAGTTACAGATGGTTGTGAGCCACCATGTGGGTGCTGGGAATTGAACCTGCGTGCTTTGCAAGAGCAGCAAGTGCTCTTAGCTTCCAGCCATCTCTCTAGCGCCGGGCACCCTCTCCTGTGCTTTAAAAGTAGGGTCTCACTGTGTAGCTCTGACTGACCTGAAATTGCTATTTAGATCAGGCTGGTCTTGAACTCAGAGATCCTTCTTTTTCTGCCTCTCAAATGTTAGAATTAAAGGCCTGTACCACATCCTCAATTTATCCTCAATTTTAAAAAAAATGTATAATTTTATGTGTAGAAATGTTTTGCCGGCAAAACTGTGTACCAAAATGTGAGCCTACTGCCCTCAGGTCATCAGAAACAATCAGATTCACTGGGATTGTTGTGGCCACTGTTACTGGTGCTGGGAACCAAACCTGGAGCCTCTAAAGAGCAATTAAGTGCTCTTAACTACTGAGCCATCTCTCCAGCTGGCCAGTTTGTGGTTGTGTTTTGTTTTTGAGACCTGGGGTGGTGGGGTGGGAATGTCTCACTATGCAGCTCTGGCTGGCCTGGAATTTACTATATGACTATAAATCAAGCAGGCCTTTTACTGTCAAATGTCCACCTGCCTCTGCTGCTCCAGTTCTGGGATTAAAGACCCGAAGTACCATGTGGGGCTTACTGTTTTAATTTTATTGTTTATTTATTTATTTATTTATTTATTTATTTATTTATTTTGTTTTTGGGTTTTTTTTGTTTTTTTTTT
>NC_045030.1:52283306-52287822 GCF_008632895.1 Mastomys coucha | reverse complement strand
CCCTCACCCGGCCTCTCTGTGAGCCGAAGGAGTGGCTTGTTTGCAACTATGCCTGGCATTCCTCCCTCCATGGTACTGTTTGCTGGCTGCTCAGAAACTTGTGCCCACCCCTGGTCAAGCTGGGGGGGGGCAGTCCAGCCTCCTTCACATAGTACTGAGTGACAGTGCAATAACCTTCTCTGCTATACTATTGGGACCTAAAAATAAGGGCCCTGTGGCCCATCATGGGACAGATTGATAACATACTCAAAAGGCCTCTGATGCTGCAAACATTTAGGGCTTTGGCCCCAGAAAGGCCCAAAGCAGGCACTTGCTGAGAGTATACTTGCAGGAGTATAGGGAGCCCTTTACTCCTGGCCTTGGGCTTGGGCTTCTCACCAGTGCCTCCCCTACTTTCTCCTTTGTTCCCAGTCACAAGAGCCAGCCTGTCTGGGTTGAAAGCCCAGCTTTGTCATTTACAAGTTATATGGCCCCAGTCAGTTGTATGCCTTAGCCTCACTAAGCGGCAAAAGAATCACGTTATAAGGTTGGAGATGAATAAACACATCCTTACCTATAAGGCTGATGATTAGAAGACTGTGTGGTACAGGGCCCACGTGGAAATGGCATTGTGATTTTGTCGAATCCAGTACCTAAAACTCAGGTTCAAACTCAGCAAATGCAAATTTTTACTGGGAGCTGGTCCCAGTACTAGACTGGCCCCAATGAAGTGTTGGTCGAGGACATACGAGGATGATGAAGGCAGCCTTCCAGGGTTGTATGTTGGCTAAAATGGATGGTAGGATGTTGGAGAAGTTTGGGGAGATTGGGTATGTTGTCTGTGTGAATAATAGAGTTTAAAACCAAAGTTGAGGACTTGAAGAGATGGCTCAGAGCACTGCCTGCTTTTGCAGAGGACTCAGGCTTGATTCCTCGCACCCACATAGTGGCTCACAACCATGTGTTATCCCAGTCCCTGGGTTGCTGACACCCTCTTCTGACCTCCTTGGGCACCAAGTATGCATGTGATGCACAGACGTACATGTAGTCAAAACACACATATGCAAAATACATTTTGTTATGTTTTGTTTTCTTTTGTGGCGGTTGTTTGGTTGGTTGGTTTTGTTGGTGGTGTTTTTTTTTTTAGAGATTTATTTTATTATTATAAATAAGTACACTGCAGCTGACTTCAGACACACCAGAAGAGGGCGTCCGATCTCCTTACGGATGGTTGTGAGCCACCATGTGGTTGCTGGGCTTTGAACTCAGGACCTTCGGAAGAGTAATCGGTGCTCTTACCCGCTGAGCCATCTCGCCAGCCCCACAAAATAAATTTACAAAATAAAAAATAAAAAATAAAATAAAGCCAAACTCAAATTCCTAGGCTAGGATTGGGAGCCAGGTGCCCCAAACTGAAGACCTCTCCTTTCTTGGAGATGGTGGCTAGGTTCTAGTCTGAATGTTATCTGTCTCTCAAGTCTGCCCTGAGATTTTGGTGAAGGAGAGGAGAGGGAAAGTAGGCTCGTGCAGTGGCTGAAGGTAACGGGCATTTTGGACTGTGATTTTCTGCGTGCCAGGGGCAGGGTGGCATCACTTATGGGCCCTCCCACACACTCCTAAAGCCCTCTGAAATGGCAGAGCTCACACCTGGCATGCCTCCTCCACAGCCCTGCATCCCCTGATGAATTAGGAAGAGCCTTGGGCAACCCTTGCTCCTCTGTTCTGGGCCTGACCCCAACCTGGCCTTGGTTATCACTCCTGGTTTTCTAAACTGCAAAAAAAAAGGTTTCTGGCTTCACTGCCAATTTATTCCCTTTGTGGTTCTCAAACTGAAAACTAGTTCTGCAGGGGAGAAAAGAAACCCATGAAAGGTACCCAGAATCCCATGGGCGCTTTCCTAGGGGTCAGGGACTTTTCTCATCAACACCAACCTGCCTGCAAATCTCTGGCTGCTGAGCCTCGTGTGTCCTGTAATAGCGGCTGTGCTGCTAATGCCCTGTAGCTTGGGCCCCAGCGCTGGTTGCCAAGAAACTGCTAGTCGGGGTGCTTATGAGGGTTCTGACCTCATAGGGGCTGCTGAGTTTCAATTCAGCAGACATTTATTAACACCTACTGTGTGCCCAACCTGTGCTATGAGCTATGGGGGAGCCGAAGGAAGGAGGTGGTGGGGCAGAGATGACTAAGACACTGAAACAATCAGAAGCGAGGACAAGCAGCCAGGCCAGGGGCTGGTCAGGTGCTAATTGTACTTCTTGGAGCAGAGGCCAGCACGGCCAGGACTCTGAGGTCAGCGGCAGCTAGAGGAGGGAGGGAAGGCTTTGTGAGGGATTCGGGTGAGAGCTAGACCTTGAAAGGGGGCGGGGGCAGCGAGGGGGAGATGTGGCTCCGGCAGAAAAGGGAGAAAAGACGCCTTTCTCTCTATTCCCTGGCCATGGACTGACCTTCGAAGCCTGGATGATTGTTTGGTAAATGCATGTCACATAAAAGAGCAGGTCAGTGAGTGTGGGTGGCTTCATGCGAACCTCGATCTCCACTTCAGGACGTACAAAATGCTTGGCCTAGACAGTGAGCCCAGCCTGTATTGATAATACACAAAGGGTAGCCAGGCTTCCCCCCCCCGACCCCCCCGCCACCCAAGCTGAGAGCATTTCATTATGGACTGCACCCTCCAACACAGGCCAGCTAGGAGAAGAGGGAGGGAGGGAGGGAGGGAAGTGGGGGAAGAGAGAGGTAGAGGACATCAAAGCTGACATGTCACAATTGTTCACAGGAGAGATCTGCTGCCTAGGTCCCACCTTCCCCCCTCCTCCCCGAGGTTTGAGACTTCTCTGGGACCCTGGTGGTAGAGAGCACAGATTTTCGTCACAGCCCACCCACCACTCAGCCAGCTGGGAATTGAAGTCTAGAGAGTCCCACATTTTTGCCTGGACACACACACAAAAAAATCACCATGTGTTTGTTCTACTTTTGAGTCTTCCATGGTTGGATGGGAGGCGAGCTTTGGACTTTTGCTAGGCTCAATTGGATAAAAACACCTGGACTACTCCCTTGCACCCCTCCCCCACAGCTTCTTGCTTGCCTTTTGGCTTTGCCTCTCCTCAGAGCATTTAAACACCTACGAGCATCCTAGAATGTCCTGACTTGGACTGGGAAACTGTATCTTATGGTGAATTTCTTGACCAAGAGCCTGTTCCCAGAGGAAAGAAGAGGCTCAGGCAGCAGAGATGAGTGTTTCATGCAGTAGGGTCTTCAAGGAAAGTGCTGGAACATTTCTCAAAGCAGCTAACAAGAAACAGAGTAGCCCAGCGTGGTACCTTTAACACTGGATAGGAGGCAGAGATAGTTGGAGGCCAGCCTGGTTTATAGAGCAGATACTAGGACAGCCAAGAGCTACACAGTCTCAAAAGAGAGACCAAGAGACTGGAAAGGGTATTAAGTAGCTGGTCCTAGTTGAGCAAGCTTTGCCTTAAGTTCTTCATTTTGGATGGGCCATTTCTTTCCCAATGCTGATACTCTTAGTCTACCTGCCATTATGGATGCTTCCTGCCTTCTTCTAGTCTGTCAAGAAGACAGAAATACTTCCAATTAGAAGACGGCAGGGAGGGAGCATAGCCTGCCTGCATTCGTATCTCAGACCTTCTAGGTTCTGGCTGTGTGACAATGGACTCATTGACTTAACCTCTCTGGGTCTTACTGTGTGCTTCGCACAGATAGAGGGACGAATGAGAGATAATGTATGTAACATAGTGAGCATTGGGCTTTTCTTAGTGTACCTACCCAGTAAGTGTTCCCTCGGATTAGTTTTAGTCCTGGGCTGAGGTTGATGCTGGTCATACATATCATCTTTTCACCATTCACATACCCTAGGCTTTGCCAAGATCCCAGAATTAAACACCTTGCCAGAAGGGCAGGCAGGGCATGCTGGCCCATTCCTGAAAATACCTGGTTAATTTTTCCAGATTTTTCTGCTAACAGATTCTTTTTGTTGTTGTTGCTGTTAAGTCTGCCATCGTGAGGGATAAAGAGGGGATTCGGAAGAAGCACCATGTGCGCACATGTGCGTACGTGCATGGGTCTGTGTGTTATCTACAACACCATCCCGAGAGATAGACAGTCCTGGAGTTAATAGCGGAGCTTGAGGGGCTGGAGAGATGGCTCCATGGATAAGAACTTCCTTGTTCTTTGAGGTGGCCAGAGCTGCAGTCCCCAGAACTCAGGGCAGCTTGCACCTGCCTGTGATTCCAGCTTCAGGGGATCTGACATCTTCTTCTGGCTCCGCAGGCACCCTCCCCCCACACCTGCACAAAAGCACACACACAGCACACATAAATGACTAATAAATATTTTTTAAAGACTGGAGCCTGAGCCAGCAAGGTAGTTCAGTGGGTGAAGGTGCTCGTTGCCAAACATGACAACCTAAGCTCAGTCCTTGGAGCCTACATGGTGGAAAGAGAGGTGCATCCTTGCAAGTTGTCCTCTGACCTCCACATGTAAGCGGTGGTACCCTCCCCCATCCCCCACACATGCGTTGAGTTCT
>NC_045030.1:52280616-52282989 GCF_008632895.1 Mastomys coucha | reverse complement strand
TGTGTGTGTGCGCGCGCGCGCGCGCGCACGCGCACATGCTCGTGTGCAAATAAAAATGTAAAAACAGTTTAAAGGTGGGGGTTTAAGGTTTTTTTGTTTTGTTTTTCCAGACAGGGTTTCTCTGTGTAGCCCTGGCTGTGTTGGAACTCACTCTGTAGACCAGGCTGGCCTCGAACTCAGAAATTTACCTGCCTCTGCCTCCCAAGTGCTGGGATTAAAGGGAGTGCCCCACCACTGCTCAGCATGGGGGGTTAAGTTTTTAATATTTGTATTAATATTACCATTTTTTTTGGTCTTCATTGTTTTCACTTTGAATATCCACTGAAGAAACCAGAGGTGAGCTGGGTGTGATGGTGCACAGCTGTTGGTTCAGCACTTTGTTGGCTGAGGCTGAAAAATGGAGTGTTCTAGGCTTGCCTGGCCAACATAGCAAGTTCCAGATCAGCCTGGAGTTACAAGCAAAACTTTGTCTTAAAAGAAAAAAAAGAAGAAGAGAAAGAAATCAGAGGAAATTTGTTCCTTTGAGAGAAGGCATAACATTCTACCCCTGGCGACTATTTAGCAATCATCAGTTTGCCAGTTGCCTCCTGAAGGTAGAGCTCTGGAAGCCAGTTGGCCAACTCTGTGCTCATCCCAGCTTGGCTTGCTTTTCTGATCCTTTCAGTTTACAGTGATGTTGGGTACCTGCTGGGCAAATGCCCAAAGATCTTTGTTTGAGGCTGGGACACTGCCTTTGGCCAGCAGATTTCTCAGGGGCTGGGAACCTTTGCCAAAGGCCCCTCAGAAGATTTTGAGGTCCCATCTGCAATAGTTGCAGTTGTGTTTAGGTGAGCCCATGATAAGAGGTACCCCGTATAGACTACACCTAAATGGACCATGCTGTTGGATCACGTGATCCTTGCCCATCAAGTTAAGAAGGCTAGGCCTTGAGCAGTGGGAGAGTGGACAATTAGTCTTAATCTCCCTGCATACCTGATAACAGGGAGGTACTCAAGGGTGGACTGAGGTGGCACTCTGTGTCTTTCCAGTGTTTTCTAGAATAATAGTCATTACTCCAATTCTTCTGAGTCTATAAAGATCAACGTTCAGAAAGCAAGTACTTTACAAGGTGACCAGTTTCTTAATACCACAGAGATCTGAAAGAAAGTGTGAAAGAAAGAAAAAGAAAGGAAGGAAGGAAGAGAGAGAGAGAGAGAGAGAGAGAGAGAGAGAGAAAGAAAGAAAGGGGACCCAAATCTATTCTTGGAGACTCCAAGACCCATTCTAGAGTCAGAGACATGTATGTATCTACCTGTTAGCAGGTAGGAGCTCTTCATTATTTCTAAATTGCACGATGTGGGGCTAATGGCTTACACAGAGAAAAAGAATCATTTTTCTTCCTTGGCTTCATTAGGGAAGGCTTCCTGGAGGTGAGAGGACAGATGGCCTTTCAAAAGAGGAAAGAGAGACCATTGGCCATGTTTTAGGGACATTCCAGACTGGGTGAGAAAGTAACATTGGCATGAGAAAGCCAGAGATACAGCAGTGTAAGTCCCCCACAATTAGCATTTGTGATAAATCCCAGGTTCAGATTCTGACTGTACTGTAGCATCAGAGAATGTGTATTCTAGGGAAGCATGAGATTATTGCCTTTTTTGCCTTCACTTCTGCTGCAAAGCAACAAGACTGTAAACTCACACAGTAATGCCATGTAATGACAAAAACCGCAGTCAATGGTACAATCCAGGGCCCCCTCCCTTTCTTCCGTGTGACTTAATAGCGTTACTAAAGTCACATCAATGTACAGTAAATGGCACTTAAGTATTTTAAGTGTACAATTTGGTCCTATTTGACATATGTCTATACCCCATGAAAGCATCACCCACATTCAAGAGACAGCTAGCATATGCGGAGCTCCTGGGAAGTTTCCTTGCGCCCTTTGGCAATTCCACCTCCCACCCTAAAGCAGCCACTGCTCTGGTTTCTGTCACTATAGATTAGTTTGCATTTTCTAAAGTTTCGTATAATTGGAATCATGCAGTCCTGTCTGGCCTGGCTTCTCTCTGGATATTTATGTTAAAACTCTTCCTTGTTTTTGTATATATCAGTGTTTCTTCTCCCTCACTCCCTCTCGCTCTCTCCCCCACTTCCTCTTTTGAGACAGGGTCTCACATTGTAGCTCTGGTTGGTCCTGCAACTCAACTATGTAGACCACACTGCTCTTAGCCACGGCTATCTGCCTACCTCTGCCTGGAGATTTCTGAGATTAAAAGGCTTGCTCCATCATGCCTGGCAGATGTTTCAATCTTTTTTATTACAAAGTAGTTTTCCATAGTATGGACAAAACACCCGTTGTTTATCTGTTCATCAGCCTGATGCTTTTTTTCCCTTTTT
>NC_045030.1:52276966-52280601 GCF_008632895.1 Mastomys coucha | reverse complement strand
TTTTTATTTTAAACTGCTGCAAACAAAGCTGCTCTGAACATCTGTGTGTGCAAATCTTTTTATGGCTATATGTTTCCTTTTCTCTTGGTTAAATACCTGGAAGAGAAATAACTGGGGCCTAACAATAGTGAAGGTTCAACTTTTGTTGTTGGGTTTTTTGTTTGTTTGTTTGGTTGGTTTTTGGTTTTTTGAGACAGGGTTTCTCTGTATAGCCCTGGCTGTCCTGGAACTCACTCTGTAGACCAGGCTGGCCTCGAATTCAGAAATCCGCCTGCCTCTGCCTCCCAAGTGCTGGGACTAAAGGCGTGCGCCACCACCACCTGGCTGAAGGTTCAACTTTTAAAAGAAACTATTACAGTTTTCAAAATGCCTTCACCATTTTACATCTATTCCCCACAAAGGATAAGAATCCCAAGTTGTTTGGTCATCTTCACCAGCACTGGTGTGTAAGGGTGGGTGGCCATTCTTATTGGTGCACTGTTGTGTTACATTGTAATTGCATTTCCCTTAATGATTCACTATTTTAATCATTTTCCCATGTGCTTATTTGTTATCTATAGATCTTTCTTTTTGTGATATATCTGCTAAAGTCTATTGCCCAGGGAGTCCTTTATAGACTCTAGATACAAAACCTCTATCATAGTCCTGCTTGATGGAACATTTTTTCTTTCCTGGTCCTTCTACCTCCATCTCCCAAGTGCTAGGATTACAATTGCAAGCCAGTGTAGTTTTGCATTCAGTCTTAGCCAAAATGCAACTAATCACTGTGTTTCTTTCTGTGTTAAACTGGGGATTGAACCTCAGACCTTTTGCCTACTAAGCAAGTGCCTTACCATTGAGCTATGTCCTAGGCCTTCATTTTTCCTTTTATAGATCAAGCTTTCAGTACTACATCTAAGGAATCTTTGCCTAGGCCTAGATCATAACTGTTTCATCATATGTTTTCTTTTATAATTTTAGCCCTTGCATTCTGGTCTGTGATACATTTGCCTGTTGTTTTACACTGTAATTTCAGTCTGCATTTCCCTTAATGACTCACTATTTTAATCATTTTTCCACGTGCTTACTTGTTATCTATATATCCTTTTTTTAGTGAAATGTCTGCTTATTAATTTTTCAGTATAGATGTCCAGAGCTTTGCATGGGCTAGTCTAGCCTTATTTTACCAAGTCATCTAAAATTTTTAGTGTGTGTGTGTGTGTGTGTGTGTGTGTGTGTGTGTGTGTGTGATACAGATGTGAGTGTGAGCATGAACACACACCACACATACATGTGGAGGTCAATGGGCAACTTTTGGGAGTCAGTCCTCTCCTTCCACTGTAGTTTCCAGTGAATGATCTTTCACCTGCTCTGCCATCTTGCTAGCCCAGATTTTGGCTACTTTAAGTTCTTTGCAACATCATATGAAATATGAAACTGTTTGTATACTTTTCTTTTAATATTTAGATATTCGCATCAATCATTAAAGCAGTTATTCCTGGCTTTGTTTTTGAATCTTGTAATCAGGTGTGTGCTTGATATTACTGTTATTTTAGATGATGCTTTGAATTGCTGTTTTATGGCTAAAGGTTACCTTAAATTTACTGTGCATTAGTAGAATAGGACATTGGTTTTCCCCTTCACTTATAGTGAATAAATCCAACATTTCTTTCATGCATCCCTGTGTACATGTCTCACCTATCTCCTTTCAGCCACATCTGCCAAGATAACAGATCTCCTTAACCAGAGTTAAGCTGGGCATGGTGGCACATGCTTGTAGTCCCAACTATTTGTATACTGAGGCAGAGAATGATACGTTTGAGGTCAGCCTGAGCTATATAGTGCAAGACCTTGTTACCCCCCTTCCTCTACAACAAAACAAAACAAAACCAAAATATTTGACTTCAGACAGTTTTTCTCCTATCTCAATCTCTCAAGTCATTTTGCATCTTAGACCTGATACAGCATCATGACATCATTCCAAGGGTGTGGTGACATGACTAGAACCCATTATTCCCAGGGCTGTGGTTTTGTGCAAAAAGTTAATGCTTTTGATGATCACTTGATTATCAACTGTCTTCTTGAGGCTACTTGGGGGAAGAACTTGATCTGGCATTTGTCGCCTCTGACAGGGGCATTTGTCGCCTCTGACAGGGGCTTGCAGCAAGGGCGGAAAAGTAATATCTGAGTCCCTAGAACCCTTTGTCTCCCAACTGCAGGACAAGCATACTGCTGGACTGTAATGGCAAGACCTGTTTGAACCTGTACGTTGACAATTTACAGGAGTTTAATTCATGGATACTTAGATATAGGTTGGAAACAAAAGGAAATGACTTACAGCTTGAGTTCATGGATTTTACTGTCTGTTGGAGAGAGAAGACACATTGACATGCCTGAAAAAAAGCAGCAGTTCAAGAGCACATGTGCCAAAAGATCCTGTGACAGACTCGAAAGGCTCTGGGGAGTTGAAGTGGGGTGGGGCTCCATGGATATGAACTGTAATTACTAGAACATAAACAGCTCTGTGAGGTTAGGGGACTTGTTTGAGACCTTGCTCCATGGGTACTGTTTGATTAGACAAAAAAGATCGCTAAGGGATGGCAAGCCTGAGAAATTCCATGAATGAGGCTGGAATGTTCCCTCAGGGGACCATGAGGAGACCACTGGGCTTGAAGCCCAGCTTGAGTTGGGAAATCATGGGAACGAGGCTGAGTAGGTAGGGTGGGGTCAGACTGCTAAGGACCTTCAGAAACCAAGTTAGATGAGTTGAGACTCTAGGGCTCTGGCAAGTCAGAGTCCTCAGCCACAGATCTCAATGTGTGTCCTGAAGAAGTTGGCATTAGCTCAGAGGCTGAGGGAGGAGTTAGGTGGAGGCAGGACCAAGGCTGGAACTTGAACTTTCTTCCTCCCAGTAAAAAGGAGCAGTTTGTAGCTCTTTCCGGGGCTTTCACACTTCCTCCCCACAGCATCATAACCAAGATCATTGGCAGGGGGAGTGGATAGTGGGACAAGAGACTACCAACAAGCACTCCCTAGCTCGCCTGCTGACTGGTCCACCCCACTACTTACCCATACAGCTCAAGTGAAATCTTAGTAGTTCTAGATGGTGTCTGAAAGTGAAAATGTAGGCTGAGTGCAGTGAGGCATGCCTATGTGTCTAGCTATGCAGGAGGCTGAGAAGGGAGGTTTGTTTGTGCCTTGCTTCAGGAGATTGAGGCCAACGTGGGCAACAACACTAGATGTTCTCTCAAAAGAACAAAGAAAAAAAGACAGGGAGAAAAGCATGCAAGGCAGTACTGACAATCTTTTCCCTTGGGAAGCTGAGGCAGGAAGGTTGTAAGTTCAAAACTAGCCTGGGCTCCATAGTGAGACACCTTGTCAAGAAAAAAAAGCAATGTGGGGCTGGAGAGATGGCTCAGAGGTTAAGAGTACTCACTGCTCTTCCAGAGGTCCTGAGTTCAATTCCTAGCAACCACATGGTGGCTCACAACCATCTGTAATGAGATCTCATACCCTCTTCTAGGGTGACTGAAGACAGCTACAGTGTATATATATATTTATATTAAGGAAATAAATCGCCGGGCAGTGGTGGCATACGCCTTTGGAAGGCAAAGGCAGTCAGATTTCTGAGTTCGAGGCCAGCCTGGTCTACAGAA
>NC_045030.1:52275765-52276956 GCF_008632895.1 Mastomys coucha | reverse complement strand
TGTCTTGAAAACCAAAAAAACAATCAATCAAACAAACAAACAAAAAAGAAACAAGCAATGTTTAAGGAGAGAAATGACTCTTTAGCCCAGTATCAGCTATCAACATAGCAACACTAACTGGTTTGTGATTGTTCCTTTTTTTAATTTACTTAATTTTTATGTGTCACTCTTTTTGTTTTGACTTAGTCTTCTCTCATACAGTACTCCCCAACTGCAGTTTTCTTCTCTGTTCACTTCTGACTGGTAGGAAAGGCTGCTTCGGGAGAGGTGATATTTTGGCTTAATAGTTTTAGTAGAAGAAATATGGAGTGGACAGCAAGCCTGTAAGGAGCTCTGAGTGATATGGAATCTGTCCTGTTGGACAATGGGGACCTGAGATTTCAAGAACCAGGTGACATTAATAGCAAAATTGTTTTAGCAGAGTTTTTCACTTGCCACCCAAGACCCCCACACTATTAACTTATATTCTTTTTTGTTGAGACAGGGTCTCACTATGTAGTCCCGTCTAACCTTGAACTCAACAGTAATCCACCTGCTTCTGCCCCCGCCACACACACAAAAGCTGAGACTAAAAACTCCAAGTATGGCATGGTAAAGGCTTACATCGGATTCTTGAGCTAGAAAACTTCTGATGACATTCCTTTCCAATGTAACATTTGTTGTCTGTCCCCAGCTCTCTTTTTGAGACAGTCTCATGTAGCCCAAATTGGTTTCAAATTCATTGTGTAACAGAATGAGTTTGAGTTTCTGATCCTCCTGCTTCTATCCTACCTGTGATTATAGGTGTGCCCACAGCATAGTTTATGTGATGCTTGGAGTGGAACTCAAGGCTCCGTGAATGCTGGACGAGCATTCTCTCAATTCAACAACAATCTGGGCTCTGAAGTATAGCATTCACCCATTTTTGAGACACGATCTCTCAGTGTAGCTAGCCTTGGCTGACCTACAATTCAAAGAGATCCACCTGTCTCTGCCTCCCAGGTGCCAAGTGTGTCACACCTGTCTAGTATTCACTTTTAAGTGGGACTGTTTTCATTTATTACCTAAAATATATTTTTACTAGTTGGTCAAGACAAAAAAATAAACAAAACAGCTGGGCAGTGGTGGCGCGTGCCTTTAATCTCAGCACTTGGGAGGCAGAGGTTGGTGGATTTCTGAGTTCGAGGCCAGCCTGGTCTACAGAGTGAGTTC
>NC_045030.1:52274772-52275684 GCF_008632895.1 Mastomys coucha | reverse complement strand
ACACAGAGAAACCTTGTCTCAAAAAAACAAAACAAAACAAAACAAAAATAAACAAAACAAAAAGGTGAATGGGGTTTGAACTGTATCTTAGACTCATAGTCCGAGGCTTGGTCAGATTCAGTGAAAAGGACCCTTGTGGGACCTGGAAGGCAGCTGGAAGGGAAATCTTATCACCTGCAGCAGCATCTTCATTGCTTTGCCACCCCATCCCTCTCTCCTTGGCCCAGAATACATTTGAGAAGAAATTGCTGAGTCCTTTTGTTCTGGGGAGAGGTCCTTCGACTTGCTCAGCGATTAGCTCTGTCTCATCTTCAAGTTTTGGGGTGTAAACAGATCTTGGAGTTGGTATGGAGAGACCTATGAGGTTCTGGAGCCTGGGTGTAAATGAAGACTGTTCAAAAGGATTACTGAACTTCTCCTCTGCTACTATTCTATACCTATGGCTTTTCCTTGGACTCCATCTTTGAGTTTGATTATTCGTGTGTTAGTCTCATTCCAGTTTAGAAACAATCTGCCTGGATTGCTCTGTTTTATCTTTTGGTGGCTAAGGCACCGAAGGCTGAGCTGAATCTCCTCAGCACTCCAGATACTTGATTGTTGTCCCCATAGCCTACAGATAGAGATGCCAACGGGAGAAAAAATGCCTGCCCTCCCCAGCCTGGTCAAGCTGGATAAAGCACTACGAATAGTCAGGTTTTAACCCACCAGGCAGGGCCTCAGGCACCAAGGGCCTGTGCCAGGCAGAAGCCTTCCTCCACACCCCTTGCCTGCCAGGGGGCTTGGGGCAGGAGAAAGAGCAGGTAGGGCTCTGGGCAGACTGTCTGGGCTGGGCGGGGCCCTGGTTGGGTGAGGCCCAGATTCCCCAAGCTGATAAAGCAGCCTGTAAACACCCAGCAAGTTGGGGGGGGGGGG
>NC_045030.1:52267671-52274614 GCF_008632895.1 Mastomys coucha | reverse complement strand
GGGGGGGGGGGGAGGCAGAGGGCAGGCTACCAGATGGCAAGAGAAGGAGGGAAACTGGAGCCCAGGCCTAGCTACAGGAAGTGAGGCTTGATGTAGAAACATCCTGTCCAGTAGGGGCTAGAGAGGTGGCCACCAGTGATTGCTCCCTCTACTCTGGAGGCAAATTCAGCACAAGGTGGGGCGGCTTGCCTGGGCAGCAGGCCAGGTTCTTGGTTCCTGGCATCTCAAAGGGACATGATCAATCAGTCTCTGTTATGGGTTGCTTATGGGTCTCTGTTATGGGTTGCTGTACCATCTACCACTGCTGGAAAGGCGGGGGAGGTGGTTTGGAGCCAAACTACCCCCATGGAGAAACTCTTCCCCAATGATTGTCTGAGAGAATTTGTTTCTTACGGGAAAAATCATCGCCTTCAGTGTCTGTGAGGAACATTGATTGGAACACAGGATTGTGTCAATTGTGTCAAAGGCCTCCTGCGGCCCTCTGAGAACAACAGTCATATGGCTGATGCTCTTTCAGCTCTGTCTTGCGGTGCCTTTTAATTAGAACCTCAGGGTCAGATCTGGTGCAGCCTTTAGCAGAGATCAGCAGACCTGTCTATTTCACTTTACAGGTGGGGAAACTGGGAATCAGAGGCACAGGGGCTGGGTCACCTATACACGAGACCCGAAATTCAAGCCCTTGCTCTGGAAAGCTTGCCACCATCTTCCCTGATGTGCAAGGTCCCCCACTAGGACCCAGCCCTCCCACATAGGCCTGAATGTGCCCTGCATACTCACTGGACCTGTATGTACTTAACTTTGCTGAAGGCTACAGGATGCCTGAAAGGGGGAAAGAGCCTCAGAGTCATAAATCAAAAGTCTTCTGCTCATCCATGGCCTTGAGTAGACCCTTCTCTGGGCCACAGAGATTCCTAAAAAGTTGAGAAAGGTAATAGTTTTCAGCAGGCATGGCGATGCTTGCCTGTAATCTCAGCACTTGGGAGGTAGAAGCAGAAGAATATTGAGAGTGAGCTACATAGTGAGTTTGAGGTCAACCTGAACTACATGAAACCCTCTTTCAAATCAAACAGAAGAGAAAGAAAAACAATTCTCTAAGAGTGTTAACCCTGGTAGTAGACCATGCATCCAAGAATATTTGAGCAGCATAAATTGGTCTTGATGGGTTTTAAAAATGAAAATAACACAAAGTGGGGTGGGTGGATGCGAGTAGATCTGGGAAGAGTTAGGTTAGGGATCATTATGAGCAAAACAGATCAAATGAAATCCTCAATTGATAACATTTAAAGAAAAACAATTAAAAATACATCTTGGCTTTGTGCAGTGGCTCAGCATTAAAGCATTTGCAGTGCAAGTCTGGAGACCCAGGTCGTTCTATCCCTGGACTCTGGGCAATGATGGAAGAAGAAAGCAAGCGTTATGGAGTTGTCCTTTGCCCTCCACACTCACATCACAGTAAGAAAAAAGGTTTTCAAAAAATAATAACAGAAAAGTAATAATATTTCGTTATTTTAAGAAATAATAAGCTGGGCGGTGGTGGCACACGCCTTTAATCCCAGCACTTGGGAGACAGTGGCAGGCGGATTTCTGAGTTCGAGGCCAGCCTGATCTACAGAGTGAGTTCCAGGACAGCCAGGACTACACAGAGAAACCCTGTCTCGAAAAAACCAATAATAATAATAATAATAATAATAATAATAATAATAATAATAATAATAATATTCACCCACTAGAAACATCTACTTGAGCTTTTTTTGCATTCACAGAATTGCACAGCTATCAGTAGGATCTACTTTACAGTATTTTCATCTTCCTCCAAAGAAACTCCAAATACCACATCCCTTAGAGCTGTTCCCAGTTTTCCTCCAGCCCCAGGGCCTTGGTTCTGAAGGGATACTTACTTTAGATGCTGTAGATGGGTCTTCTTCTTGTTGTTGATGTTGTTTTGGTTTTTTGAGACAGGGTTTCTCTTGTGTAGCCTCGGCTGTCCTGGAACTCACTCTGTAGACCAGGCCGGCTTTGAACTCAGAAATCCACCTGCCTCTGCCTCCCAAGTGCTGGGATTAAAGGCATGCGCCATCACAACCCCGTGATGCTGTAGGTGTTTTGAGATGAAAGTCCAGCCTTGTTGATTAAGGTGTGCTAGCTCAGTTTACTGGGACCTTATATCCAGACACCCTACTAGAAAAACAAACAAACAAACAAACAAACAAAACTAGGGCAAGCCTGATGAACAAGCCCCTGGTTGTGGGCCTGGCATATGTGAGGTCCTTAGAGCTGGTTTTCCATAAATATTTGAATAAACAGATGAACCAACACCCTAAGATAAGAACCTAGACTTCTCAGTATGTGTAAGCTGAAAGTAACTGTATATTTATGGGGCAGGGACCATGGCATGACTACTCTAGGTCTAGAGCCCAAATTCTCTGGTAAGAGCAGGTCACTGAAAGCTCATATGGCCACCATTTTGATAGAGATTTGGTCTGGGAAATTGAGGATTGGTTTATTATAATGATCTCTCATTGAAATTGAGGCCTCAAGAGGTATGAAACCTGGGCCTGGGCAGCTTCCGTAGAAGGGGTCCCTCGGGCTCTGAACCTTCAGTCCCAACAGATGGCCAGCAATATGTGTAGAGGAAACAGACTTTGAGATCAAGGTCACCTAAGTCTGGATTTGAGTTCTGCCTCTATTCTTGACAAGTAACATGACCTTGGTCTTGTTACCTAATCTCTTTGGAGCTTTTCTGCAGTTTGTAAAGTGGATCTGTTCAGCAGGTTGATGGTGCAGGCCTGTGATCCGAGCACTCAGGAAGCCAAGGCCAGAGAGGATCACCACAATTTGAGACTAGCCTGGATAATGTAGTGTGCTAGAGGCTGGGCAGGCAGGGTCAGACCTTGTATACATAAATAAATAGAATTGTTAAAGTAAGATTATCACCAAAACAGATTTCACTAAAAACAAAGTTCAAACAGAATAGCTGCTGTAAAAAGAACTTAGCTCCTACCTCTAGCCCTAACCCTACCACTGCCTAGCTACATTGTAAGGATGAAAGAGAAAAATAATGAAAAGAAATCTGGGCGTGGTGACACACCCCTGTATTTCAAGCAAGCACAGGAGAGGCCAAAGCTGGAGAATCCTTAGTTCTAGACCGGCCTGAGCTATATATGGAGTCCCTCTCTCATGAAACCAAGCACAGCCAGGTGAGGCGGAGCACGTCTTCAGTGTGAGCACTTGGAAGGCAGATCTCCGTACGTCTGAGGAAGAACACTTACTTGCGAGCATGTGGAGGGCCCTGGGTTCAGTCTGAAGCGGTGCAAAGAGAGAAGAAAGGACTGGAAGGAGGTAGTGTCCATAGACTGCTCAGTAGAACAGCAGCCCCACAGCCCAGCGCCCAGAACTGTAAATCCCCACACCTGCCATTGTGTCCTACCCTGTCACTCTGTAATCTTTACTGTCTGGCCCCTCTCCCCAGAAGCAGGGGAAATAACTTCAAATGCTATCAGAGAGTGCAGAAGAAAATCTTGCCCACACTTAAACAAGCACCCACACCCCTTTGCCCCTCCTCCAACAGGCTGTGACTGAGGCCACAGCAGCCACACCCGCAGCAGCTCAGGCCCCAGGACTTGCTCTCCTGCCAACTCCACAAGCGTTTGCCTTGAGCTGGCATTGGCCTCAGTTGCTTCCACCATCCTCCAGGCAGGCTCTCCAGATGTATGCCTCCAGCTTCCAGTCAGCTCATAACCAAACCCTGGGTTTGCGCGGCGGATAGAGGGCGGGGCTGGCAGGGGCCCAGGTGCATATCCAGATGTTGCCTCTGAGACTTTCATGGCATCCTCGAGCCAGCTGTGAAGTAGTATTCACTGAAAAACACAGGAATGAAGGAGCATTTGCGCCCCCCCCCCCAACTAAGGATAATGAGTTAGTGTCTTGAGGGAATCAGTTGTGCTTGGTCTCGGGGAGTACATAGAGAAGAAAAGCAGGGCCCTATTTACTATAAATTATTTTTTTAAATTGTATTTGTTTATTTTAGCTTTTAATGTTAGAAAGATTTATTTATTTATGTAATGTGTATGCATGTTGTGCATGGATGTCTGTGTACTATGTGCAGACCAGGTGTATGATGGGGCCAGAAGGTAGTGTTGGCAAACTGCCATGTGGGTGCTGGGAATCAAACGCATGTCCTCCGTGGCCTGTACTCTGAACCTCTGAGTCATCTCTCCCATCCCTAGACTTGAATTTTTAATTCTGTGTATATGTATGGGTTTGGGTGTGGGTATGTGCACATGAGTACTGGGACCTGTGGAGGCCAGATGTGCCAGCTCCTCCTGGAGCTGCCCGACACGGATGCTGGAACCCAAACTCTGATCCTCTGCAAGATCAGTAAATGCTCTGAACCTCTGAGCCTCTTACTTTTTATGTCATATGTGTATGACCGTGTGTGGGCATGTGTGTGGCCATCAGAAGATAACTTACACCACGTTGTTTCAGGATTCCAGGGACTGAATTCAAGCCATCAGCGTTGGGGACAGGTGTCTCTACCTGCTGTACCCTCTCATGGGTCCAAAGGGCTCTGCTCTTTTGACAAGAGGCCTGGCCTGGATAGGATTCTTGGCAATCAGCAGAGGAAGATGTCAGCCCTGCCAGAGCCGAGTGGGGGTTTCAGGATTGTAGTCCATTTATGTGTCTTGCTGGTCATTGATAAGTATCACCTCTAGGGGCCTCCAAAGCTTTTCTCGCCACTCCTTGAATCTCACTGAACATTGCTATCCTGGAGAGATTCAGTTAGTGGCGTCCACCTACTGCTGGGCACTCACACTAGGCGCCAATTCGGGACCATCCTACTCCAGTACTAGCCTGAGGCCTGAAGGTTGGCAGCAGTGCAGAATCCAGGACCTTGGGCTACTAATGTTTTTCCTGACCCACAGCCTTGGGGATATCTCATGGAGTGGATCATATGCTTAAAAGACTGGCTATAGGGACCCAACTCTATTACTAGGAGTCCCCCCACCATGGACTCCTGGGAGGTGCTTAGGTGTAAGTTGGCAGGAAGGCAGCAGCCACTGTGGACTTCTAGAGTCTACTGTTCCTTATCCCAGAAAGGGCTGCCGCCCTTTGACCTAAAGACAGTGTAATGGTTCTTCATCATTCCCTCTGCCCGTTGGCACTAAGGAGAAGCCCCTGACCCATTATGAAGTCACACTGATTTCAGTATCACCTGCTCTTCTAAAGGAACCCAATCCGCAGTCCTTGGTCTAGTTTCCTCAGAGCCTCTTAGTTTCAACCTGCCCACCTCCATCTGTAGCCACTGTTACTAGTCTATGCAAGGCATTGGCCCCACTCGGCACTCAAGGTCCAGGTTTTAATCCAGGTCCGCAAAGCCCAGACGTACCCTGCTGGTCTCTGAAGGGTAGTCTAGGTGCAGTGATAAAGAGAGGTTGTGGCAACAGCTGGCCCTTCATCAGGTAGGCACTTCTCTGTCTGGCCCCTTCCCACCACACTGGTGGAACTGCTGCCGGGCGGGCGGGCGTCCCCCTTGTGTAGACAGCTGTCTCCTCTGCCTTCCTGTGAGGGATCCTCCCCGTGCACTTTCTGACCTGTGCAGAGCAGGGGCGGGGTTGCAAGGGCCACCAGGCCCCGAAGGGGAAACTGCTGAAACCCCTGGGACAGGAAGTGGTAGAGAGGGGCTGCTTCCTCTCACAGAGCAGGGGTGCGGAGGGGGGGGGCGGGCGGTAGAGAGCTGCCTGTGTCCCGGCCCCCTGCCTGCCTACTGTGAGCCCTGGGAGGCTAGGGAGAAGCGGCAGTCCTTTTCCCTACCTCCCTTCTCTCCAAAAGATGAGGCTTTTCTTGCAGCCCACTGGAGAGGGGGAGGGTGAGAAAAGGAGAGACCTTCTTCAGACGAGGCCATCATCCCTTAGCAGGAGAAGGAATTAGAGACCAGGGCCGACAGATCAGCGGAAAAGAAAGGCTAGCAGGGTAGGTGAGCATGGGACGAGGCACCTGCCTTACCTGCCAGGACAGCAGAAAGCCACAGCTGGCCAGAGGAACCCTTTGTCCTTGAGCCCTTGTTCTGAGAGCAGATGATGTGGAGCACACCTGCTTAGCAGCAGGTTGGAATGTGTGGATCCGTGACTTGTAGCGCATACACAGTAATGGCCTGGGATAAGCAGCTCCAACCCCTCGCTGGGCAGCTGAGGGAACCAAGGCACACAAAGCAGAAGTGTCTTGTTCGAGGTCACATCATGGGCAGAGGCGAGGCCGAGACTCAGGGCTCTGATCCAGAGGCCCTCTTTCTGATGAAAATCCGCTGAGTTGGTAGTTAGCATCCCACACCTCCCCTGGGCACCCCCCCCCCCCCCCCCCCGGGCCCCCCCCCCCCCCCCGCAACGGGGTCCTGGAACATTCTTCTCAGAAATGAGCTTGATGGATGGATTCACACCGAAGGGAGGTAGGGTATTTAATCCAGGGATCAGCAAAGGTTTCTGGAAAGGACCACATAGCAAATATGTCAGGGCTTTGGGGCCCATATGAATGAGCACTAAAGCCCAAAGCAGCCACTGATGGTGTGCAAACCAAGAAGCATCAATCGCTGTGTTCCAAGACAACTCTGTCGATAGGCAACTGAAACTTGAATTTCAGAACATTTGCATGCGTCGTAAACTTCCATCCTTGTGGCCCTTCTTTGATTAAGTTCTTCAAGCCCTACTGGGAGCGAAGTAAAGCTAGGCTGTCAAGAGCAGAGGCTGCTAAATGGGAGGAAGATGATGATGTCTGACTTAAACCTTGAAGGATGTGAGGGAATTAAAGCCACAGAAGTCGAGCGAGGGCCTAGCTGGCCTAAGGGACAGTGTGAATAACGGCATGGCAATGGGGAGTCACTGTGAAAGTTAACCGTGCTCCGTACATGTGTGGCTTCATTGTTATTTGCCAGCCACAGTTGCTCTTTTTT
>NC_045030.1:52264567-52267644 GCF_008632895.1 Mastomys coucha | reverse complement strand
CAGGGTCTCACTGTGTAGCCCTGGCTGGCCTGGAACGCCCTATGTAAACCAGGCTGCCATCAAACACACAGAGATCTGCCTTGCCTTGGCCTCCCCAGTGCTCTGGGTTCTGGACCACCAGTGTTCTCACCTAGAAGAAAGAATTAGCTCTTTTGAGGATACAGAGAGACCCTGAGGGGAGGAAGAGGGTTAAGGCAGAGAGAACCTGAGTAACTCTCCTGCCCCTCAGGAACTCGGGTAAGGGAGACAGGAGGGACCTTTTAAGTTCTTTCGAACTTTCTGGTTTCTGGAGATATTGCAATAGTGCCAGGAGGGAGAAGGGGAGAAAAGGCGAAACCCAGGGTAGGTGTTCTCCATGATTTCTGAAGCCGAAGCTGCCTGTCCAGGGACTGCCCAGGCACTGATGGGATTGAGCCCTACCCCAATCTTTGTCGCATCATTTCTTCTGGGTAGAGAATCTAGTGCGCTGGGCTTCTGCTTGGATTCCTGCACTCCGCACTTTGTTTTGGATGGCCAGTAGAGGAAGGGGTCACCTGGGAAGGATACTCCCCACAGCCCCTCTTACTCGGGGGTGGGGGTGGGGGGTGGGGGTGAGGGTGGCCAGAGCTGAACCAGGAGCCTCCGTATCAGTTTCTAAGACACACACTGCCAGGGGCCTTGACAAAGAACACTGACCCTTCAATAAAAAGTTATCTGAGTTAATATCCTGTTGTGCCGAGTCATAGATTGCCCCAGCTTCGAAAAAATCCACTAATGAATTTAATTAGTCTTTGGCCCATACTTCTCTTCCTCCCTTCTTCCCTCCCTCCCTCCCTCCCGCCAACAATGGAGGCAAGCAGTACTTTCTAGGGACTGGGCCCTGTGTACTAAGTTACCATCCGTTCAGTATGGGTTACTCCCTGCCACCTGGTCCGCTGTACCAGATCAGAAGACCACTGAGTACCTGCATAGGCTCCTTCTGCCCAGGGCCCTAGCTAGGCAAGCTAGACTCTCAGAGGTAGTGTGAAACCCTCGCTCGCATAAGTGGAAACGGAGGCAGGAGAATGGTCAGTTTGCAGCCAGGACTCCAAAGCAAAACTCAGAGTTAAAAAAACAAACAGAAAGACAGAAGCTTCGAAAATGTCCATCTGCATCTTTTCTCCCATTAACTTTGGTATTTTTCCAAAAACAATCCCTGTTTCAAAGGGTCCAGTCTGAATTCCTTGTCCAGCCTCATTTCTTGCCCTGATCACTCCATATCTTTGAACATTTTTGTTAGTTTTGCTACTATTACTGCGTGTCCGGTTATGTCTAGGTTTGCATGGGTCGTGGCACATGTGTGGAGGCCAGAGGACAGCTCACTTTTAGAACTCACTTTTCCTTGCGTTCCTGAGTTCCGTTGACAGGGACACAGATTTTTCTCATGGCAAAAGCTTTTATCGCCCTGAGCCATCTCCCTGCTCCCATGTCTTTTAACATTGTTCCATGGAAAACAGACCACACATCTCAGGGTCTCTGTATGGCCCCCTCAATCTGTCACTTGTTTCCCCCTGAGGTGGCTCTGGCATCCCTCTCCTGGGTTCAGTGAGCTTCCATCTCCCCAGTTCGGGGACTGTTCTGTTGAGGTACTGCTTTGCCCTGGGGATAACCAGGCTGCCCCAGCGGCTCTCCGCAGTCACTTCAGATCCCGCTATCTGAATCTAGATCTTGTTAACCTCCCCAACTTCCAACCAGTACCCCCCCCCCTTCTCCCAGGTCAAACTACTTACCTTACTTTTTTTATTTTTCATTTTTTGTTTTTTGTTTTTTGGTTTTTTTTTCCAGTCAGGGTTTCTTTGTGAAGCCCTGGCTGGCCTGGAACTCTTTGTAGCCCAGGCTGGCCTGGAACTCACAGAGATCTGCCTGTCTCTACCTTCGGAGTGCTGGGATTAAAGGCATGCACCACCACAGCCTTGCTTGACCATACATTTTCTTTATTATTATTATTTTTTATTTGGGGGGTCAACAAAATCTTGCTGATGTTTCTGAACTCCTTGACTCAGACCTTCCTTCCTGCCTCTGCTTCCCAAACAGCAGGGATCACAGGTAGGTAGTATGTCGCTGTGCTTGGCTCTTCCATGAATTTAGTAGTTCATGGTTGTGGCCCCTTGACCTTCAGTTCCCTTCCTTTTTCTCCATGTAGATGAAACATTCTAAACACTTAACAAGCAGAATGGCCAAGCCCCACGAATAATAAATCAGACCAGGAAATTGAAAACTACGTTTAAAGCCAGGAGTTATACCCATGCCTTTAATCCTGGTACTCAGGAAGCTGAAGCAGGAGGATTGGTTTGAATATGAGGCCAACCTGGACTACACAATGATACCTCCGTATCAAAAATTCAAAGGGAAGGGAGGGGAAAAAAAAGAGAAAGAAAAGTGGGAAAAACCGATAGATGGGCTTTTAAGATATACCAGGGAGCCTTTGCCTACATTAACTCATTTAGCCCTTGGCAGCAGCCCGTAGAACTGGTCAAATGGGTCCATTTTGTATAGGGTGGTGACTTGCCTAAGTTCCAAGGCAGATCTAGGCCTTCTACCTGAAAGGTCCACACTCTTAGGGTCTGCAGGGACCTCTATTGCTCATTCTAGGCCATAGGACCTCCACTGCACAAACCTTCAAGGTTGTAATTGGCAAAAGGGCCATGGTCTGGAGCTCAGTAGCTACCTGGACCTAGCCTTCCTCCCTCCCCGCTGTCTGCTCTCCCTTCACTGCCTCTTTTTCCCTGAGGCACCAGGGAAGAGGATGTGGTGGCCCCAGGCCCCTCCAGAGGGTGCTCAGTGAGCTTTCTCAGCGTGACTGAGGAAATTGGTTCCTTTTGTCAGCCCCCTCCCTCTGCCTCTCCCCTTCCTCTCCTATATTAGGGCTTCTCTAGTGCTTTTCTTGCTACATAACCACAACCCAAAGGGCTGGGCAGGGTGACACGAGTCGGGGACAGAACACTCCACCTCACAGGGCCCCCAACCCAGGAGAGGACTTTTCTTCTCAGGCAGCAACTGGGACCCTCCAGCTCCCACAATCCTGGGGTCTGGGGGATCATTGTGGGAGCCCTGCCCCC
>NC_045030.1:52258091-52263099 GCF_008632895.1 Mastomys coucha | reverse complement strand
TTTTTGCATAGAGGGGACAGCTGTCCTGTTCCTGGGGCAGCTTCCATTTTGTCTGTGGCTGTTGGGGGAGGGGTGGTGCAGGAGTGGGAAATGACATGAAGGAAATTGTCATTTCCTTTCCAAAGAATTCCAGAAAGGTTTCATGGAGAAGGAGGTATTTCAAGGAGTGACAGTTGCTTTTGAGAGGATGGGGAACTGGAGAATTGCACCGTGTGGCCCAGCTGACCATCTGGCCCCCATGTTTCTTGGCATGTGCAAAAAAAAAAAAAAATGCCTTGGGTGTTACCAGCAATTCTGAGAGCCATTGACTCAGCTGATCGAGCCTAGATTTTTTTTTTTTTAAACTCACTTGGTAGAGATTGTGGAAGTGGCCCTCCCGACAAAGCTGCCTTGGGTAGGGGAGGCCTGTATGTGTGGGTGCTGGATGCTGCTTGGTGTGTCCCAGTAACGGTCTCAGGAAAGAAGGGTCGATACCTCCTGAGGGGGAGGGGAGCCTAGTTGTGGTTCTGCAGAGTCAGTCCAGACCACCTCTATGCTGCCTGGGTTTGGAAAGCCCGCTCGGAACGTCGGAACGTTGGAGGCAGAGGTGTTGTGTTCACAGGCAGCCCGACCTTTTCGCTCCCCCTTGTGGTCCACACTCCTGCGGTGTGCATCTGCTTTCCATGTATGGCCCAGGCATGTTTCCCATCCCAGAAAGAGAGACACTTGGGAATGGACGGTGCCTAGAGGCCCGTGTGTCCTCTGACCTCCTCTCTCTAGCAAGGCAGCGCGTGCAGGGGGACAAGAGGTCACTGAAGCTGTGGCCTAGCCAGAGGGCTTTTGAGAGGACCCTGGAGAGAAGAGCCTTCCGTGTGATTCGCCCACCTCCCATAGGGTGTGCCTTCTGTGGTGGTGGCTTCTTTGGTTTCAAGTTCCTGGGAGAGGGAGGTTATTTTGAGGGACTGCAGGAGAGTAAGTGAACATGCAAATGAGCCTTTCTCCACCTCTCACTTTCAAATCCTCAAACTTTTGAAAGGGGGGGGGGGGTGAGGAGAAAATTTCTGGACTGAAAAGTTCCACCAGGCCCCGTAGGTTTCTTAAGCCTTACCAAGAGAGTAGGGCAGCCACATCCCTGCCTTCTTTGCTTTAGCTTCAGGCAGAACCAGATCACCGGAGGGAGTTTTCAAAGATCTTCCAGCCAGATGGAGCTGAGATACTGAATATGCGGGCACTTAGAAAAAACGCTACTGGAAATTGCTCCTTTCCGCCTTCGATGCTGATGGCGGAAGGTTCAGTGCAATCCAACACACAGATCTGGGGGACCTTTCTAGGGTAGGGGATCACTCACCTGAGGACCCATAAATCTCATACCTATGTTGGAGTTGGCTTTTTTCCCTGGGGAGCACAGAGTCAAACATCCTTGTTGACCAGCAGAGCCCTGGCTTGCTCAGCCTTCCTTCTCCGCCCCCCCCCGCACCCCTCCCCCTGTTGTCTCCCCAGCACTTGAACTAAGGCAGCTTTGCCTGCCCTGAAGGAGCGGGAGGGGGAACCTATGATTGAGCTTGTGGCTTTGCAAGCTGGCCAGACCAGGGTAGCCCTTTGACACACAGAGGTTCTCACGAACATGTCCCCACACTTGGCACACATGCACACACCCTGAATATGCATATATACCTGTGGTCTGTTTGCACACTCACAGCAGATAGATAGCGCACCTATGTAACTAGCAATGCAAAGAATAATATCAGTGTAACCTCCGAGTTTGCACATTTCTCCTCACCCGCAGTCAGTGTACATTTAGCTATATACTGCTCAAAAAAAATATATATATATATATATATCACAGATGCCCATAGACTAGTATCGTTCATTCACTCATTTGTTCCTTCTTTCTTTTCTTAAATTTATTTAGTTTAGTTTGGTTTTATGGGGGGGGGGAGAGTGTTCATGTGGGTGCAAATATGTACTGACACTAGCACACGTGCCTGGGTATCATACCTATGGAGATCCATTGGTCAACCTCTTAGGAGTTGTCCACCTTGGTGTGTGTTTGAGAGCGGGTCTCTTGCTACCCTGAAGCTCACAGACTAGGCCGGCTCACTAGCAGATCCCACAAATCTGCCAGACACACTGCCCCAGCCTCGGGATAATAAACTTGCTTCATTGTGCCTGGCTTTTTTTTTTTTTTAATATGGAACGCTTCACGAATTTGCGTGTCATCCTCGCGCAGGGGCCATGCTAATCTTTTCTGTATCGTTCCAATTTTGGTATATGTGCTGCCGAAGTAAGCACATGCCTGGCTTTTTAAAAAACAAACAAACAAACAAAAACGTTTTTTTGGGCACTGAACTCAAGTGTTCACCACAGTGATCTGTCCACCCCAGTTCTCAAAAACTGGGATTACAGGCACGAACCACCACAACTATAGCTGCTCCTTTTTCTATTTTTGCATTTATTCCATAAACCGAGCACGAGGCAAAGTGTCAATGTCTTATCAATGATCTACAGTCATCCTTACTGTCAAGGAAGCCCGTGTCTGACGGGGGAGGTCAGGAAGCCGCTTAAAGGTTTCCTAAGCAGACAGTACCAACAGAACTTTTGAAAATGAAACACTGGCTTAGGAAGAGAAAGCAAGAAGACAAAGACATCTTGAACGGAAGGGCCCCAGTGAATGACCCAGAGCAGGAGCAGATGCAGACGGTTCACTTTTGGACCTGGTGGCTTAGATGAAAGTGATCGCCTTTCATACGATTACTATGAGAGTGTTTCCCAAGGGCAGACACGCTGGCTGGTGGAAGAGCAGGAACTATGGAATGCTGGTCTTAAGGGCACTTAGGCTAGGGGAGCCACATGCAAGTGGTCCCGCTAGGTTTTGCAGGCCACGAGGGAGGGATAAGGTCACATGCAGGGTTGGGTGGGGCAAGATGAACCGATGGAGCCAGAACAAGGCTCCACCATCCCTCACTCCCCAGCCCCTGCAGTTCCACAAGTGATGGATCTAAGAGAGTTCTCTCTTCTATCCAAAGGGAAATTCAACTCTGATGGGTAAAGTTGAGCCTAGCAACGTCTCCAGGCTGTTTGATGGAGTAGGTGGAAAGGTGTGGGGGTGGAGACTGGGCGGGGCTAACCCTGTGGGCTAACGGAAAGGAAGTGGGAGAGGCTTGGTGTCTCCAGTGGAGGAGAGCGGTCATCAGAGAGGTCACTTGTGGCACCCTTCTTTTGCCCCTCTTTGCCTCCCGTCCAGAATTCTTCGTCTATTTCCCAACCAGGATAAGAGTTTGCCATCCTGGCACTACATACGGAATGTCAAGGCGTTTCGATGTATGCTCTAGTGGGGAGCCTGGGTTCTTTCCTGGCTCTGGTAGTTGAGTCAGCCTGCTTGTCATTATGCACACATTGAAAACACATCACGAGTTCAGGCACCCGAAGGGCAAAAGACCTGGTAGCTGGGCAGGTGCAAAGGCCAATAGGTTCCAGGTGGAAAGAGCAGAGAAGGCTGTCAGGAGGAGCCTGGAGATCAGGGCTTTGGGAGTTGGCCCCAGGTGATCATGCTAGAAGCAGCCTGGGCCTCTGGTCATGGAGGAGTAGATACTGGGGAAACAGCAGGCAGCTGTCATGCCTTGCTGGCTGAGGAGGCACTGGGGAAAGACTCTGTGTGGGCTTCAGCAGACCGACCGCGACTTCCTGGAATATGGGGGATGAGCCAGCCATAGGCGATGAGGAAGGTTCTGCTGGCCCCTCCCCCAGCCAGGGCTCTCTCCTCACAAGTTCCCAGGGTGTTAGCTCAGTCCTGAAACTGAAAGCAAAGCGAAGCCAAGAACATCAACCCACAGGCAGCACAGCGCTGAGGCCACCCTGTGGTGGGCAGTGGGGGCAGGGTTGCTAATGAGCATGCAAGGCATATGACCTACCAGCCCTGACACCCCTCCCCGAAACCCCAAGTGAGACGTTTCTTCCTCTGTAGACTGTTGCTTGAGTCAGCTGGTCCTCGCTTCTAAGGTAAACTGAGCCCATGAACACCCTGTGTCCCCTCTAACCCTCACATACATGAGTCTTGCTCAAGCCAGAATAGTTACAGAGATTTTTTTTTCCCTCCCACTACCCAGTATCAGGCCTGGTCCCTTCCAACTCTCTCTCTCTCTCTCTCTTTCTCTCTGCTGGAAGCCTGTCTAGGCACAGCAGAGCCTCGAAGCTTCGCCAGCTGATTTGGCCACAGAACTCAAAGGAAATTGGCTTACTGTCTCCATCTCTCCCTTCTCTGTAGGTTGTTCTTGTGGTTGGCACAGCCCAGCATGCAGTCTTGAGCCGGGCATAGGCCACACCCACTCCAACTCTGGAGAGCCTCCTCGAAGGCTCAGAGAAGACACTAGATTGATCCTAACATACCTGTTCAACAACCAAGCACCGCAGCTCCAGGGAGCCCGCGGGGAGTCTCATTGTCAGCTCTGGCAGAAGCCAGTATGGCTATTGCTCTACAGTCCAGTGATCTGGTCTTCGAGTTTGCAAGCAACGGGATGGATGATATCCACCAGGTATGGCTTTCTCTGGGAATATAAAACAGTCAGTCAATATGGGCAATTAGGGAGACATAGATGTGAACAGCCAGCCTGTGTTTCCGGGGGACGGGGTGCGGGGGGGAACTTGACAGATAACCAGTCAGCAAATACCTATCAGGCACCAGCTACTCCCTGGGAGTCACTGGATGCTCACTTAGGGAGCTGGTTGGCTACATGCCATTATAATACATGTAGTCACCAGGCTAGCCAAGCAGTTATTAAGCAAACCAGCTGGGCTGTGAGTCAACTGGCAAATGGAACTAAACGGACACTTGCATACAACTGAACATCATGCAGGATGTCTGCTATTTCCCTTCAGCCCCAGTGGCATGGTAAGAAAAGTGCCAGGACAACTCCATAGCAAAGAGGGCACTGCCAGCTGGACTTACAAGCATGCCACTGGAGTCTTAGCATCTTCAGACTCTGGGCTCCAGACCAGTTGATGGGCTTGCCCATAAATGTCTTCTCAGCCT
>NC_045030.1:52252561-52257823 GCF_008632895.1 Mastomys coucha | reverse complement strand
AAAAAAAAAAAAAAAAAAAAAAACCATTCTCTGAGGAAGTCAGATGCTCTATCTTTGGGAGGGTACAAACCCTCTTACTGGTCCTACCAAAGGCTGCCCTCTAGTGGGCATTGAGCCCATTGCACTTTCTGGCTTGCTGGTTCTTGGACAAAATAAGTCAGTCAGCTTGGTTGTCTGTTTCAGGGCATATAGTCTCGTGGAAGGGAAGATAAGAAGGGAAGAAAGGGTGACCCTTACCTGGATTCTCAGTGCTAATTTGTCATCTTTCGCTTATTTCCAGTCTCCTATTCTTTATACTTCCCAGCATCTCTGTACGCTCAGCTCACGGCTTCTCCCCTGATGGAGAGACACTCCAAGCCAAGGCTGCCCGCAATTTCCCTGTCTTTTCCCATTTATCTTTAACATTCCCTGTTCTTATTCCCTTCCCACTGACTGAGGAGAAAGAAGGGTAGGTAACTCTTACTCTTTCAGAGTATCTGTTCACACCTACCTCCTTCAAGATCTCAAAAGAAAAAACACCTTTTCTCCATTTTTCCTCACTTTCTGCTTTCTTCTATTCTTTTGTGCCTCCTTCTTTCCCTCTATCCCCCCCCCACACAGCTTTCACACCTCTCAGATATAACCCCTAAGGTTCCCTAGTCCTAAAAGTAAGCTTTCCCTTCCTTCTGCCTTCTTTTTTTCTCTTTTCTTTTTTTCCTTTTCTTTTCTTTTAATTTTTTGAGACAGTATTTCTCTGTGTAGCCCTGGCTGTCCTGGAACTCACTCTGTAGCCCAGGCTGGCCTTGAACTCAGAAATCTGCCTGTCTCTGCCTCCCAAGTGCTGAGATTAGAGGCGTGCACCACCACTGCCCAGCTCCTCCTGCCTTCTTACTTCAGAATACCAGCTTGTAGGCTTCCCTGCAGAACATTCTCTACCCCCTGCTTTTTCCATTCTCAGCTGCCTTTCCTCCCTCATAGAAAACAGTCTTTGCTGTTAAATTCCACAACTATAAAAGAACTCATAAATCATAGGTAGATAGATAGATAGATAGATAGATAGATAGATAGATAGATAGATAGATAGATAGATGAGAAAGGAATGTGAGTGTGCTACATGGGGCCGAAGTAGGAAAACATGAGACTTAAAAGATGGCTCAGCGGCTAAGAGCACTTCTTGCTCTTGTAGAGGACCCAGGTTCAGTTCCTAGCACCCACTTCTGACAGGTCACAACAGTTATAACTCCAGTTCCGAGTAACCCTCTTCTGACATCTATGGGTACCAGACAGATTATAGATACATGTAGGCAAAACCATGACATTTTAAAAAGAAAAAAAAAAAACATTTGTTTCCCAGAAGCTCCAGGTACCTAATGATAACTTATTCTATGCCAGGTCCTGTTGTGAATTCATTATGTTTACTGGTCGGTTCAAACAATCTATGGGATTCATAATATGAGTAACCTGGTTTTATGAATAAGGAAACTGATACACAGAAAGGTTGGGAAACTTTCCTGGGGCCACAGTGCTAGGAAATAACAGATATTAGTTTAAAATCCAAAGAATCTGGTTCTAGATCCGTCAGTTCAATTCAGTCCCATTGTATGGGATGCCAGAATGTTCTGTATTTGTCTAGTGCAATGTAGGACCGCTAGTCACATGTAGCTTCAGAGTCCTTGCAAAATGGCTGTACGTGGAGCCCGTCACCCTTGCCATCAATCAACCCTTTGCCTTAGTGACTCTCCTTATAGACTCAGCTCTAACCTCACACCATGGACTAATCCAACAAATCAAAACTGTTTGCCCAAGTTGGGGCTCTAGGTCAGTGGTGCAGTGTGTGTTGAGCATGTATGAGGTCTTGAGTTCCATCCCTAATACTGAGCATGCCTAAACCACATGGCAGAGTGCAAGTCCTGCTGAGCTAAACCATCTCTGTTAATCAAGATCTCACTTAAAGCGTGACCTGGGATGGGGGTGGGAGCTGACAAGATGGCTTAGCAATTAATGATACCTGCTGCAAAGCCTGATGATCTGAGTTCCATCCCCAGGACTCACATGATTGAAGAAGAAAACCACCTCTAGCAAGTTGTCCTCTGACCATTACCACACACTTATGGTGGTATGCCCCACCTCAAAAATGACTAAGATTAAAAAAAAAAATGTAACTTAAAAAAGCCGGCTGGAGAGATGGCTCAACGGTTAAGAGCACCAACTGCTCTTTCAAAAGTCCTGAGTTCAAATCCCAGCAACCACATGGTGGCTCGCAACCATCTGTAATGGGATCAGATGTTCTCTTCTGGTGTGTCTGAAGACAGCTACAGGGTACTTATGTATAATAATAAATAAATTTAAAAAAAAAAAAGCATCACCTAGCGAGGTTGGCCATGCATCTAGTAGGATGAGTTTCTCAGAAGTAGATGAGTCCTGACCCAGCTCTCTTTCTTCTCTGTAGCTGGAAGACCCTTCAGTGTTCCCAGCTGTGATCGTGGAACAGGTGCCCTATCCTGAATTAGTGCATCTGTGCTCAGGACTGGATCTGGATGAAGTCCACAATGGCATCATAAGGGACAGGACCTTGTGCATGACACAGGATCAGATTTTAGAAGGCAGTATTTTGCTGACAGGTCTGTTCTCTTTCTGGTCCTGTAAGGTGGATGGTGGAGAAAGGACAGTAGCCTTCAGGGTATGGCAGCTCACTGTGGCTGCCAGTGACCCCACAGAATGACCAATGCTTCCCAACAAAGAGGAGGGAATCATCCTAGTCCATTCCTAAACTCTTCAGACAGGGTGGCAACCAGAATGGAAGCCAGTTTGGGGAGGGGGGTCGGGTGGGAGGAGCTCTGATGTCTGCCTAGCTGTACCATAGACCATCTCCCCTTGGGTTGGCCCTTATTACTAACCATTCTGAAGCCTGATGAAACTCGTCTTTTCTCTTCCCGCTTCACGGAACCTGGAACCAGACGACAATGTGTCCACCTCAAATAACGTGTCATCCACTGAAGTCCTCTTCAATGTGGCAACTCCCAACGATGTCCTGGATGAGAAGCAGATCTGTAAGTTTGAACTTGAGCACCTGAATTCAAGGTGATAAAATGGTCCACGTTGCATCCATGTGCTAGATTCTCAGGCACACGTGCGTTAGGTCTCCGTCCTCACATCCCTCAGTGGACATGTAAGAAGACACAAGCCTGGACTGACAGGAGAGGGTCAGACAGTCACCAGAGACCAGGAAAGTCTTACTGTTATCTCACCAGTTTTTAAACAGTGACAGATTGACATACAAAACAAAACAGGTCACCTCGAAAGGTACAAATCAGCAGTAGTAAGTGGTTTCACATTGTTGAGCAGCTATCTCTGCCATCTTGAGTCCCTTCCATCTGGTAAAGCTGGATGAATGATCCACTTCCTATTCTTTTAAAATATTTTTATTAAATTCTAAATTATATTTCGTGGGGGGGGGTATGCACACGCCATACCATAAATGTGGAGGTCAGAGGGCAATGTTTGGGAGTTGATTCTCTCCTCCCACCATGTTGATCCTTGGGGATCGAACTTGGGTCATAAAACTTGGCAGCAGATGCTCTACTCACAGAACCATCTCAGAGCCCCTGTTGCCTGTTCTTGAAAGTCAGATTCTAAGAGGGCACAGATGCCTGTTGATCTGCCATGGCTCCAAGCTCCAATCAGTTGCCCTTACCCAGGATACTATGGCATAGTAAAGAAAAAAAAGTCTCTGAGGCTAAAAGAAATGTCTCCCTTTGCCTCTTACTAATATTCAACAAATATTGACCGAGTGCCAACAATGCACCACTGTTGCTGTGTGACCATGGCACATGACTTGCCATTTTTCAGTTTCCTTATCAGGAAAGCAGAGGAATTGGGATTAATGATTTCTGGAGTCCCTTCGAGTTGTCAGATGTGTGAATGACTAAATCATTCAAATCCTTTATCCGAATGCAACCTGGCCCTTCCCCACTACCAGCAGTGAGTGATAAACGTAGCCATTGTGGTTAGGGCTGATCATACCCTATAACTCTGCAGATGTTTCCTCCCCTAGTGGGACAAGACCCCTGAGGCAGCTTTAGATGTATCCTGTGTGTGTGGCTTTCGAGAATGGCATCCCCACCTTCCCCACGTGCTAACCATTTAACTCTGGAGCACTAGAGAGAAGAGGATGGCTATCCTTGCCCTTGGCTCTGCCCACCACGGGCCTTTCTTCTTGCAGTCAGCACACCAGAAGTGCTTCCAGACTCCAACTCTGTTCAGGCCATCAATCTACCCAACTTCCTGCTTTCTGCCCCGGATGATGACCCGAAGAAGATAAGTGATGCTGGTGACCAGAAGGAGCATTCTCAGGAGGAGAGGGTCTCCAGAGAGGAAAGTCTCAGGAAGATTGGAAAGTCACGGAAGAGAAGTAAGGATAAGGAAGAGGATACGTACATCTTCAGTGTGGGGAGCCTTGGGGGACTGGGAGGCCCTAAGGACTGAGTGGTTCGAGGTTTGCACATGCATTAAGGGGGCTATCTCTTTAGTCCAACAGGGATGGACTAAGGGTCCCTCTTCTGAATGTCTTGCTTCATTAGGTGTTCTTCCCAAAGCCAGGCTTTCTCTCATGCTGCTTCTATGTATCTAGCACATTCATAAACTCCTCTAGCTATGCCAGTATTCCCAGTTGGTTGGATCCTAGGGTAGGTGTTGGGACACCAGGTCTAGACTCCTGGCTAGTTCCTGGACTTTGGGGGCCTTCCCTTATAAAAATGAGTCATGCTGTATGCTTATCTAGCTTCTATTGCACTTATGAAAAAGGCCATCTATGCAAGGACTTTGGACTTTCCCAAGCCCCTGTGTTATTGATTTACTTAGGGGAATGGCTGCTTGATGCTACCTCGCCAGCATGCCTCCTCATATCTCTGTACCACACGGACATGCTCCACAGCAACACCTGTAGGCTATCTCCCATTTCAAAAGTTAGGTCAAGAATGTCTGGCCTAGCTGCTCCTCTGGACTTTGGAATCTAAAGGTCTCTCATTTGCAAATCCCGAATCTTCTCATGTGGTAGACTTGATGTGGCATAGATACTTCTTGGTTGTTGTTGTATGGAGGGGTTGGACTCCCAGCTTTAGTGATCAGGCTTGCCTAGCTAACTTTGACCTCAGCTTTCTGCTTACCTGGCCTTTTCTTCACAGACCGAAAGGCCAAGAACAACCGAAGTACCTCACCCGTCACTGACCCCAGCGTCCCTATACGGAAGAAATCCAAGGATGGCAAAGGTATGGCTGGCTCTCA
>NC_045030.1:52250808-52252551 GCF_008632895.1 Mastomys coucha | reverse complement strand
TTCCGAAGCTTAAGCGGCCCCCTCCCTGCCTATCCCTCTGCAGGCAGCACCATTTATCTGTGGGAGTTCCTCCTGGCCCTTCTGCAAGACAGAAACACCTGCCCCAAGTACATCAAGTGGACGCAGCGAGAGAAGGGCATCTTCAAGTTGGTGGACTCCAAGGCGGTGTCCAAGCTGTGGGGCAAGCAGAAAAACAAACCTGACATGAACTATGAGACCATGGGGCGGGCCCTAAGGTAGGAGCTGCCGGGGCACAGAATTTCTTCCCCGAGGGATTGCTAAGATCTTCCTGTGCCCAAGGAGGCTCTCCCACTTGAAGGAAGACCTGCCTGGTCCCCTCTAGGAAGTAGATCTAACATTTCCCTCTTCTTTCACAAGCCCTCTTTAGCATCTCTGTGTTGAAGGGTAGTTTAGCTCCACAGACACCCAAAACATTTCTACGGAGGGCTTTTGTCACGTTTTGGAAGCCAGAGATGGCTTTGAGCTGTCCCTGAGATGCATCCTGGGGTCTCTACCCTCCGTCCCTGTGCCCCTTTTCTGTTTTTTTAAAGACTTATTTATTTATTTTATGTATGTAAAGTACACTGTAGCTGTCTTCAGACACACCAGAAGAGGGTGTCAGATCTCATTACTGATGGTTGTGAGCCACCATGTGGTTGGTAGGAATTGAACTCAGGACCTTTGGAAGAGCAGTCAGTGCTCTTAACCGCTGAGCCATCTCTCCAGCCCCCTCGGACCCTTTTTCACTCTTCACCTACTACTCACTGTCCTCAGCTCCAAAGCAGTATGGGGGTTGACCCTGAAGACCCCCTTTTTTTTTGTACATCTGTTAGACTGTAGAAACTTTTAAAATGTCATAAACGGCCCTTTGTGTCCAAGAGTGGCCTATTCTTTGAGCCCCACCCTCTCCTGGACTGTCCCTGTCTAGTCCACCTGAGTCCCGTGCTTGCCCAGCCTTAGAGAATAGCATGTTAGACAGATGGAAAGACAGGACCTCCTTACTCAACCTCTGGCAAACTCACCCATCCCCTTCTTGTGCCTCCAGATATTACTATCAAAGAGGAATCCTGGCCAAAGTGGAAGGGCAGAGGCTGGTATACCAGTTCAAGGAGATGCCTAAGGACTTGGTGGTGATTGATGATGAAGAAGAGAGCCCCGAGACATCAGAAGACTCTCCCCAGGCCTCTACTTCCTCCACACCCTCTACCAGTACCATCCGGAGAGCCAGCTCCAGGGTGGTAACCAGAGCCTCCCCGGAGGGCAAAGATAGCTCTTCCTGGGAGAAGCCAAAGGTTCAATACACCGGTCTCCAGCCATCTGCAAGCCTGGAGTTAGGATTGTCTGTGGATGAGGAGGTCCCCACTACCTCCACCATGCTTGCTACTCCGCTACAGAGCCAGGCTAAGCTCACCAAAACTGTGAGGTAAGACCGTCCTAGCAATCGGAGTCTTCCTATAGTCCCTCCTGTTGAGTGTAGGGGATCAGTTGTCAGGTTCCTGTGAAGGTCTGCTGTGTTTCCAGTCTTGTGGGATCTTCATAGAACCCCTAAGAAGCAAGCAGAGCACTTGTTGGTCAAGAGGAACGATGGGGCTGGAGAAATGGCTCAGTGGTTAAAGAGCATGACTTGCCCCTGTAGAGGAGCCCAGTTAGGTTCCCAGTACATAAATTGGGCAGCTCAACAACCATCTGTAACTCCAGCTCCAGAGGATCTGATGCCCTCTTCTGGATACCAGCAGACATGTG
>NC_045030.1:52243924-52250356 GCF_008632895.1 Mastomys coucha | reverse complement strand
AAAAAAAAAAAAAAAAAAAAAAAGAGAAACGTGACTTGGCTGAGGTCACATACCACAGTAAGCCAGCACTTCATTTGGCAGGGTTGGGGGCTTCTGCTAGATATGGCCGTTCATTCCCGTGATCCCACATCATGTCCTCAGGAGCCATCTGGGGCTTCTGCACCTGGGCCCAGGCCACTAAGTCCCTTCCACGTCACTACAGAGTCCTTGTGTTCCAGACATAACATAAGCCTTCCAGGCTTCTTGGGAAGTTCTCTCTACTCTTTGATACTAAGGCGCCTGCAGTTTTCTCTGAAAAAATTGAGTTTGTAGTCATGTCGGCACATCCTACTACATTGGCTTGGGTCACGGGGACCCTCTTCAGAGAAGGGGAAGAGTCTAAGGAACACGAGTTCTAGGCTTCACAAGGCCTGCATGCAAAATCCCTACTCCTGGCTCTGCTAGTTCTGTAGGCCCTGGGCCATGTGCCTTAGTTTCCTCAAACTGTACAATTCTAGGATTCCTACTCAGCTCACGGGCAGTTTTGAAGCTTGAATTGTGTCAGACTTCTAGAATAATCTCTGACCTGTACAAATTCATACATACTAGCTAGAGCAGTAAAGACACGCCGAAGCTACAACTCCGCTTCTCCTATGCCCTCCTTCCTAGCCAGCTAGGGTGCCTCCTGCCTTAACCAGCTCTGTTTTCCATCTCTCCTCAGTACTTCTTCAGCGCCCAGTAACATCCACCTAGGAGTGTCCCCTGTGGGAACCAGTTCCACTGTCACCCTGCAGACCATCCCGCTGACTACGGTGCTGACCAATGGCCCTCCTGCCAGTACTACTGCTCCAACTCAACTCGTTCTCCAGAGTGTCCCACAGGTGTCAACGTTCAAGGACACCTTTACTTTGCAGACCTCCTTCCCCCTGAACAACAATTTGCAAGAGAACCAGGTGGCAACCCAGGGGGCCCCATTGATCCTCAGTGGCCTCCCCCAACTTCTGGCCGGGGCCAACCATCAGAGCAATCCAGCGCCATCCCAGGTCATAGGTGCTGCTGGGTCAGCAGGGCCTAGGTCTCAGCCCCCTGGGACTGTCATCGCTGCCTTTATCAGGACTTCTAGTGGCGTGTCAGTGCCTGTGGTAAAGGAGGGGCCCTTGAGGTCCCCTTCAATTGTGCAGGGTGTGGTTACTGGGGCACCCGTGGAGGGGCTGTTGGTTCCTGAAGAGACCCTGAGAGAGCTCCTGAGAGATCAGGCTCATCTGCAGCCACTTCAGAGTCAGGCGCTCTCAAGGGGTTCCCATAACCTGAGCCTTGTGGGGAACCAGACTCTATCACCCCCTAGCAACCCCACTGTTGGGCTAACCCCAGTGGCCGAGCTTGAGCTGTCATCGGGCTCAGGGCCCCTGTTTGCAACTGAGCCTAGTGTGACCACATCTGGTAGCCTGCTGACCAGATCCCCGACCCAGGCCCCTTTCTCTCCATTCAATCCCACTTCCCTCATTAAGATGGAGCCCCATGACATTTAAACAAAGGGATCGAAAGTATGACCCACTGGGTAAAAAATTGTGAAGCATTTTCATGTGGACTTAAGTAGAAGACCCACCCTTCCGTCTAGTAGGGTGTGAGAAAATTTGATTCCAAGTTCCCCAGGCCTATTTGGCATCGCTATGACCAAAGTACGCTCGGCTCAAGCATCTCTGGCATCAGACCATGGCCTTCAAGAGCACTAGGGAGTAGATACGCTCTTGGAAGGATAATGAGCTGACTTGGTGATGGAGGGAAATTCACAGCCAGGAAGTAGCTTGTGGCCAGAGCTGGTCAGGGGCTTTGCAAGAGTTAGGCCTGGTCATACTTTGTTATCTATATTCCTTACACAGGGAACTTACCATCCAATATGTGAATATCTTCGTATGCATTTGTGTGCCTGTATCTTCATTTCTTTGGGGAGGATGGGATGTAGATGTCAGGTCTTTTCTCCGTGTGTTTGTGTATGTGTATGTGTGTGTGTGTGTCTGTGTCCATCCATTCCTAGGTCAGCCACAGAGATGAGGCAGTTTTAAGAGGAAGCACTCTGTAATGTTTTTTTTTTTTTTTTAATTTGCAAGCAACAATGCCATTCTGAGACTGGAAGGTACTGGTTGAGTGCCCCTCCTCCCAGTCTAGAGAGATGTCACAGAGCTGGACTAGGTCTAGGCAGGAGAGTTTCAATGGGTGCACATGCTGAGAGAGCACTGCTGAGGGACAAGAGGCCATGTATGTTAAAATCACAGTGGGAGGGAAAAGGAATACACCTGTCCTGGGAGCGCTTGCTTGTCATAGTCACCTTACCATCAGGCTGGAACCTGGAGTACTCTGTTGAAGGTTGTGAGGCAGAGCCACTTAACTATAGGCAGCCCCAATTATAAAGTCCCTAGCCAGGCGTGAGTGGATTAAATGGTTGTGGCCAGGGCTTTTGGCTGTTTGTATAAAACCAGCCCTGTGCTTGACAATAATAGCCCTTTGTGATCCGTTGCTCTTCCTTCCCTATCTTGGGTTCCCTCTTCATTCTGTCTGCCCTGAGAAATTCCACCTGGCATCAGTTGCCAAGGCTCGTGGGGCGGCAAGACCAGCTCCAGCCATACAATCTCGCTCTCTCACCCACCCTCTCCCTCTCCCAGTGGCTCTCTGAAAGACTTCAGGAGGACCGTTGCTTTTCCTCTCAGGCCGTCACACCTAGCCCAATTCTTGCTTCACCAAGAAGACAGGAGCGAGCACACATGGGTTCCTACAGCACCTGTCAGCCCATGACTTGGCTTCTCTCTTTTCTGTTTCTGGAAAGAGTTCTCCTGGTCTCTCTTAGTCTCTCAGCGGAAGGTCGCCATCTCCCTTCCTTGAATCTGCTTGCCTCTTTCCTACCAGGTTTAGGGGGCAGTGTGTAGAGATGTCAAGCCTAGAAGCAAGTCTAGCCTCTGGTGACTTTGGTTAATGTGAATCAGCGCTCCAGGACCTTTGCTATGTCCTCTATGCCTAAACACCCACTTGACCTAACTACCTCCCTGGCTGGTCATCGTTCCTTCCCTGGGGGAAGGAACCGTCTGCGGCTCCATGCAGATGCGTTTGCTACATTCCCAGCAATGTAGGCGCTGAAATGTCTGTTCTAATAAGATTGGCTTATGATGACAATCTCTTGATGTCTGGAAGGAAGCATCTCGAGAAGAGGTCACCATGGTTGCCGTTAGTG
Source organism: Mastomys coucha (assembly GCF_008632895.1). Lineage (NCBI taxonomy): Eukaryota > Metazoa > Chordata > Mammalia > Rodentia > Muridae > Mastomys > Mastomys coucha. The sequence goes on along the minus strand of NC_045030.1, from coordinate 52,247,154 downwards.
TTAGTGTTGCTGTTCTTGTTGTATTTGGGTTTTAGGTTTTTTTTGGGTTTTGAACTTGCTGTTGGTGAAGGTGACCTTGAACCCGCCCCTTGTTCTTAGGCGTGTATCCCCATGTGGTTCTGTGGACCAAAGCCAGGACTCTGTGCAGGCGCTACAAGTACTCCCAGCAACTGTGCTACCTTCCAAGCTCAGTCAGTTTTAATGAGCACAAAGGGACAGCGTTGAGTTGGGGCAGCCCTGCATCAGCCTGGAACCTAATACCTGCATTACACCTCCTAACTCCAAGGAAATTCCTTCTCCTAAGCCTGTCAAGACTTTCATAGTCAAATCGTCCTCTCTATGGTTCTAGGGCCTTGTTATCCCACACTTGCTGAGCCCTTCTACACCACTGTGCTTTCTCTTTGTGTGTGGGTATTCTCCCAGGGTCCCGCTTTTGTCGTGAGCCAGTTCTTTAAGATGAGTTCAATCCAGAACCTGCTTCTCTAAGTTCCTGGCTCACGACTCTGGTGATCTGTGTCTGTTAATGATGCCACCGTTTTCCTGACCTAGACTGGAAATCTCAGAGCTGTCTGGTAGGCTATGTGCATTTGACCCTGCCCCTCTCCCTCATCTCCTGTTATCTGGCCTGTCTTCATTCCTAGAGCCTCCAGCCTCGATCAATGCCCTTCCCAATATATATCAGCAAGCACCCTGTCCAAATGTGACTCTTAGCACTTCTCATCTGGCAGGCTACTTGCTCTGGCCTCTCTGCTAAAAAGCCTTCAGTGAGTCCTGGCCTGCACATAGGGCCAATACTTAAACCCACTCATCCCCCAGGCTTTTCTAGCCGGCCTAGGTCTGGCATTAACCCTTTAGTCCCCGAATCGTGACAGGGCCCAAGGAACTGGGGAGCACTTGGAGAGAAATTCTCAAAAGATTTGAAGTTTGATATCAGCCCCACCAGGGAAAAGAGCTCCAAGTGGGTGGAATATCTCTGATATTCCCCACCCACCCCATGCCAAGGTACTCCGCAAGGATTCCATGGTCTTTGAACTTGTTCCCACCTATGTCTTTCCTTTCCTGGGTTCCATTTAACGGACATGCTCTTGTCCTCTTACTAACAGCGAAGAATTGTGTCTCAAGATGTCATTCAGTGGGAACAGCCAGTTCCTACCTTTAATTCTGAAACTTGTAACCGTCACTTGATGGACAGGTGATTAGAAACAGCCTGTGACATCTCTTGTCGTAATCACAAACTGTTACTTAGACTGTAAGTTTAGATTTGTACCTTTCATCTCCCATGTGTGTTGCCTCCTGATGGGGTAGGCACCCCCATGCCATCCACAACACTGGGCATACTATACCACCTACAACACTGGGCATACTATAAAGCGGCTGAGCATCACTGCCTAGTTACTGGTTGATCTGATGAGAGCTGGGTACCAAACTTTGAGGTAGCTGACTGCCCTCCTCCCCTCTCCTCAGGCTTCACTCCAGGTGCTTCAGTGCCCAGGGCCTGCCCTTCCTGGCCCAGTGCCCCCAGGGTGAACATCACCTCACCCCCTGTCTGAACATCCAAGATTCATAGTACTTTCAGCATCCTCTGAGCCTAAAGACACTTTCCTGCTCAGTTTCTTCCCTACATAGAGTGTTAAACTAGCTAAGCGGTTAACTAACCCTTGCTGACAATCGTTCTTGAAGAGGCTTTCAGGAGAACCTCAGGAGACAGATTGACTTTAAGCAGAGTCAGGTGGCAGCAATCCCCCTGCTTTTGTGATAGCCTGCCTAAAGGAGTCAGGAGTCAAGTGATGGTCCTCACGTCCCAGCGGCTGATATGTGATTCCCTCCTTCTGGCTCCCACAGCACTTTGTATATACCTCTTCTTATAGCACATTGTACTTAGTTCTTGGATTGTGTTCATGTATGTTTCCCCTCCAATAGACTGTGGGCTCCTCAAGGACAGGAGCTGTGTGCTAGCCAGTGATGTATCCCCAGCACCTAGCCACAGTGCCTGATACACAGTAGGTGCTCAATAAATGTTTATTGAAAGGCTGAATGAGTTCAGATTCTAATTGTGGGACCTTCTGCCCTACATGGGAGCAGGAACAGGACAAGTAGGTCATTCCATGATCAGGAACTAATCGTGGTGATTTTGTAATTTTGGTGTCATTTTTTGGTCTTGGTGGGGACAATCTCATGTAGGCCAGGCTGACTATGTGACCAAGCATGACCTCCCCCATTCTGAGATTACAGACATTCATTGCCACGCTCCCCTCCCCACCCACCCGCGCGCCTTATTTCGGGCTGAAGATGGAACCCAGGGCTTCCTGTATGCTGGATACTCTATCCACTGAGCTACATCCCCAGCCTCTACCACAGCATTTTGACCCATCATAACATTTCAGGCAGTTACTCCCTTTACCCGCGTGTTTACCATTGGGTTCGCCAGGAGCTTAGAGCTAGCTGCTTTCAACTTTAGCTAAGCTGACAGGCGACTCCCAAACAACTGCCACTACCTCCCTTCTAGTGACTGCCTTAGCACTTTTTCCTTATCCCTGGGTGGGACTGAGGTAGAAATGTCACTCCCACCCTTGGGCTGAAACAGTCACATTTTTTTCTGACGGTCACGAGCTTGTTGACTGTACTCAGAAAGGGCTTTGAAGGCCCTGGACCCAGAATGAGCAAGCTCTTTGCAGACAGCAGCCTCCAAGCGCGTCTGCTCTGTGCGCCGGGTATGGAAGACAACATCCAGCAGGTGGCGCTGTTGAGCCGCCGCGGTGGGGCAGCCAGGCGGAGCCCGGGAGGGAGGGGCGGCCAGGGCGTGGCTCGCCGCTCCCAGAAGAGCAGACTAAGCGAGCGTCTTCCTGTCCCTTCGAAGTGTTCGCGATTCTCAACTTCTGAGCGGCTTTGGTTCCCACCGACAACCTCCCTGGCTCTGAAGCTTCGAACTTTCCCCTCGGTCCCTATCCAAGAGGAGTTCAGCAGTCCGCAGAATGTCGCCTTCTCATTGGCCAACCGTTCCCTGGCCCCGCCCCCCGGTCTCTAGTACACGCAGGTGAGCTAGAGGCGACTGGGCTCCCGGCCTCGCTGCAGGGTCCCTAAAGCCACAAAAGCAAACTCCAGGCCATCACCAACCTCAGGACAGGTCCCGGATCTGATGCTCCTCTCCTCAGCCTGCCTTTAGCGACACTTTCACGCGCCACTGCTTTCTCCCTTGAAACGGGAGAATGGTCGAGGCATCTGTTACAACC
>NC_045030.1:52242186-52243914 GCF_008632895.1 Mastomys coucha | reverse complement strand
AGCACGCACCCAGTGGCCAGCCCCCCTGGTAGTGGAAACTGCTACTGTAAGGAGAACACATAGGACTAGGCCTGCCCCCCTTCTTAATCTAGAAGGCCTGAACATTTGGTAGCTCTTTCCTACCCAACACAGCAAAAGAAAAACCTGGAAGAAATGTTTGCCACCAGAAAGGATGAAGAACTTCTGCGTCGGCCTTGATCTTTGTAACCAGACAATAGTCTCCACCTAATGTGTGGGTAAAAACACATAAGCATGAAAATATGAAAGTTCTGTTGATTCTTCTCTCTCCTCCATGCCTCTGCTCAGATTGTGCCCTCATTCCCTGGCATCTATTTCTATTTAAGTATGCACCGTTCACGTTCACTACCTCTCCCGTGCCATCTGTTCTAAGCACCCAGATGCCCTTGCCCAGCCCTTTGAGCTCCCACAGCATTTGGGGCCTATCTGAATACTGTTAATCACAACATGACTTCTCTAACTGCCTGGCAAGTCTGACTTCTAAACTGCATTTCCTTTTTGTTGTTTTGAGACAAGGTCTCACCTATGTAGCCCGGGCTGACCTTAAATCCCCCTGCCTCTGTTCTTCGGAGAAGTAAAACTAGACATGCATTATCACACCTTAGTTTGTTTGGGGGCGGGGTCTTGCCATATAACCTAGCGTTCGCAGTAACTCCTCTGCCTCCCTCCCCCATGAGCTTGAGATCATAGGCATGCGCCACCATGGATGTTTGCCTTCTGACTGCAGGTTTCAACTAGAGGAAGGACCTGAAATTAGAAACACTATGGGGTGTTTGGGATGACCTTGTGATCAGGAAGTGTGTGTGTGGGGGGAACAGCAGGAAGGCAGATTAGTGCCGTGCCTCTAAAAGGATGATGTTCTCATATCTGGGCAAACTCAAGTGGAAGCAAGTTTCTGAAGGACGGGTAATGGTTTACTCCTGGGAAATGTCCTGGCTCTAAGAAGCTGGACACAGCATTCTCCTGGCCCGCCCACTCAAGCCACAGTAAGAGGCCCAACGATACAGACAGAGCTTAACGTTTATAGGACCCAGACCTTCATCAGGTCTCCTCTCAAACAGTAGCAGACACATTTTGGGACCTGCAGACAGACCTTCTGCCACAGTTTATCTTAAACAGGGAGGAAGAATCATCACTAGGGACAGGTGTCTTGCCTTATATAGTGAGGTCATTGGAACCTAGAACCATGGACAGGCAGCACTGGGCAGGTGGGCCGGGAAAGCACAGCTTCAACAGTGAGGATGCTGCCAAGGGTAAGGGGCAGGTGGGGAATTACACAGTACAGCCAGGTGGGTAGTCCCAGCCTTAAGAGAATCAGCACATGATTTCTGACCGAGTTGGGGGGATCGTACCATCCAGCAGCCAAAGGGGTCTCTCCTCTATTCCTGCTACTCCAGTTGCAAAGAATGCCCGTTCCACGTTTCCAAATCAAAGCAACCTCAAGTTAGACTATTTTCCCCTCGGATGGGCAGGGGCCCTGGAACATTCCCCTTTCCATGCTCCTTCCCAGAGTCCCACCCGGACCTAATGACCAAAGCTCGAATTTGACTGTATCTCTAGGGACCACTTAACTCCCCCAAAGCCACAAATGGGAAGAGGACAGGAGACAAAGGCCCTGACACAGGTTTTTCAGTATGCAAGTGTTTTTGACTCCACAGCCAGTTGCTTAAAACGAAACATAAAAGGCAGCCAGAATACACACCGAAATGC
>NC_045030.1:52240409-52241664 GCF_008632895.1 Mastomys coucha | reverse complement strand
TTTTCCATTTTCTTCTTTTGTTGTTGTTTTTTAGCACCTGTACAATAAAACTGTACCATCTCCATCCAGAGCCAACCACAGCAAGGCCCTCCTGCCTTTGGATGGTACATACTCTCTACAAGGATTGTTCGGAAAAATAGCAATTGGTAGAAAAATAAGAAGGGGGGGAGACAATGCCCTGGAGGGGCGGGGCCAGGGAAACAACCCAAGCTCCTCCTCCCTCCCTCTGGTAACAGATCTAACTAGGCATCTGAAGGCCTAGGAGCCACTCACTCAGTCCCCGAGTTGATGTGGAGCCAGGCCAGAGACTGGTCCCTTGCCCTCGCCTAGTTAGTCCCAGGGCCCTTTACAGATTCCAAAGAAGAATGAGGGGAGGTGGAGGAGAGAGGGGTAGAGGATGCTGTGAGTCTGTGGGAGGGGTGGCAAGGCAAAGGCTCAATATCTCAAGATGGGAAGCCCAGGGTAGGTAAGGTGAGGCAAGTAGGGGAGGGGTGCAGGGCAAAAGATGCCAGAACACGCTCATACTCTGCACTGAGCCGCTGAGCGGAGCAGAGTGAGGAGCACCCTTGCCTCAGGCCCATCTCAACCTGCCTTTATTAGAGTAACTCGGGAACCCTGCTCCCTAGTAAACACCAATCTCAAGATGGAAGCGCCGCTACAAAGGGCAGGGGTGGGTTGAAACTGGCAGGGGGTGGGGGAGCACCAAAGGCCAGGGATTTGCCCCCAGCCCCCCAGCTCTGGGCCAGCAGCAGCCAGGTTGTTTAATCATCCGATGATGTCCCCCATCCTTCCTCACCCTGCTCCCTCCCCAAACAGAGAAAGACAACCTGGGAATACTTTTCTCAGAGGGAGGGAGCATCCCCGAAGCTTATGCAGAAAGGAAGGGAAAGGAGGTAAAAGAAAGTCCCTCAATACAACAAGTTGTCTCAAATCGTCACAGTGATACAGACTTCTCAGAAACCAATGAAACAATACAAATTAAATACTAATAAAATAAATACTATGGAAGACAGAAGAGCACAGGGAGACAAAAAAAGGGGCACTCAAGAGATTTGGGTTATTCTCATTTCTCCTTAGGACAGGCCACAGCCACCCAGGCCCATGTTTGGTCTTGGTCATAAGCGTAGAAGCCAGTCCAAGGGACCCTGGTGCCACCTCCCACCATCTCCAGACCTCTTGTCTTCAGAAGTGGAGTTCAACTTTCCACCCCATCACCAATCACAACAACAACAACAGGGAGATGAGAACTAATTGT
>NC_045030.1:52235752-52240268 GCF_008632895.1 Mastomys coucha | reverse complement strand
TCTGCAGTCTGGTGCTCGGTGGGGGAGACATGAGCAGTGGGGGAAGGGTGAACTCGAAGGAGAAAGAAGAACGGGGAGGTGGGGCTCTTTCCGTCAACTGCTCCAAGCCTGGTATTCCACCTCAGACCCTAGGAGCCGCAGCAGCTCTGGCTCATACTGCACCAGCTCCACAGTCTCAGAAGAGCCTGGGGGAGCTCTGTCCTCCAAGCTCCCAGGCCTCTCAGCAGGGCTCAGCAGCTGACTGGAGGCCACCTGCCTGTAGAACTCAGCCTTGGGCAGGGTGGTGATTTCAAGGTGTGGGAAGCGGGCCTGGAAGATTCTGGAGGAAAGCTTCAGCCTCTTCAGGACATCACTGAAGAGGAACCAGTTGCAGGGTCTGGAAAGGCAAAGATAAAGACTTAGTCAGGGAAGCAGGAGGGAGAGTGGAGCCCCCAAAGTACCACAGAAGACCAGGAGACCAAGTGACCCCCACGGTCCACCCCCCATCCTGCTACCTCTCAGGAAAGCACGAGTGTCTAGACTGAGGCTGGACTAGCACAATACTTACCCCACTTCTCGATGAACATCAGTGAGGACTCACCCCACAGGCTAGCTCTTCCCTAGAGGGCAAGCCAGGGGCAAACTAGGCTTAGGCTGTTACCCCACGGCCTGGCGTTTGCTATCTTCTGGGGCCACTTCTTCCTGACCCCCCACTCCAGGCAACCCTGCCAGGCCTCCCTCTCCTGACCTGACTCTTGCTCACTTGTTCTAGATCTTTCCCCAGTGGAGGTGGAGCTGTGGAGAAAGGCCTAAACTGTGGGTAATCCAAAAGGCATTTCTTTTTGGCTCTGGAATATATTAGACAACTTTTTTTTTTCCTCCAGCAGCGGCAGCACCAATGTTTCTGCAGGCCCAGGGCTCACATTACAGCCAGTCTGCCCTTGTGGAGCACATCTGAGACTGGGCGGCAGCCTAGGGACAGCTGGGAGGGGCACTGCAGAGAAGGCTTACCAGCCAAGCGCTTCCTTGAACTTAAACCAGGAAGAAGTGCTGCATTCGCTCCCTCCACTTTCCAGTTCTTCCTCCTAGCCACTCCACTGTCTCATTTGCAGCCTCGCCCCTTCTAGTCTGGGCTACAGTACACCAGACTTAGACTTGCTCTGTCTCTATGGAATCCTTTTTCTTAATGGGGGACCAACCTAATAAAGCTCTTAATACAGGCATAAGAACACAGGTTTAAAACAAAGGTGCTGAACAGAAAGTAAGACATCCCAGATTTCTCAGTCCCTTGGGTCCTCTTTTCTTAAAAGCAAATATGATCCTCCATCCCCTCCCTCACTAAACAGCTTATAATGACTCTCTCATACTCCCAGCAAGCAGACCAACTTGGGGCTCAACAATCGGGAGCATATACTGATCTTCTAGTGCTCAGATTCTATTGTCAGTACCCACATCAGTTGCCTCATTACTGGGACCCCAGTTCCAGATCAGATACCTCCAGTCTCCTTGGGTACCCACACTCATATGTCTATATACACACATGCAAATTCAAATATCTATGCATAATTAAAAATAAAATAATAGCCAGGCATGGAGGTAGCTGCCTTCAATCCCAGCCCGTGGGAAGCAGAGGCAGACAGATCTCTGTGAATCTGAGACCAGTCTGGTCTACAGAGTAAGTTTCAGGTCACACAGCAAGTTTTTAGTGTAATATTAAGCCAGACCACCAAAAGATGACCCTGATTCAATTTCTTCCACTCAGTCTCTGGCTCCCACATGCACTCGCCTGGACTGCATCCCCTGTCCTACCAGAAACACTTCTTTTTACAAATTTTATGTAGACAGATGCTTTGATGTATTTGTATGCTTCTAGTACACACCTGGTGCCCACAGAAAAGAATGGTGGACCTCCTGGAACTGGAGTTACAGACAATTATGGACTACCATAATGGGTGCCAGACACTGATCTAGAGACCAGTGCTCTTAACCTCTGAGCCCTCTCTCTCCAGGCCCCCCCTTTTTGAGACAGAGGATCTCATTATATCATCTTAGCTAACTGGTGATTCTCCCAGTAGCCCAGGATGGCCTCAAACTCACAGAGGTCCACCTGCCTCTGTCTCCAAGTGCTAGGCATGGGCCACAACATCTGGCTTCTGCTTTCTGAACTCCTTGAGTTTGTCTGTTCTAATGCCTCTGCTCATACCTTCCTGCCCTATGCCTCTCCTTCTTTTAGCCCAGCTCAGATGCCATTTTGAACCTACAAAACCTCAAAGTAACCGAGCGTTCAGTACCTCTGCTATGGTCTCATGACACTCAGCCCTATTATGGTCCTTCCAACAGTCCATTTCCAAAAGGCTACAAAATCAACATAAACTCTGCCCTTCTCTGGTGCCGACGAACAGAGCTCAAGATGGACTGATCTTTTTAGTTTTCACTTGCCATTCTTTTCTAGTAACAAACCTGCTTAGAACATTTGGTCTTTTATTAAAGTTCGTTGCATGCTTATCTGTCTGCTACACTCAGCTGGGATTTCTGAAAGGCAGAGTGGTTTGTACTATGGATCACCAGGTTTGATCCAGGGCATAAACCATGTTTATGAAATCAATCATTCCGTATGGTATCTAAAACACCCATCTAGTTGGGCATGGTGGCTCAAGTCTTTAATTACAGAACTTGGAAGGCAGAGGCAGGTGGACTGAGGTCAGCCTGGTCTACCTAGTGAATTCTAGGCTAGCCAGGGCTACATATAGATCCCGTATCAATATTAAAAAAATAAAACGCCCTCATCTATTTAGTCTCAGTCCTTTTCCTTAAAATTCAGCATTTCTTCCATGGCAAAGTCTGTCACATCATAAAATTAGGGAATGGAGTGTTCTAAGCTAAGAGAACGTGCCAATCAACACCATATACTTGGACCAACTCTTTCAAAGAATGAGGATAAAGGGGCTGGAGAGATGGCTCCGTGGTTAAGAGCACTGTTTGCTCTTTCAGGGGACCTGAGTTCAAATCCTAGCACCCAGGTGGTGGCTCAGCTCACAACTGTCTAGCTCCAGTTCTAAGACATCCAACACAGTATTCAGGCATGTATACCTCTGAGCCATGTATGTGCCTGGCTTAATAGGAGGCATGTGACCCTTGGTTACCCATGTTGTCTGTACCTAGAGAAAACTACTCTGGTCCTCTTACTGCCTGTGGCCCAGGATCCTGTTTCAAAGAAGGAGGTGTGGAATACTTTGGAGGAATTAATTAACTGTGCAATACTATATCCCAGAGGCCCAGCCTCACCCCCTGGGATCAGCTTCTGCCCAGAACAAGGAGACTAAGAACAAAAAGGTGACTGGCCCTACATTGAAGAATTATATTTAACTGATTCCGCATTAAAAAAAAAGATATTTATTTTATATGAGGGTTTTCCTGCATGCATGTGTATGCACCACACATGCGATTGGTGTCTATGGAGGCCAAAAGAGGGTATCAGATCCCTTGGAAGTGGAGTTATATATGGTTCTGAGCTGCCATGTTGGTGCTGGGAATCAAACCTGGGCTCTTTCCACGTGCTCTAAATTGCTGAGCCATCTCTCCAGTGTCCTGATGCAGCATGTGTATTCATCTACCTAGCACTTGCGTATGATGCACTGGAAAAGTAATCACAAGCCATGGTCCTGAAGGTCCGAGAGTCAGCTGGGCTCAGTCTACTACCAGGTGTGAGGTATACTCTAGTCTCCAAAGAAAGGGTGTTGCCACATAGCAGGCAGAGTCATCTGAGCCAGCAGAGCTGATCACCTTACGGCTCGCAGGCCGTGTGAGCCTGTGCTGTGTGTGTGGATGGCTTAAGAATCCTGGGAGATCCAAAGCTATGGTAACCATATGTCTTGGCTTTTCCAAGAATTTCAAAGGCAAGTATTTTGTGTAACTGTCCCCAGAAACCACAAAAAATGTTCCAGAGATTCTAATAGTTCATCATTCCAGATATTTCCCAGATTATCGCCTACACACACAAAGCAAGAGTGCAGAAAGTTCTTCAGATCTGGGGGCCTGGAAATGCATCAAGTTGATAGCCAGGGTGTAGCTCTCAAGGTGTGTGAAGTTTGAGTGAGTTTGGAGTCTTTCCTCTGCTCCGGCACTCAGTCCCCAGACAGCCTTTGCTTCCTTGTGAACACTCCCTCCTTCCCTGGGCAGGCCACAGGTTGCCAGGACACTGTCACACAGTCCCCAGAGACTTCCCAGACACTTACCCACGGGACACTGACACTTGGAGGTTGTAACAAGGGAGAAGAGGCTTGTCTGAGAGTTCGAACATGAAGTCATCTTGCTCTGAATCATCTCCTTGCTCGGCACTCCCGGGAGGGTTATGGAGGAGGTCACAGGCAAACCCGTCTTTTTTCTCTGTAAGATGAGAACACGGGCATCAGCTACAAGAACAAAACTGAAGGAAAGAAAAGGCTCCATAAAGGACTCTGAAGGGCCCGCTAAGAAGAGAAATACAAGGCCATAGGTCCCTGGCTGGATTGACTATGGACTCATATTCTTTTTTTTT
>NC_045030.1:52233203-52235106 GCF_008632895.1 Mastomys coucha | reverse complement strand
AAAAAAAAAAAAAAAGGTTCTAGTCTTGGAAGGAACTATGTTGTGGCCAGGGGTCTCCACCCTCTGGCTGGTAAAAGCAAACTGCCCTGAAGGCTGGCAGCTCAGCTGTTCCAGATGAAGACAGAAGACACTAGCAGCAGTTAAGGGCTAGTACACCTGTCCTCTAACTATAGGTTTCTCAAGTCACCTCACTGCCTGATCCCAAGGTTCAGGCACTCAGGAGCTTCCCTTATCCAACCGATCATCTGGGTGTGGCCCACTGTATTTCAGCTCAACCTTCTGCTCTTAATTTTTAGGCCTTGGGTCATCGGACAAATGCTGAATGATCAGACAACAGTATGCTGGGAGTCCTGCTGCATGACACTTGGGACAGAGGGTTAAGGGCTCAGGACAGCAACAATCTCAAAAAATAAGAGCTGAGCCCAGCATGTTGTTGGCCCACACCTTTAATCCCTGTTCTTGGGAGGCAGAGGCAGAAGGAACGTTGTGAGTTTAAGCCAGCCGGAGTTACAGAATGACACTGTCTCAAAAAACAGCAGCAAGAGCCGGGGCGGCGGTGGCGGCACATGCCTTTAATCCCAGCACTTGGGAGGCAGGGGCAGGCGGATTTCTGGGCCAGCCTGGGCTGCAGAGTGAGTTCCAGGACAGCCAGGACCACACAGAGAAACCCTGTCTCAAAAAATACCAAAACCAGCAGCAAACAAGAAAACCAAATCAATCCGGGAGAAGCAAATGAATGAGGGCTACATCACGGGAACAGAGTGGGGGACAAAGAAAGCTGCTGGCTAAGGGGCTGACATGTTCTAAACTTTGAGGTAACTTTAGGATTTACAAAGGAACAAGGCAGGAGAGGATGACATTATGCAAATCCTTGTGGCATCCCAGGCTTTGGACTAGTGACTCTCGAGTCTGAGGGGGAAGGGCTGAAAGGGCCTTTAAAGCTCCTACCAGGTGAGGAAAGGCTGCCTCCACAGTGGGACTCCTACCTCTGAGACTTACTGAGATATGCCAGTCCCTGAGCTTCTTCTCCCTTAGAACTTACCCAACACAGAACTGCTGTAAAAATCCCAGGACGCACGAGGATCACCCTCTGCCCTGCCCTGAAGATCCGAGAGGTGATCTGATGAGAGAAGAGAGGTGTGAGACACAGAGGAGATATCGAGGATCAGCTATATGGGCTTGGGGGAGGGGAAGTGGGCAAGGCTACAAGAGGGACCATGGGTGACAGGAAAGAGACACAACAGCTTGCAAGCAAGCAGAAGCCCCATGTAGCCCACTGACGTACAACCTAGTTTTTAATAAGAGGAAAAATTACACTCTGCTATTAGTATTTTAAAATGGGGGCTTAAATTAAAAATTAGATTTCCAACATTTTATATAAAAAAGATAAAAATTCGAAGATGTGGCGGCACTGCCTCTGTATCCCTGTATGTCAACAGTTGGCTGCAGGAAGCGGTGACAAGCAGTTTCCAGTTCCTACTAGGCCTCTGTTCTCTTTTACACATCAGCCTAAAGGCCCGTTGCTTGGGGACCTCAGCTTCAAAGGGCATATAGGGCATTCCTCTACAAGCAGAATCCTATGTCTATCACAATAGTAATGTGTCCAGTCATGATTTAGCTTCTTTAAAGAAATGTAAGTATTTCGAGGCCAGCCTGGTCTACAGAGTGAGTTCCAGGACAGCCAGGGCTATACAGAGAAATCCTGTCTTGAAAAACAAAAACAAAAACAAACAAAAAAAGAAATGTAAGTATGGGGGTAGCTCAGTGATAGAATGCACACTTAGCATGTACAAGAATTTGTTTATTTATAGCTCAAAAATATATAAAGAACAGTAAAGCTAGGCATGGCGGTACACATGCGCACACCCCCACACACCCCTCATACCCCCCCACACACTCCCTA
>NC_045030.1:52228562-52232564 GCF_008632895.1 Mastomys coucha | reverse complement strand
GAAGCCAGATACAAAGCACCATATAAAGAAAAAGAGTAGGGAGGACTGGGGGGAGGGCGGGGGGCTGATACTGTGATGTAAAGCAAATACATAAATTAATTAAAACAGAAAAGAGTAACAATATGTCACATACTAGAAACACATGATGCTAAGTGTAAGAATTAGTTACTATATATATGTATATATATACATATATATGTATGTGTATATATATACACACACACACACACACACACACACACACACATATATAAAATTCCATCTCAGTGAAATCTCCAGACTACAGGCCAGTAAGACAGAAAACAGACTAAGGATGGCAGTGTTGGGGGTGGGGGAGGGCAGTAACTAAGAATAGAGCTGGGGTTTCTCTCTGCAATTATAAAACATGTTCTGAAACCAGATAGTGGTGACTGTAGTACAACACTGTGACTCGATGACACTCCATCATGCAGCTGTCTCAAGTGGCTAACTTCTTCTATATATCTCTACTCCCTCAATTAAAGCCCTTTACAACCTACCTTTCACTTGCTAGCTCTAAAGCCAGACCTCGGTCGCTCTGGCCTCCCCAGGCCTCCCTGGTCCCTAGCATCAGTCAGTGAACAGATTCACCTCTTCTTCCCACCCAGATCCAAAGCAGGATTTCCTGACGAAGTTACGTGTGCCACCCATGAGGGCAAGGCTAGGAAGTTGCCAGTGTGCCCAATCGTACAATTAGTGGGCTGGCTGAGCTAAGGGGGATGGCCACCAGCTCTCAAGTAGCAGCTAGGCAACAGGAAAGAAGAGAAGACAAAGAACACAGGATAAGGGTGGCCACCTGCTAAGCGAGGCCCAGAATGACATTGGGAGTTACTTCCCCAAGGAGTGCAGCTTGCTTCCTCTGCTGAAAGGACCATCGCCACCCAATGCCTCCCCTTCTGCAATCCAGCAGCAAGAACTGCCTGTTAATGTAAGCCCAAAGCCACTCCCTTCTTAGCCATCTTCTAAGACATGAAGAGCTGCTTGGCTCCCACCGTGAAGGCACCAGGGAACAGCGGTACCTTAGGTGGGGGCTAGATCTCTGTACACCCCACATAAAGCTTGAGGCCCCGCTGACAGCCTCCACACTCTTCAGTACACTGGACTGCCTAAATCACAAGGATTTCCTTCCAGAAGCGTCTGCTAGGTAGGTGTCTAGTCTACTCCGAGTCTAGTCCTATGCTTTGGAAAATATATATATCATGGGAAATAAAGGAAGGATGCCCTTATTTCTGAAAAAGGAAGGAACGGGGTCTATTTTGTTAACTACTGCCTCTCCTTTGCTCGAATTCCAGTGTCTGGTCCCTAAGAAGAGCTTAATAAACATACTAGAGAAGAGGGAAGAAGGAAGAGGAGGAAGTCAGGGAAAGGAGAGAATCATAATAAAGCAAGACAGCAAAGGGCTTGCTTAAGCAGCATGCCAAAACATATGCACCCGGCTGCCCCTGTCCCCCTACCCGCAGTCACACAAGGATTCCATCAGAGCAGGCCAAGTTCATCACATTCCTGTGGCTCCCACTGGGAATCGCCTTCAGAGCCCACCGCACATTCCTTTAATTCTCTCCACCGCCTGCAAAGCTTTGTCTCGGACAGGTGAACTTGCCTTTTTGAGATAGCCCAAAGTTAGCTAGCATGAGCAAAGATGCTAAAGTTGGAACAGGCCCGTAAGTGAAAGCCATGTGGGCAGCGTCACTTGAGGGTGTGTAGCACTACTGCATACTCCTCAGATAGCACTACCGTCAAAATGAATCACCTTCATTGTCTTCAACTCTTCCAAGATTTTACCCTTCGTGTGAGAAAGTACCGAGCCTAAACATCCCTCTTCTACATACAAATGCAGCAGAACTGACAAAACAAGCATTTGTGCATCCATGACCAAAGCTGCATTGTAGAAAAGCTAAAAAGATAGACACAGTGCAAACTGCTATGCATGAATGAACAGATAAAAATGGTATTTGTGTGCATGCGCGCGCACACACACACACACACACACACACACACACACACACACACACACACACACACGACACATTATTAGTCAGTCATAATGAATGCAGGGTCAGATAGATGGCGCAATAGGTAAAAGAGCCTACCATCAAGTCTGAAGATCCGAGTTCAATCCTAGGACCCCACATGGAAAGACAGACTGAATTCCCACAACTTGTCCTCTGACATACACACATACACACTGACAGACAGACAGATGGATGAAGGGAGAAAAGGAGAGGGAGAGAGTATGTGATAGAATTTTAAAAAGGAATGTAGTAGTGAAATATGCTACATGATTATGCCAGACTCAGAAGCCCCAGGTTGTAGGGTTCCATTTATATGAAATGTCTGAAATAAGCAAACCCACAGAGACAAGATTGCAGATTGGTAACTGGCAGGAGCTCAGAAGAAGGTGATGGGAAGAAATACTTAGTTTGTACAAGGTTGATGCAGGATGATGATAATGTTTCAGAACTAGACAGCAGTGGCTGGAAGGCTGTAAATGAACTAAAAGCCACTGAACTGATCACTTTGTGATCATTAATTTGACCAATTAGTAATCTTATTTCATCAATCTTTTGTAATCATTAATTTGACCAATTAGTAATCTTATTTCATCAATCTTACCCTAACACCTTTTGATTGAAAGCCCCCTCAGTACCTCATTCTTAAGTAGAAAGAACCCTGTTCCCACACCACCACCACCAGAAACAACCTCCACGTCCAAAGAACACAAAGAAACAAACAAGAATCCAAAGTCGTCCATGCATAGGTACCTGGATATGTGGTCTAGCATCACAAGAGCACTTCCCTACCCTCCTACCTCATGAACATTCAACCTTATGGCTCCTGCCAACCAGTGAGGTAGCATTCAGAGATGAAACGGAAGAGAGGCAATGCTTAGTTTTGAGGCATCAGAGCCCCCAATGATGGTTATTATCACCATCACGAATGCACTTAATGTCATAGAATTAGTCAGCTAAACTGTTGTATTAGATGAATTTCATTTCCTTTTTTTTTTTTTTTTTAACACAGTGTCTTGCTATTCACTTAAGGAGGACAGGCTGGCCTGGAACTCACTATGTAACCCAGAATCTTCCCACATTAGCCTCCTGTTTTAGGGTCTTAGCCAGTGCTAGAGTTCAGGTGTGCACTACCACACACAGTTATCTCACCTTAATTTAAAAACACATACACACAGTACTAGAGTTTAGAAAAGTCTCTGGATTCTGCAACACCAACAAGCACTTTAGTTAGGAAAGGGAGTGTCAAAAGGCCAGCTGTGTGTCAGTGAGATGTCTCAGTGGGTAAAAGTACAGGCCTGATGACGTAAGTTTCATGTCTTGAAAGTTGCCCACTGTCCTCCACATGCAGTCTGTGGCTTTCAGGCATGCACACACACACACACACACACACACACACACACACAGAGATGCACGCATGCACACAGACACATAGTACATGTTTTAAATATCTTTTTAGCTAGGTGTAGTTGCACACATCTTTAATTTCAGCATTCTGGAAACAGAGGCAAGCAGATGTTAAAACAAAACTTCAGACCTCTGAGTTTGAGGCCTGCCTGATATATGTAATAAGTTCCAGGCCGGTCAGAGCTAAATAGTGAGACCCTATCTTTAAAAGTTAAAAAAAAAAAAAAAAAAAAAAAAAAAAAAAAAAAAAAAAAAAATGACTACCTAGGAGATTGGGATGAGTCTATAGAAAATAAAAAGAGAAGAAATTCCTATTCCTCATTTTTAGGTATTAAAAATGGTGTTGGCCGGGTATGGCAGCCCATGCCTTTAATCCCAGCACGTACAAGGCAGAGGCAGGCGGATCTCTGCTAGTCTGGTCTATATAGCAAGTCCCAGAACAGTCAGGACTATATAGAGAGGTCCTGTCTCAAAAACAATAAAGTAGCCGGGTGGTGGCTCACGCCTTGAATCCCAGCACTTGGGAGGCAGAGGCAGGCGGATTTCTGAGTTCGAGGCCAGCCTGGTC
>NC_045030.1:52214923-52228545 GCF_008632895.1 Mastomys coucha | reverse complement strand
AAAAAAAAAACAAAAACAAAAACAACAAACAAAAATAAAATACAGAGTGAGTTCCAGGACAACCAGGGCTATACAGAGAAACCCTGTCTTGAAAAAAACACAAAAACAACAAACAAAAATAAAGTGTTAACTTTTAAAGTCCTTTGGAGTTTCTGAGATGAATCAGGGAGGAAAAGCCTACATGCACTCAATAAAGTAACCAGAGGTGCTACTTGACTTGGCCTCCCATTAGACAAGTAATGAAAGACAGAGACGCTTCATTGTACTGGCATATTCTACAGCGGGTTAGTTCATACATGGTTCTGGGAATCCAGAGTGCAGAGCCATGCCGGCATCTAAGACAGAATATACATGGGTATGCACGTATGGGAGGATGCTACAGATGTTGCACCCTTGCAGTGGCTCTGCTAAAAGGATGGATAACCAGTCATTACTGGCCTGTCACTAAGTGACTGGTGAAAAGAAAGCCCTAAGTGGCTATGTCTCGTGATGACCAGATGCTCAAGGACCCAGAGTCAGATGGAAGAAAATGAGAAAGCAAACCTCCGGTCCCCTAGCCTGCAGGATAAGGAAGGTTGGAAAGCCTGAAGCCTATCCTTCAGAGGTTAGTGAAGTTCACTGTCTGGAGGGTGGACAAACCCAAGTCAATCCTAGGTAATCTGCCATCCTTTGCCTCCCTGCAGCCTCTACAATATCCCCACCCCTTTTTCCTCCCATGGGAACTTTTAGTATAGGGTCTCTTACTCCCTCCATTATCAGCTACTCAGCGAAGCTCTTTGTTTCTTTGTTTCTTTCTTTGTTTCTTTCTTTCTTAATTTCTTTCTTTCTTAATTTCGTTTTTTGTTTCTTTCTTTCTTAATTTCTTTCTTTGTTTCTTTGTTTCTTTTGTTTTTCGAGACAGGGTTTCTCTGTGAAGCTCTGCCTGTCCTGGAACTCACTCTGTAGACCAGGCTGGCCTCGAACTCAGAAATCCGCGTGCTTCTGCCTCCCAAGTGCTAGGATTAAAGGCGTGCGCCACCACCGCCCAGCTATCGAAGCTCTCTTAAGCAAGCATGACTCCCGACCTGGAAACCCAGTGCTGCATCATTGGCAGGTGTAGCTGGTGAACAATGGGCCAAAGTTTGAGTAAGAGGGAACCAGACTGTTCTATCACAACTGAAGCCTATGAAGAGGCTCATGGCTGCAACTTCCAACTGCAGCATCCATCACTCAGGCAATCAGAAGGACTAAGCCACGATGTCACAGAGTTGAAGGTCCAATACCTTGAGATAATGACAGAAGGAACTGACACTGAACATGCTCAAAGTATATTCCCCCTTTTCATTCCCATCCTAGCTGCCCACCTCAGATCAACCTGCCTACCTGCAGACACACAATGCTATGTACTATAGAAAAAAAAAATCAATACGGTTGCTTGTGGCCCTGGCCGTGGACCTGAACATGACACTTCACTAGAAGGTAGAAGGTGGAGAAGAGACAGGAATGGAGAGAAGGAGAATATTGGAATGCACAGGAAGTATTGAAGTACCATGGGCGGAGAGCCGTGAAGAATAAAGCATCAGGAAGGGTCCCAGAGGTCCCACTTTAATTACAATCAAGGAGAGATTGCAGCAACAGCAAAACGGGGATTATTCATTCTCTACCACAGACATTCCATTCATAGTACAGGTCAAGATATCTTGCTTCCAGCTAAGAGTATAGCCAGTCTCCCATCAGGAGGCTTGCCCCAGACACCCAGTGGTGAAATGAATCCCTGTAGGAGGTGAGGGCCTTACTGAGGTAGTGGTGTGGACACTCATAGCAATGGACTTTTTAAAGTAGCCAGAAACTGCCAAGACACTGAAGGAACACACGAAGACAGAACACATCCTTATGGGAACTGTCTAGGCCAGAGTTACTGAAGACCTCCCCCGATCCCCTGGTTGAGGAGTCCAAGGTCACCCCTGAGAATTCTGGCTGCAACTATGGTCAATGCTTACCACTGAGGAAGCGTTTCATGTTATCACTGCTGGCCAGCTTCATGGCTGTCTGACCCGAGTAGGTAGCCAGTGTGGGATCAGCTCCATAGGATAGCAAGAGCCAGATGGTTTCCAAGTTGTCATTGACCACCGCATCATGAACTGGCCTGTGGAGGTCAAATAGAGTCAGGGCTACAGGACTTAATGGAGAACTTTTAGGCTACCATATTAGGGGGAAGAAGAGTAAGAAAGAGTAAGAAAGATAGCATGGTGACCTCAGGGTAACTAACCCCAATGCAACATGGGTAAGAGTTAGAGCAGAGGAGCCACCTCTGGCCTACAATTCATATTGTCACTGTGTACCTCTTCTTCTTTCTCATATCTATCGCTCCTTTGTGTTCCCTTGCATCTTTGGACAGTATCTAGAGCACAATGGAGAACAGTAGTAGTTCAGTGGAGAACAGGTCCCTGGTGGAAGTTAAAATTAAAGCGGGTGTGGGTGGTTGTTGAAGAGGAAGGGCCCAGGTGACCGCTCAAGGGCAGGGATAGGTAGGGAGGCTCCACACCAGGCAGCAGCCAAGCAGAGCCTGCTTGGGTCCTTCTACTTGGTATACAGCTCCCCTGGGACCCTGCCAGCAGAGGAGATGGGTGCGACTTCTCTGAGACATGGAAAGGTTTCATGTTTGTCTATGTGTGCACATTAACATGGTAGTGCACTTACTTATCTATGTATTGTGAGTGTGTATATGCATAAATATGTGTGCAGAAGTCAGGAGACAACTTGAAGGAATCAGCTCTCTTCTTCCATCAATGTGGAAGGCAAGAGTGTCAGGCTTGAAGGCAAGTGCCTGCACATACCAAGCCAATCTCACAGACCCAGGTAGTTAATTTTTCAAGCGCACAGAGACTAAATTACAAAAACCCAATCTGGAATGTCACCCCTAGATTAGTTTTCTGCTCAGAACCTAAGGCCTCAATTCCACATGAGACAAATGGGCCACAACGATGATATTTAGGAAGGTTGAGTGGACTTGGCATGGGGCAGGATGAAGCCTGGACAAGCCCAGCCTTCCTTCAGTCCTGTACAGACTGGCCACTGAGGAACTCATCAGCTCCTGCCCCTAAGTTTGCTCCTCGCAGCCCACACACATCCTTTCCAAAGGCTTCCTGGCTAAGGCCTTTTTGACACCAGCAGCTAGACCCTCTGCAAATATCCAGGTTGGAGTAAAGCTCTGAAGCGAGGGACTGAACTGAGGTCTGAGACTCGGCAGAGGAGCAGCCTTCTTGCCTTGTGCCATCCTGCGAGCTGCAGTTCACATTAGCCCCATGTTGCAATAGGATGTTCAGGATATCAGTCCAGCCCCGGGAACAGGCTTCATGCAAGGCTGTGTAGCCTGCGTTGTCACGGTGATTCACATCCTCACTGTGCTTTTGGAGGCAGTAGAGAACAACGTCCTGTAGAAATGGAGACAGCTCTGTGAGCAAAGAGAAGTCTAAGTTTTGGAATCCTCCCTGTTCAACTTGCCACTCCACAAGTGTCTGACAAGTTTCATAGCCTGTCCTTTCTATGAGGAAACAAAAGACATAACTCGAAATCTTCCGTGAATAAACTTAGTTCTCAGCCTCCATTGCCCGGGGGGTCCAGCCCCGAGCTGTTCCCTTGGCAGGAGGAAGACATTTCTTATGGCCAAGAGCACTTGTCTGGGTGGTGATCCGTTGGGTAAGGTCCTCTGCTGCCCAGCAATCGCCTTTCTGAGCTTTACAATATATACATGGGAGCTCTGTCCTTGCCAGGCTCATGAATTCTAGTTAGCCCAATAAGTACAACTCAGTTCTGTTTTCTGCTTTGAGACAGGGTCTTGTTGTAGCCCAGGCTGCTCTTATACTCCCTGTGTATCCAAGAATGATCTTGAATCTCAGATCTTCCTCACTCTGCCTCCTGAATCAGATTAAAGGTATGGACCATTCTATCCATGGAAACTGAGAACTGAGACCAGGGCTCTGTGCCTGCTAGGCAAAGCAACTGAGTTAGATCTGGAGCCACAATGCACTTCTATCATTCAGCCTCCGGTAATGCTACCTTCCTGGAGCTGACTTGGCAGGACCAGAGGTAGAACTCAAGTGACTTGAAGCATTCCTGCTACTGTGGGATAACGCTATGAATAAACTGGGATGGATATTGGCAGTGCCATTGGGTGACTGGCTTCCAGAACATGGTACTCACTAGTTCTGCTGTCAGTGCTCTCAGGAGACAGCATGAGAAGATGTCTGGAGATAGCTACTCTGTGCCTGGGCTGGGGGTGTTGCATCTCACTAATAAGATGCCCACTCTTTCCCACACCAAGTCCAGCTCTGTTCCAGTCTTCCTCCAATTTTCTCCTGTTTGCTGTTCCTGCAGAAACTGGATTTCAATGCATCTCAAGGTCTCCCTGAGAGCTATGCAGACATCCATACTAAATACTCAAGAAAGGTAAACTGGCTGCTTGATGGGGACACCATGAAAGCTGCACAGTCCAGACTGTACACTTACAGGTACAGAAAGCCTAATAAAGAAGGTAAACTCTGGAAGTCCACACCCACAAGCAAATCCCGAGGATATCATCATGGAGTGGGGCAAAGATACATAGCCAGAGGTATGTGTTTCAACAAAGAGCAGTCAGGGATAAAAATGTGCACCAACATACAGCCTCAGGTAAATCTCACCAAGATAAATGAGGGAGTCCTTCCGCTCCTCAGCCCACAGGCATTACAGGATTGGTTTGAACTCAGACAAGAGTGTTATCATATTAGACACATTTTCTTTTCTTTTGTTGGTAGCCCAGGCTAGCTTTGAATTCACTGTGCAGTTGAGGCTGGCCTTCAATTGCTGCTTTGCCTACCTCTACCTCCCAGGGGTTGGGATTATCGCCTGGGTAATCTACCACATACATCTTGCCATATCATTTCATACTGTTATCTGTAGGATTTTCTTTGGAAATAAGACCTACCTCAACAGGCTCTAATCAAGGGCCATAATGTGATAAAATAAGTGCTCAAGGAATGCTGCTTTTTGCCAGGCATGGTGACACACACTTTTAACTCCAGCAGCCAGGAGGCAGAGGTGGGGAGATCTCTGAGGTCAAGGCCAGCCTGGTCTACAAACTGAGCATCAGGATAGCCAGGACTGTTACACAGAGAAACCCTGTCTTGTAAAACAAAACAAAACCAAAGAGGAAGGGAGGGAGGAGAGAAGGAAGGGAAGGAGGGGGGAGGGAGGGAGGGACAAAGGAAGGTAAGAAGGAAGGAAGGAAGGAAGGAAGGAAGGAAGAAGGAAGGAAGGAAGGAAGGAAGGAAGGAAGAAGGAAGGAAGGAAGGAAGGAAGGAAGGAAGAAGGAAGGAAGGAAGGAAGGAAGGAAGGAAGCCAGCCAGCCAGCCAGCCTGCCTGCCTTGTTTGCTCTCATTCCCACGTTTAAGAAAGTGTGTATTGGGCTGGCAAGATGGCTCAGCGGGTAAGAGCACTGACTGCTCTTCTGAAGGTCCTGAGTTCAGATCCCAGCAACCACATGGTGGCTCACAACCACCCTTAATGAGATCTGACGCCCTCTTCTGGTGCATCTGAAGACAGCTACAGCATACTATGCTGGAGCGAGCGGGGCTGGAGCGAGCCATCTGTACTGCTAGTGTACTCATACACATAAAATAAATAAATCTTAAAAAAAAAAAAGAAAGTGTGTATTACAGGTGGGTTAGCTCAGAATTACTGACCATGCTCTTGACCCATCTACCTCAAAGCCCAAATGAGGTGAAACTACAGGAGATAATGTGTAATCATCACCCCGTGTGGTTGGGGGAGCCACTATTCCCCGCCTTATGTAACTGAAGACAAAGAAAATTCCAAATCCCCTTCCTAGCCTAGGGATGCGGTGGATGATACTGTGATACCTTTTCAATGGTCAATTTCTCCTAAATTGACATTTCAAAGAGTAGCACACAGAAGGAGCAAGGCAGCCTCAAAGGCCATGTGCACAGAAGAGGGAGACCATCCAGACGCAGGTCCCAGAGGAACCAATGGTATAGCTGCTCCCTAAGGTTCAGGCCAACGACCTCCTGTCATTGCATGCGCAGGGAGAACTTACTCACCTTATAACCCAGCCGAGCTGCTCGCTGCAGGAGGGTCTCCCCGGCATTTTTATTCACTATAAGTCTCCGTGCTTCTGGGGGAATCTGCCGGGCAGTGGGTGACTCTGAGGCCTCTTCTGGACCAGCACTTCGGTACTTAGAGGGTGTAGATGGTTCTGTGGGCTTCACAGGAGTGGGAGATTTAGAAGATCGTGTTTTCTGTTGGCTCCAACGACCTTTGCTCTGAAAAATAGAAATGAAGTCCTGGATCGGGCCAGGCAACATATCCAATTCATCATGGCCATGCCATCTGGCTGCCAAAGCCACCTCATTACATCCAGCACTCATGTTTTGCTTTATTGAAAGTATGCCAAGTGGCCCAGTTGACTGTCAGCTTGGGAGACTGGAGGCTAGCTTAGTCACTAGTCATGTGAGCTTATTTTCAAAAATAAGGAAAGCATCTGCATTTCCATGGGTGGATAGATGTTAAAAATATCAGATCCTCAGCCCCATAAACCATGGCGTGGCGGGAGGATTGAAAACTGGGAACAGACAGCCCAGTTTCTCTCAAGCACTTGGTAGGCCTTTTCTACCTGGCCTCACTGACCACTTGGTGAAATTTTGGACAAGCTGTGTCTTATAGGCAGTGAGAACAAAGAGACACACAGAGGCAGCAGTCTGACTGGCCACAATTCTCAATACCTTCATCACTCACACATAAACCAGCCCCATAGCTATCCAACCTCACATGTTTTCCTCATCTTTTTTTCATACCATGGCCTAAGATTATATTCAGGCCCATCCTGGGCAGTGGACTGTGAGGCTCTGGAACCAGACAGGGCTGGGTTTGATGTTTGCCTCTGTCATCAACTAGTAAAAAACCCTGAAGAAGGGCTGGAGAGATGGCTCAGCGGTTAAGAGCACTGACTCAGAGCTCTTAACTCCAGAGGTCCTGGGTTCAATTCCCAGCAGCCACATGGTGGCTCACAACCATCTGTAAGAGATCTGATGCCCTCTTCTGGTGTGTCTGAAGACAGCAACAGTGTACTCATATAAATAAAATAAATAAATCTTTAAAAAAAAAAACCTGAAGTAAAGCCTAACTAAAGGACTAGAGGCTGTGGACTCCAAATGCTCTGAGGTCTGTCCTCAGAAGTCACCCACAGGTGCTTCCCTTTGCCCCCATTTTGAATTGAAGGGACATAGAAGGTCCCTGTGCTTGCTCAACTGTGCCTTCCTTGGTCTGTAGGGAGGGGCACAGGTCACTTGTATCTCAAACTCAGGTTCTAGGTGAGGAATAACTGTGTGGTAGTAACTGTAGTCAAAGATGGGAGCAGCCTCAACTGCACCTGGCTCCAAGTCAAAGTTAAGAACTGAAGGACACCTGAGGGGTGTTATACCCTGCATGAATCCACTAGAAAGCAGACAGAAGAGTAACGGGGTAGCCACCCCAATGGACCCTGAGGACCCTACCCCTGATAGTCCAGCTCTTGTGTAGCCCCATTCCCACACTGGAATAAGGCTCACCCAGGTAAGACTACAAAGGGAATGGGGTGTGACTTCCAAGGACAGCAGACACTGTGGCTCCTTTCTGGTTCTCTCTCAATTCATTTTCTGTGAGGAAAGCCCTTTGATGAGAGCCGTGAGGAAGGGAATAGAGGCCTCCTCCCAATTTTGCCAGCCATGTGGATGAACTACATACACCAGGAATGCACAGATGTAGTCCTGCCTAACACCTTGACTGCGACCTCACCCAAAACCCCACACTGGGCTCAGTGAAGCTGCTCCTGAATTCCTGAGCTCCAGGAACTATGAGATGATACATGGATATGTGCTTCTTGTTATATATGTTTCTTGCTGTTTTCCATGGGTAAGTCTTGAATCCCCTAGGAAGTTTTTTTTTTTTTCCTTAATTTCCACTAGGACTCTGTCTCACTACTTTGCTTAAGCTGGCCTTCAGATCCAGGACCAAGCCACCTTTCTTTACCCTCTACACCTAGCTCTCTTAAGTTCCTTGGGGCACAGGTCACACTGTCATCTCTTTTGTTGCTTACAGCACTGAAGTCAGAGCTGGGTGCATACCAATCACAATTATGCATTGGCTTGATTCAAGCTATCCGTGTACAAAAGCCCTGGGTAGTCAAAAAAAAAAAAAAGTTACCTAGAAAGTTACATAAAGTCAAGAAAAGAGCACTAAAAGATAATAAAAGATGCGGGTCCAGGGAACCTGTGCCCTCTGGTAAATCTCAACAAGTCTTGATCGGTTTCCATGGCAGAAGGGTGGAGGTACAATCCCTAGCAAGAAAACACCAACTCTATGATATTTTGTTGCTAGGAAGACAGAGAATATAAGCCCAGGACTGGAAGACATGGGGAAATGTAGCCAGGTTTTGTGAAGCTAAGCCAGGCTCCAGTGGGTAAGTTTCCTTCTGAAGGCCAGGCTGCCAGAGCAGGCAAAAAGGCTGCCTGAGAGGGGGAGGAGTGAGAACATGTTAGGGGCCCCCTCCCCCTCTCCTCTTCCTCCTGGCTCTGAGCCCCTGTGGGAAGAAGCTCTTGTCCAAAGCTCTGCTTTAGTGCTGCAGGAGCATCCCCCATCCTCCCCCTGCCTTGCCTCCTACTACAAAGCCCCGTGCCATGGGGGCAACTGGAGCAGGTGGTGATGCCTGGGAGAGAAAGAAAGGCGGGAGGGAGGAAGGGAGGCCCCAGGGAGAGACAAAACCCTCTCCAGGAGAACATTTTAGCAGACACATTGCCAGACAGAACAAGCAGACAGAAGCATGAGTGTGCTGCTGCATCGAGTGGCTGAGCATTGAGCGGCTGAGCGTCGAGCGGCTGGCTACCTTTGTGTGTGATGGGGCCATCAGAGTATCCAAGAAGGATGGAAAGGAGGGCAGGACCCTGAGACCTCTACCTGTCTCAGAACTGTCTAAAGGTGGCAGCGTTCTCTGCCTACTCACCTGCTTCCCAGGGATGCCCAGAAATGGGCAGAAAGCAGTTATTCAAGAGACCGCAAGACACACTGACCACCGGGACTCTTCCTGAGGCAGACAAATTTGTTTCATGCCCTGATTCTGGCAAGCAGGACCACTGAGTCACCTCTCACAAGTCCACACTGTAAAATGACTGGAATATAAGTGCCTACCTCTAAGAAGTGCTTGGGAATTAAGAGCATCAACAGGAGAGCTGGGGTAAAAGCAACTGCCATACAAGCATGAGGATATGAGTTCGAATCCCCAGAACCCATATAAAAGCTGGACTTGTGATACAAGTGCCTATAATGGGAAGATGGGAGGTGGGGACAGAAAAATCCACAGAAAAAATTGTCATTCCTGCTTACCCAGTACATGCAGCAGAAAAACAAAGAGACTGTCTCAAACAAGGGAGAAGGTGAAGACCTATACCCAAGGTTGTCCTATCACCTCTACACCCTCCATAAACACATACATTAAATAAATAAAGTGACAAGAGGAACGAGGCAGCCAGTGCCAAGCACGTGTCTGTACTCTCCCAGCGGCTCCTATTGCTCCTATAGTCTATGGGTTGGGGCAATGGGTCCCCTGGCATGCCAGATCACAGTTTGTCACGCTATACCTCTACTTCTCTCATTCCTGTCTCCACCTGAAGTGCAAGGATGCATACTGACCCTCAGAGAACACTTTTCATTATCAAAGCCTGTCACAGACATTGCCTCCTTTGGTCCCCCAAGTACCCCTGTGAGACAGAAGGGGCAGGGGGCATCAGCTCCAGTTTTAAAGATGAGCAAATAGACTTGAGTGTCTTGTTTAAGCTGCAACAGTGATTCATGGGGGAGGAAGACGTGGGAAAAGACAGGCATCCACCTTTCGCAGGTACCATTTGGGAATTCCTACTTGAAAGCTAGACAGAAGAATAAGAGCTAATCAAAGCAGCCCAACACGGTCATTTGATTTTCTGTTGTCAATGGCAGGTACCTATCACAGGTACACACTGGACCTTCAATTCACTTCCTTCAAATGTAAAACTAAACCAACACGAGGACTATTTCATTCTTCTTTAGTGGTACATTGTAGAATTCGACACCCCTACAAGTATTATGAACCTTAGAAGCAAATGACCTGGTAATTTTGAAAAGGGTTCAAAGAATACCTGCCTGGCTAATTGCTGAGTACCCAATTCATTCGTTGCCAGGCTTCCTCCTGAGGCAAAGGAACAGGGGTCTCAGAAAGCCCCACAAGTTATATGGACCTTAGTTGTCTCAGAAAGCCCCACGGCTGGTTTCTGGTGAGTTAAACTCAGACAGAAGCTTCTTGATTAGATGTTAACAATCTGTTCAGGCCAATACCCTGCCATATTTTTTTTTAAACTCAAATGAGGTACAATAACTATAACTTCACTTTCCACTGTTCGAATGTGTCCAACGCTTCTAGAACGAGTTCAGAATACTTTCATACAGACCACTGGGCCCCTCCCCCATCTACTTGTTCCCTTTGCCCTCCCTGAGAGAATGACGTGGGGTCGGACCTGCTAGAAAATCTGCCTCTCTAGCCCACAGCCCTCACGTTGGTCCCTTTGGTGGCCACATACCCTTGCCTCTTCTGAGACGTTTGCCATGTGCTTGGTCTTGCACTTTCGTTTTCCTGACGGCTTTTCTGAGTTTTCAAGGCAGGCTGGCTCCTCCAGGCTACTTGGAAGGAAACCATTTGGTGAGTCCGAGATCCCCTGGGCTTTGCTGGACAAGAGAAGGTTCCTGTTCCTGAGGCAGTGCTCTGAACTCTGGGAGGAAGTCTTCTGCTTACGGGCCTTTGAATCTGAACAAGAAACAGGAAAAGAACGACTGTAACAGAAATGGAACACCATCCTTTAGTGCCTTACCCTACTAATCCTGCCCGCCCCCGCCCTCCCCGCTCCCCCGTCACCCCCACCCCCCCTCTATCTGCAGGAAGTGCTTCTCAGCCCTGCCAGCAGGGGGCAAACCATATAACTGGCCCCCCAAAATGTGGGTCATTTTTACCCCAAAGCTCAGAGCAAAACAGAATCTCTTTTCAGCCTTTCTCCACCCCCTCCCTCTCCAAAATCAAAAGCAACTTAGCAGTTTTGCTGATGTATCAAGTACAGTGGGGTTCAAGTACAAAGTGGAGGGCTAACTTTATGAGCTCAGTTCTCCTCACCTACAAATGCCACAGTCTGAAGATATCAAGATCAATGCAACAGGAACTCTCCAGTCTAGTATAGGCCTAGTTAACTTGTGTGTAATGGCAGAAAGATACTGTCTTCCCTGATTGGAAATCGGGTCATTGGTATCACAAAGCAACAACATGTTTCTAGAATTGTAATTTCAAAAGGGCCTACTGCAAACTCTACTAGCAAGAGCCTCACCCCATAGGGTCTGCCCTAAACCTTATGTAGATGACTTAAACCATTCACTTGTATCTACTGGCAATGGAAATGCATGGCTTATGCATGTGGCTACATATGTAGGTGCTGTAATGAACAGTTATAGAGGCCAACATCAGATGTCAGTCTCCTCCCTCCACCTTGTATCAAGGGAGGGTCTCTCTTACTTGTTCCTACACTATATAACAAGTCAGCCTTGAACCCAACATGCAGCCAATGGCTCTGACTTTCTCATTCTCCTGCCTCCACCTCCCAAGTGTTAGGATTACAGGTATATTCCACTTTAGCTAGTTTATACAGTACTGGGAAACAAATCCAAGACTATGCATTGGACAGAAGCATCCTAATCAGCTAAAAACTACATTCTTATACCACTAACTATATAATGGGATAGAAGCAATCTATAATCTCTTTGAACCTTGGTTTCCATACTATAAATGGGGAGAATATAATTCAAGTCCCCCAAATAGTAGCAGAATTAATTGAGGTTATACAAACAAAATTTTCTATAAAGTGTTTTAGAGATTAAGGCATCAATATTATATGACTTCAGTGCAAGCTCTATGGGGAGGGGGTATCTCTGTCCTAAGTCTGAACACCAAGCCTAGCACACAACAGATCAATAAGGCTAGGAAGTAACTGCAACCTCGGTTTCTATCATTTGTGAAATGAAGAGACTAGAATCCCAGAGTTCACAACTCACTGCCACCCCAAACTGGAAATGGACTCTCATCTGGAAAACTGCCAAAGGCAGATGCAGATGTAGGAGTCTCCATTCAAGACCAGAGAACTGGCTGGGGTGGGAGGTGGCGCACGCCTTTAATGTCAGCATTCAGGAGGCAAAAGCAGATGGATCTCTTGAGTTGGAGGCCAGCCTGGTCTATGGAGTGGGTTCCAGGACTGCAAGGACTATGCAGAGAAAACTTGTCTCAAAACAATAACAACAACAAAAAGGAATTGCACAACTGGCTGTAGCTTATGGATTTAAGAGAGAAGCCCTAGCTTTCATAGTAGCCTTCTCTTCCACCTAGTGTATTAGTGGGTTCTCAAAACCCCCCTATTTTTACTTTTTTTAAAATGTTTTCCCTCTCTCCAAAAACCCAAAACACAAACATAAAAACCACCACCAACAACAAATCAGCATAGCAAAAAAATATGAAAACAAAACAAAAAAAAGCCCATTTAAAAAAAAAAAAAGCCCATGGAGTATGTTTTGTGTTAGCCAAATACCGTGTGCATTCGAGCTGGGCTGGCATGGGCTGGGTGGATATACCCAGCCACACTCATTGAGCAAACGTAATTCTCACTATCCCTGCTCCCTTCGGTTCTGAAACAGTTTCTCTGTAAAACCCCAGCTGCCTGGAGAACCACCTGCCTCTGCACCCTGAGTGCTCAGAATTCTGTACTGCTTTTTTTTTATTTTATTTTTAGAGACAGGGCTTCTTCTCTGTGTAGCCCTGGCTGTCCTGGCACTCACTTTGTAGAACAGGCTAACATTGAACTCAGAGATCCGCCTGCCTCGGCCTCCCACATGCTAAGATTCTTGTTTTATAGACATGGTCTCAGACTATGGTCCTGGATGACCTGAAACTCACTATGTAGACCACGTTAGTCTAGAACTCATAAAGATTTACCTGCTTCTATTTCTTGAGTGCTATAATTAAAGGCATACACCCGCCATGCACAGCCTTAATCCAGGGCTTCTGCCCCAACAAGAGGACTAAAGCAAGAGAAGAAACAGAACTGTGCACCTTGTGAAAACTGTGAGAAGCATGGGGAAGCCACATCACAGAGTTCAATAAAGAAGAAAGCAAACAGGCATCTACTCCATGTACCCAAGGGCAGGGAGTATATTCAACTGCAGAAGAACCAGAGCTTTATGCAAGCCTCCTAAAGCACAGAGTGTGAAGGGACAGGTAGGTGCATGGAAAGAGAAGGAAGCACAGGATGAAAGGAGAGGTCATGAGCGTTAGACAGAAGTAAGGTGATCTACCTGGCTTGTCTATTTCCTAATTCTCTGACTCTGGCCTAAAAGCCAAATAGTGTAAGTAAGGGAGACTGGAGCTTTCTGAGGAGGGACATGTTTGTTAAATAATTCCCCCTCAGGCAGGCAGTGGTGGCGCAGGCCTTTAATCCCAGCGCTTGGGAGGCAGAGGCAGGCGGATTTCTGAGTTCAAGGCCAGCCTGGTCTAC
>NC_045030.1:52196253-52214278 GCF_008632895.1 Mastomys coucha | reverse complement strand
CAGGACAGTCAGAGCTTTATAATAGAGAGACCCTGTCTCAAAGGACAGAAAAAAAAATTGAAAAAGAAAAAGAGAAAGGAAGGAAGGAAAGGAAAGGGAAATAGAAAGAAAGAGCTTAGAATTCCAGGAGAAGCTCCCAAGCTAGGAAAGCAGCCTTCATTGGAGAGGACTGAGTAATACAAAAGGCTCCTCCGCATCCTAACAAGAGGCAGAGGCCAATGGTTTGACAAGTCATTCATGACCAATCCATTTACAGTTCCGGCAAAAGAAGGGGAAAATTGCCTCGCTTGTTCAGACAGTTGATGAAAATGAGCTCAATTACTCTTGAGCACAGGGACAGGTATCATATACATCTCCACTTCAACAGTCAGAAATGAGGTTAAGCCTTCTCTGCATTATAGTATACCCAGGATCTACTGCCTACGGAATGGGAGCTTGTTTTGTTTTAGGTAATAAGGGGACTATACATATTTATCAGCAGCTCAAAGTGAATACACTGTAAAAAGACAATCGACTGTTGTTTCAAGGGGAGAGGTCACAGAATAAGAAGAGACAAATAGGTTGCTATGGAATCCAGAGATGAGCCTTTTTGCTCAATTAGAAATCCACTAAGGGGAAAGTTCTGAACTTCACTTAATGAAGTACACCGGTATGAACAAGCTTTTTTTTTTTAAGATTTATTTATTATTATGAATAAGTACACTGTAGCTGTCTTCAGACGCACCAGAAGAGGGTGTCAGATTTCATTACGGGTGGTTGTGAGGCACCATGTGGTTGCTGGGATTTGAACTCATGACCTTTGGGAGAACAGTTGGTGCTCTTACCCACTGAGCCATCTCACCAGCCCCATGAACAAGCTTTTTATGACTGTCTATCCTTCCATGATGATATTTAAAGCATAAGACGTGGCCATACAAAGTTTTCTTTTTGAACCTCCTGCTTTCACAGCTCAGGGCCATCTATGTCACCTCAAAACTTTAACTCTAAAAAACCCCCTTGTGGCTTTAACTGAGAAAGCAGAGTTTTACGTATTTCAGGTTTCCCATTGCCTTTACAATTTCTACTATTTCATTTCAGTTTGGAGCAGAGGCATGCCAGGCATAGCAGCCAATGCCCTCCCTCTTTGTTTTGAGACAGAGTCTCACTATGTAACTCAGGTTGTCCTCAAACTCACTGTCCTCTGACCTCAACCTCCTGACTGCCTGGGCGACAGACTTCTACACCACACCTGGCTTATCTTACTTTTAAACTGAATATTACAGAAGAAAGAACTTATAGTTTCCAAAGACTTGATTTTGTCACGTCAATCAGAACTCCCTAGTATGACACTGGCCCAAACCAAGAATATCACAATGGCTTGGAGCACAGGCTCAGATATCCATTTTTAAAAGGCTAGTTTGTAGACTAGTTCGAGTTCATTCATTCTAGATTCAAAGGCACATACTCAAGGTGGATCTTTGTGCCTGCCTTGTGACAGCTGAAGGCTAGAGTACCAGGTTCCTGTCAGTCCTAAGGTCCCCAGCTGGCATGAATGGCACTGTGCCGGAAGGTTCCCAGTTAATGTCACAACAGGAATAGCAGCCTAGAGCCACCCTTACCTGCTCTCCCTTTCCGCCTCTGCTCTTCTTGTTCCGTCAGGTACTCCCCAGTCTGGTATTTTCGGCTCTTCTGCCGTCTCCGTTTCTTTCTCTTCATGAGGCCCTCTTCCTCATCATCATCCTCCTCTTCATTGGTGTCCCACATTTGCCGAGCAGCCTCTGTCCTCCAGGGCATCTCTCGGGCTCGCCACAGATGCCTGCGGCCTTGGCTCAGCAGAGTCTTGTCCTGGGCATGATGGCTGCGGTACTGGGTATCCCTTTGGGTCTTTCTGACTTTTCTCCTCTTCGCTGGGGTAGGAGCCACCTCATCTTCTTCCTCTGTAGGGAAAACCTCTTGGCTTCCCATGTCACTGTCCGCCATCCCAGCAAAGGAGCTGCAGATGCTTCCTATGGAGGGGATACACAGAAGCCATTCAGGTACTTCTTCAAGGGATTACATACGGTATTGACACAACTTTCTGAGAGTGGAAATTTGTAGAACTGAGCTCAAGATCAGGTTCTGTCAGTTAGTAGGGTTACACTTATCTTGAAGGACTGTCCTAGGGGCTCAAATGAAGGACTGTTCTAGGGGCTCAAATGAAAAAACAAAACAAAACAAAACAAAAACAAAAACAAAAACGTACTTTATAGAGTCCAAAATACCATATATAACCCTGGAGCACTAAGAACCATCCTCGCTCATCCATGGTGCAGTGTTAACTTGAAGTCTACTCACAAACTCTCAGTGATGATCAGGAGCCAAGCATTGCATAAAGGGCAGGAGAAAGCTCCAGTTCTTTGCTGGTTGATAAATAGGAGCAAGTGAGTAAGGAAGCCTGCTATGACAACTCAGGTCCTAATAACCCTGTGGTCCCACCAATATGGCCAAGCGAGCTACCCTTGGCTAAGCAGAATTGTCACAAAAGATGAGTGTCTCTGACAGAGAGGAGAAGCAAGGAGTCCCCTTCCTATGCTACAGTCTGATTCAGGCACGTCTCAGTGGAACACAGCAGGACCTCTTCCATTAAACTAATCCTACCTCCTGCAGAGTTGCTGAAGTTCAAGGGTGGAATTTTCTCTCTAGTCTGCCTGCCCATCCACTGCAGCTGTTTCTTGCTGCTGGACAAGTACAAGAAGCCTGATCACTCCAGGGCAAAACAGCATCTTTCCTGTCCTCTTGGGTCACCTAGCCAAGAGGCTATTTTCTCTCCCCCCACTTACTCTTAACTCTGCTAACAATAAAAGCACAATCCTAAATTGGCCTGGTTTTACACCACAGGAGATCTCACACCTTCCTTAGAAACAACACTAGTATGTTTCTCCCAAAGGCCTAGCTGTTATCTCAGCAATACCTAGACCCTAGTAAGGTCAGCAGAAGAAAAAAAAATGGTTGGAGGGATAAAAAACAAAAACAAAAACAAAACTCACCCTAGACCAAAGCTTCAAGTTGGTCAAGTACTTAAAGACAACAACTATCCCACTAAACTTTGCACTATATGGACCAGGCAGGAACAGAGTGTTCTAGTTAATCTAATATTCTGGTTAATACAGAATCACCATAGAGATCACACAGAAATCACCAATTTCCAAAGAGTCAAATATAGCACAATGTGTTTAACACAAAAAAATGGGGCTGGCCATAATGTGATCACTCTTTGATGATTCAAGGACACTTGAGGACTTTGTGAGGCCTCCGGGCCATCATTATGAGCCCCAATTGCCAGAGAGTTTGCCGTGTGCTGAGGTGCCAGTTAACAGGGCATCAGATCGTTGACTTTTCATTGGACTATGGGTCTCAATTCCTTCCACTTTGCATGACAATCTGGGTGAATGCAGGCAACCATCTCTGTCCTGTGTCCCAAAACAGAGAGCCAGCAGAGAAGAGCACAGACTGGAAACAACTATCTTCTTTAGACCTAAAGCAATACAAGTTCTATGAGGCAAAAGTAATTGTGCCAGCCCATACAATTCAATGACCCTTCCAATTCTGATAATGCCTGTTGCATAGGATGATCAGATGAAAGCCTAAAGGTTGAAAGTCTGAGGACTTCAGATGGGCCCCAATAGTCGTGAGATGCAAAACTTTAGTGCACAAATTTCCTGAGTGGCAGGAGTCTTTCTTCTTTCCTTCACTGGCCCTTAACAAGAGATGATGTTAAATCTCTAATCTAACATAGTTAAACAAACTGTCCTAAAATTTCAGGCAATGCTTCTCTCCCAACCCAGGACTCTGTTGTCCATGCAAAATGCCTGTCATTTTGGGGCAGGGAAACAAAATGTCTTCTTACACCAATGGCAAAAATCATTCAAACTTCATATCTACCTTCTCAAAGGTAGCGAAGCAAGGTCTTCCCCTTACTTAGGCTCACTCACCAGACTGACTGCGTGTCCGAGTGCTCAGAACCACAGGGATAAAGTCACGGAAACTGCTCTTTGCTTTCTTTTCCAAGGAACCTGGAGTGATGTGTGGTTTAGGGGCAGAAGGCAGAAATATCACAATTAGAAATCTATAGCCCAGGAAGCCCACATGGGTTGCTCAAATGAGAAAACCGAGCCTGCAGTTACCCTGGCTTAATCCTTAAGCTGCCATCACTACCCAGCTCTTCCTGGGAATGGGGATTTTTTTCAAAACTGGGGGCTAGGTAAATTTTTGTTGACACCAATAAAAGCAATACACAGAATCAATTTAACAGCATGCTCCAAAGTATAATCTCTACCTACATAACACAAAGGTTGGTGTGTGTTCATTAAGTTCTAACTGAGCTGTAGCTAGCCCAGAGAAGTGCAGCCTCTATGGACCTTAACGAGGTGAGCTTGGGAGTGCTGGCGTTTGCCTTAAATCCCAGCACTTGGGAGGCAGAGGCAGCCAGATTTCTGAGTTCGAAGCCAGCCTGGTCTACAGAGTGAGCTCCAGGATAGCCAGGGCTACACAGAGAAACCCTGTCTTGAAAAACAAACAAACAAACAAACAAGGTAAGGATGGAAGCACATAGAAACAGGTATATAAGAGTAAAATAGAAGTGGTGTGTCATATCCAGTGAGCAAGACCATAAATGTGAACTACTGTAACCAAGAATGCATGGATTATATCCCATGAAGGCACCGAGGGACCATCTACAGAGAGTATACAGATCAAGTATACCCTATACCCAACACAAACATTCTGGGTATCCTTAACTGATAAAAAGAATTTGAGACATCGTTTAACCTTGCTAGCTAGCTTAGCTAGTTAGCTATTTGTTTCAGGTTTTAGAATTGGAGTTTTCCAACATACCAAAAGGTAGAGAAAACAGTGCAATGAATCCCAATTCTGTTGTTTTTGAATAAGTATCCTTACAGCTGCTGCTTCTTTGAGTCTAGATCCTACCTCATGGAAATGGGTTGGTGACTCTCTTGGGCCCATTCGCAAAGCACCTTGTTCAATGTGGAGACTGTAGAATGTGTGGTACTCTAACTCGAGACCAGAACACACTCATCCACGCTGGCTGTTAACTTCAGAGTTCCAGTTCTCTCTCTAGTTCACAGCAGAAAAGGATCCATTTTCCACTCAATCTCTCAGCTACTCTCTCCCCACCAAAATTCCACTGGATGTCTCAGGAGTTGAGGCTGGAAGGTCATTCCCGGCCTCTGGGACCTACCTTCCTCATGCCCATCGGCTCGTTTGCCTGGAGGCTGGGACTCCGGCTTTGTTGGCTTCCGGTACTTGTGCTTTCCCCTCACTCCATTGTGCTCTTTTACTGAATCCAAAGCCCCTCTGGGGCTTTTCTTGGTGGGTTCCTGGGGGTCTCCAGGCAGCTTCCGGCACTGTGTTAAGGTAGGACATGTCAGGTCTGAGGTCAGTTTGGATTTTTTTTTTTTTTTTTTTTTTTTGGTTTTCCGAGACAGGCTTTCTCTGTGTAGCCCTGACTGTCCTGGACCTCACTCTGTAGACCAGGCTGGCCTCGAACTCAGAAATCCGCCTGCCTCTGCCTCCCAAGTTCTGGGATTAAAGGCGTGCGCCACCACTGGCAGGCCAGTTTTGCTTCTTAAGAATGTTCTCCGTTGTTAGGAAGGGTTACGTCATATGCCTGTTGCTTACACATGGACATGATCTACTGGAATTAGGACTGGGAGTGTGTATGTCGCAGTATTATAGGATACACTGGGTTACAAAGGCTCTCTTAGACTTAGTCAAGTATCCTTGCTAGTTCCTTCAGTGATCTGTATCCGAGGTCTACACAATCTGTATCCATGGTCCCTTCATACACATCCAAAGTTTTTTTTTCTTAAAAGGTCCAAACTTGGGACCTATACTGTGCATACCCAAAGACAAGTAGAAATAAGCATTACACAAAAATGCCTTTTCTGTATAAATTAGGTAACTACACGGCTCAAACAACTTCATTGTGGATGTCATTGCTATCAATTGATAATTCTGAGAACAGGCAAGTCAAGAAAACCATTTTCATGTGTCAGTAAATAGCAGGAAATGGACTCCACTACAGCAAGAGGACCATTACACAGGAGGTACGATTCCCACCTCCCTATGAACACAGGGACAGGTCTGGTACACCATTCACAGTGAAGCTGGGTATATTTAAGGGATGCTTTACTCTCTGTATCACTTTCAACTCTAACATTTGTTTTATCCCAACAACCACCTCACCGAACAGATGAAGAAACAGAGACTCAGATACGAGGTCAACTGACTTTTCCTGGGCCACACACAGCCTAGCATACACACTAACTGGAGGGATGCCATTTACCAGGTCACCCTGCAAGGTAGCTCATTTACATCTACAGTAAGAAAGATGGAGCTGGAACTAAACTCTGGTGCTCCTGGTTCCCACATCTGGGCCTCTTCTCATCAGCTTTCAGTGATCTCCTTCCCTAGCTGTTGTCTCTGTCCACTGTTTCTGTCCAGTCCCATTCCCACCTACTACCAGATTATCAGCTTACATACACTTCGTAGGAACTCTGCCTCAAAGCCACAGATTTTTACAAGCTGTGAGGTTTCTCCATGTTACTAAAGAAGAAATGGTAAGGTAGGTGTTTCTAGTACTGTAGATCTGGGGCACGTGAAGTTAGATTTTAAGAAGACAGAAAGAGTTAAACATATTTGCACTCAGCCAGGCATGGTGGTTCATGCCTTTAATCCCAACACTCAGGAGGCAGAGGCAGGAAGATCTCTGTGAGTTCAAGGCCAGCCTGGTCTACAGAGCAAGTTCCAGAACAGCCAGAGGAACCCTGTCTCAAAACAACAACAACAACAAATATCTACTTGAAGTTAATCTTAATTTACTAATTTGGCTGAATTGACAAGCTCCTAGTACAGCATGCCTCTGGTTATATCTATATTTTGTTTTGTTTTCTAGAGAGAATTAACTAAGGATGGAAGAAGACCTGCTCTAAAGCTATGGAGCATCCTACGGTAGGCTAAGGGCCCAGAAGGAAATCAGAAAATTGATAAGCGGGAGAGGTAGTTCAGTAGGTCAAAGACTTGCTATAAGACAAGAAGAACTGAGATTCATCACCAGAAAAACAGTCAACTGTGGTGGTGCATGCTTTTGATATCATCACTAGGGAGGCAGAGCTAGCATAACCAATGAGTTCCTGCTTCTAGAGAAAGAGTCTGTGCCGCAGCTCAGCACAAAGTGGACAGCTAGTGAGGAATCACACCCAAGACTGACCTCTGGTCTGCACAGGTACCTGTATACATGAACACCCATGCGCATGAGCATACCCAAACACAAAATAGAAAAATGAGAGCCCGGTACTGCAGACATGCACTCATTCATATTCATATTCTCTCTCCCTTCCTCCCTTCCCCCCCTGTCTCCCTCCCTCCTTCCTTCCCTTTTGGTTGCCATGAGCTACTGTTCTGCACCACTCCACAGTTCCCACTAGGAGGGACTGACATCTCTGAATCCATAAGCCAAAACACACCATCCCTCTCTCTCATTGTTTTCTCAGATACTTAAGTCACTGGGATGAAAGACTGACACATGGCTTCCCCACCCCACCCCCCAATAATCACATCCATATCACCTTCCAGAAGGGTTATCAATCTCTAGTTCTAGCAAAGCAGGATGGCAGCCCTCTTACTGACGGGATATTTGAGTGAAGAGAACCTTCAGTTCTCCAGGCACAGGGAGCACCCATTACCCCATAAGATTCCCACTCTCTGCTTGCTCAGCAGAGGACTAAGCGCAATGAAAAGCAAGTTGCTGCCAGTTCCTATGAACCAAGGTGTTAGAAAACAAAGAACTAGAGAGAAAAGAGGAAGGCATAGATGACTGCTTAAAATCTGAACTTTAGGTACAGAAGAAAAACTATTTTAAGGCAGGGAAAATAAAGCTAAATGCACATCAATTTGAACATCTCTGACTTATTTCTAAATATGTTTTTAGCTGCCTCTTTTGAGTATGGACCATTAACTTTTATGTCCCAAGGTAGACCAAGGGAAAAAAAAAGGAAACTAGAACATCTAGAAGAGATTTCTGTTTGTATCTCCTGCCGGGGCAGCCGTGAAAGTAAAACTATATGACACACTTCAACTACATGAGAAGTTGGGAGGATGGGCAAACCAAGATTAGTGTTCAGGGTAAGAGATGTTTGAAATAGGTTCCAAGGGACAAGAATAAAGGATAGCCAGCCTCGAATGAAACATCATTCTTTGGCAGGCAAGATGGATTAGCAGGGAAAGGTGCTTGCTGCTACACATGACAATCTGAGGTAGGAAGAGAGCTGCTGAAAACTGTCCTATGATCTGCACACAGATGCTATAGCATGCAAGCACCACACACATACGCGTGAACATAGAAAAGAAATACATAGTAAGGGAGCTATCTTGACCTATTTATTGGCCACACCACGCAATGGGCCGTTTGGAAGCAACTCCTCATCTTAGCTTGCCTAGCAGTCACATGTTCCTCATCTGGACAAAACACTTAAGATGATCTGCTTTCCAAAGGAAGAACCTGGAAGTGCTGGTTCCCTTCCTTCTCCTGTAACTTTATGCTCTGTCCCCTTACATCTTCCAAGTGGCCTACTGAACTATCCATCGCATACCAGAAGGTCTATGCCCACTTGTCATTAAGTCAACATGGCAAAGACATGAGCTGCATGAGGGCAGGGCCATTCTGTTTGTGATGCTAAAAACAAAAGCAGCCACTAACGCCAACCGAGCACTTAATTACGTGCCAAGTGCTATTTTAAGCACTTATATGCCATCTCATTAATTGGAATAGCTTTACTAAGCTCTGCTGTAACAATTCACTAACTTACATGTACAATGCAGTTATTTTCCAGATAAACACAGAATTGTGTAACTATCATCATTTGCCTGGTACAGAAACTTGTTCATCACCCTGAATGGAAACCCTCCAGCCCTCCCCATCCCTAGGCAACTACCAGGCTAGTTCTTTTTTTTTCTTTTTTCTTTTTTTCTTTTTTTCTTTTTTTGGTTTTTCGAGACAGGGTTTCTCTGTATAGCTCTGGCTGTCCTGGAACTCACTCTGTAGACCAGGCTGGCCTCGAACTCAGAAATCCGCCTGCCTCTGCCTCCCAAGTGCTGGGATTAAAGGCATGTACCACCACTGCCCGGCTCCAGGCTGGTTCTTATCCCTATCAATTAGCCTGCTCTGGACATTTCATATCAACATCTCATTTAATCTTTCCAACAAGCCTCTCTTTGTCTCGTTGCAATGATGAAGGAACTGAGGGTGAGAGAGATTAATGAACATCACAGAGCTCTGAAGAAGTGGGGCCAAAATGACCCTATCACAGTTTCCTTTCCTCCCTGGGCTCCAAACTGCCAAGGCCAGTGGTCTGTCCTCTTTAAACAACCAGGAAGAATCGTTCCTTGGGGAAGAACCTGTGATTAAGTGATTTCCTTCACCAACACCTTCTCAGGCTTTCCAACTTTATCTAGGACAATGGCTTCCCTGGTCCCAAGATGAAATCACTTCCTACATCCTATGGAATGAGCTAGGCCCTTTCCAGGTGAAAAGATCACGTCCAGAGAGCATGAGTTAAAAAGGGAATCATCGGCTGTGTTCACACAGCTAAGCTGCTCAAGAGCACACTGTATGGGAGGGGCCGGGGGTCAGATGCAGTAGAGAGCCCCAAGTGAAGCAGACCATCAGGAACTCTAGGCCACACCCTGGCATTCACCTTGGATCCCAAGGAACTCCGGCCCATGGGCTTATCGTGGGGCTGTGGTGGCGGCGGCAGCGGCTGCTGCTCTGGTTCTTCCTCAATTTCTTTTTCTTTGTTACACTTGACCTTCTTGGGTAGCAGAGAGTCTGTCTCTTCATCTGGTTGCCAACTGTTCTTGCAAGTAAAGACCCCAACGCTTTCCCGTTTCACTCGAGCTTGCCCAGCGTTAGCCCGAGCTTCAGCCTGGCCTCTCTGAGGGACTGCTGGAAGACCATCAGCTCGGAAGCAGTTGGCTAAATTGAAGACCACATCGCCATCCGCTTTCTCCATTTTCACCCGCCCCAGATCCACCTGACTTCCAAGCTGTGAAAGGTCTGTGCTGGGGCCCCTCTCGATGCTGGGGACCACGTCTAAGATGAGTTCCTTAGAGTGGCTGTCATGAGGTAGCAAAGGCAGCTCAGGCATCTTGCACAAGTTCTGGGGGTTGGCCAGGACCAGCTCGTGGGACATATAGGTAGCCAGCACTTGGTTTTTAGGCTTTGTGTCTCCGGCCAGCTTCAGGCCACAGGCTGCCTGGGGGCCTTCCATCTTAGGAGTACTATCAGAGCAGAGGTGGCTCTCAGATTCCTCGGATCCCTGACTTACTCCAATGTCCCCACTGCTAGGCTGAACAGACAGTGCCAGGGTCCCCGACTGAGGGCTGAGTGTCAAGAGGACAGGATTGACTTGTTCTTCATAAGGCTTGGCAGCAGTTCGGCAATTTTTGTTCTTTGTGACAGTATCCTGCTCTGGAGCAAAGGGACCCCCAGGCCGTGGCTGCCCCTCAGGAAGTCCATGAACAGTTTCACTGGAACCAAGAGGTGACACACCAGAAAACTCAGAAACAATGCTGGTGGGTCTGATAGGCACCCCCTGACTAGGGGTTAGTTGCCCGGCACTAGAAATGCCAATAGAAAGCAGAGATGCTTGGTGGTATGGTGACCAGCCAACAGGCAGAACCTGGGTGCTAGTGGGCTTCCCATTGATGGAACACCGTGGGTACATATTTGTCAGCGCTGTAGGCTTCCATAGAGACAGTTCCTTGGTTTGGCACCCTGGTAACCCAGGGGCAATGCGGGCTGGGGTATAACGGGATTTGACTGTGCTTGGCTGTCCCTCGGCACCAGCCTGGCTGCCTTTCTTGCCACAAGTGGCACCAGTGCTCTTAGGCTCTCCTTGATCAATGATGGAGATGGGCTCCTGCTTGGGGAGATGACGAGGATCTCTATTAAGGCCCAGGTTAGGGTCCTTGTTCAACAGCAGGGATGCAGGCACTGGGTTGGCCACTCCCACATATGTGCCAGGAATGGTGCTGATCAGAGCAGTTGAGTTTTTTACCCAGGTGCTTGGGTCTCCATTCCTCACCATCTCAGGAAAGATAACAAAAGGCGAAGAGGTGGAGCCGAGGCAGGAAGTAACGCTGCTGCCGGCAGCCTGGGTTGTGCGCTGAGACCTAGACAGGACCGTGGAAAGGAGGGCCTTGCTGCTGGTGTGCACAGGGGTCAACACAGGCATGGGAGGTGTTTTACGCTGGTTCGGCAATGGAAGCTTCTGGCGGTTGGACTTGGAAGAGAGGTCAAGAGGCATCTCACTGCACTCGGGTGGAGAGGCCATCTCTCTCTCCAGCTGTGGAGGTGACTTGAGAGGAGAGAAGGTGACCGAAGTCCCTTCTGTTTGTTGATCGGGGCCACCTGGCATCTTGGAAGGGTGTGGTGGGACTGAGCTCCCACTGGGGGCTGGCAGCAAAGGCTGTGAAGTTGGAAGCACCTTGGCAGAAGCAGTGGTGAGGGACGTATCTGCCAAAGGTCCAGGGACCCCATCAGGAGCGGGCTGGCTGTTAGTGCTGCTGGACGGTGAAGTACAGGACAGCCTGTTCACCTCTAAAGACACCAACTTGGAATCGGAAGCCAAAGGCCGGGCCACAGAAAATGCATATGGGTAAGAGCGGAGCTCTGGAGAGGCCAGCACACCTGGGAGACACCTGTCCTGCAGGTAAGACGGCAGGACCGGTAGTGTGAGCGTGGAAGAGACTCCCAGAGTGGTTGGCAGTGTAGCCACACTGAGCGGCTGGCCACAACTCGGAGGTGGGATGTATACCAGCGGCTGGTTAGGGGTCAGCACTGTCCCTGGTTGAAAAGACAGGGGGACTTTTTGCATAGCTGGTGCCTGAGCTGCAGGAAAACACACTCGACTCAAACTGAAGGAGGCTGGAATGGGTGCTGAGGTGGGGATGGCAGCTGGTGTGGCAGCCGGCATGGGCGTGGGGGCTGGAGTAAAGATTGGGGCTGGGGTGGGCGCAGGCACCGGTGTAGGAGCAAAGGCAGGAATAAGGGTGGGGGTAGAGGATGGGCCAGAGGATGGGGTCGGAGTGGGCATTGGTACAGATGGAGGGGCAGGCGCTGCTGGAGGTGTGGATGCTGGCATGGGAGCTAGAACCGGAGTTGGGACAGAAGCAAGGACCAAGGTGGGAGCCGAAGGAGGCACAGGAGCCTGGATCAGAGCCAAGGGAGGTGCGGACACAGAGACTGTGAGAGGGGTCGGAGTAGGAGCCGACAAGGGCACAGGGACTGAGTGGGGAGCAGACACTGGCACAGGCACCAAGACAGAGGCTGACACGGAGAGAGGGTTTGAGTCAGAGATGAGAGTAGGCACCGAGGGTGCTGCTGGGGCTAGAGAGGGCACTGGCGCTAGAGGAGGGGAAGGAGCTGAAGCCGATGTGGCAACTTGGACTGGAACTAGTCCTGAGTGGGGCACTGGAGCTGGGACAGAAAGGGGAACTTGGAATGGATCGGGAACCGAGGGAGTCCCAGAGGCCGACCCAGGGGCAGGAGGACAGATAGGTGCCGGCAGCTGACTGAAGTTAGTGGTAACTAGAGGCAGGGTACCCTCCACGGGGACTCCAGTTCCCAGAGTTGCCAAAATGAAAGTATTCTTCTCCCCAACACTATGCCGAGAGTCCAAAGCCTTTACCCCGGCTGGCGAGCAGTCAACCTGTTTGCTCATTTGAGTGCTTAGGGGAGTCCAGGAGCAGTTGGCCCTGCTGTGGCTGGCCTCAGTGCTGTCAGGAGTGGGCAGCCTGAGCCCGTCTCCCGGGCTGCTCAGTGGCACCAGGAGGCCCTCAGCCTCTGCTGTATTCCCAACATAGTCCAGTTTTGGCTGCGGATCATCAGGCTGATCTTCTGACCTGTGCCCAAGTTTTTCTGTGGTATTGCCATCTGGGTTTGTCCCCCGGGCATTGCTGCCACTTCCAACTGCTGTGAGCTCCACCTGCAACGAAAGAATAGCATAGCCATCTTAGCAAAGTCCCAGGAACTGATGCAGGTGCCCGAGGCCCCTGGGAAATAGCTGCTGGTCCTCGCCACAACTCAACCAACGGCAAAGCAGGGCATGTGTGAGCCATTTCTGTCTCACCTACAGCAACTTCTGGCTTCTTGCTCCCATTCTCAGGAAGGCCAAACTAAGGCGCGTGGTCCAAGAAGCTCGTCCTTTGTTGGGTAGTATGTGCCAGCACACAGCTCCTTACCTTGGAAAAACTGCTGCTGACACAAAACTCCTGAGATCCAAAGTGCTGGCAGTCACCTGTCGTGGACTCCTCATCAGAAAGAGGTGCTCTTCTGGCAAGGGAGACACAGCAGAGAAGGGAGATGAGGTGGGGACTTAAGAGCACCGACCCTTCCTCTAGAACGGCCTGCCTGCCTAGCTTCTCACCAAACCCTCGTGTCTCGCTTCCACAGTGACCTCAGGGGACAGCAGAGTACTAGGAGCTGAAGGAGGCAACGCAGAACCGCCACACACAGCTTTGCACATTCCTGAATAGGAGCCTTGTCCAGCCAGAATTTGGGGGGCTGCTTATTCTGCTTCCCAGTGGTCTCACAAACAGTGCAGGTAAACCCCACCTTAGCACCTTCTCCTTTCCCATGGAGCTTGACCATCAAGTTGGCCATTCAATTTACGATACACAAGGCATTGCCCAAAAGGAGAGAGATGTAACCCGTGAGCCTCAAGGGCACACACACAAATCAGCTTTATTTTAGATCCAATCTTGTTGCAAGCCTATATGGGAAGTGCCACTCAGGGTAAACCTCTTCCTAAGCAAATCTCCACTCCCACTGCCCTTTCCAATCTAGCTGAAATCTGAATCATTTGCTCCTCTACTAGGCAGGGCATGCCTGAAGCCCATCCGCATTGGCGCTTACAGCACTGATTGGAGGCCATCTGGTCACTGACACAGAGCGAGCAAGAGGCTCTTTAAAACTACTACATTTAGCTGAGCGTGTGTCCTGCCTGTAATTCGAGTACTTAGGAAGTAGAGGCAGGAAGGGAAGGAATTCAGTCAGTTGGGCCACAGGAGATCCTGTCTCAAACAACAACGAAAATGCAGTGGGGCTGGTGAGACGTAGCTTTTTAAGTCCTGGCACTCAGGAGGCAGAAGCAGGTGGATCTCTTTGAGTTCAAGGCCAGCTTAGACTCTGTCTACATAAGGAATTTCAAGCCAGCAAGCCTATACAGTAAGACCCTGTCTTAATTAAACAGCAAAACAAAACAAACACTTCTTTTTCCTCCAAAGGAGCACCTCTAGAACTCAGCCTGGCTCCAGCCAGCGCTTTCTCTTCTCAAAGTACAGGGGGAACACCTTCCTTTCAGCCTCTCTGCATCACCACATCCTC
Source organism: Mastomys coucha (assembly GCF_008632895.1). Classification (NCBI taxonomy): domain Eukaryota; kingdom Metazoa; phylum Chordata; class Mammalia; order Rodentia; family Muridae; genus Mastomys; species Mastomys coucha. Next base: position 52,199,856 of record NC_045030.1, on the reverse strand, counting down.
TCTCCTCCCAAAGGGAGCCCCTCAAAGCCACAGACTCTATATTCATTTTGGTGTGTGCCATAAGTCGAGGCTAAAGGCCAGAAAGCTGGATCTCAAAGGAGAAAAATTCAACCATAACCCCCTCCCCCATACCGTTCAAGAGGTATTCTCTAAACTTCAGGTAAGAATCTTATACAATGTTACGTTTGACAAAACGCCGCTAAAGTAAAGTCGGAGGACAAGTCGGAGGACAAGTGGAGGCTCCACACAGGCTGCTGGCCACTTTAAGTGCAGCAGGAACACAGCCCCTGTGCTCAGGAGCATATCAATAGGGCAGCCGCCTGGGTGGGAGTGGCTGCAGAGGAGGTAGGGGGTCAAAGAACAAAGCTGCAGCAAGTGTTCTGGGTGGGCAAGGCAGAGGGCTGCTCTGCCTGCTCTTTGTTTGGGTTTGCCTGCCATCTTTGGAGCCCTGCCAGAGATCCAATACAGCCCATGAAGGAAAGTCAGCGTCCGCCTTACCGACCACACTCTAGTCTAAAGGAAGGGTATTTGGGGTGCCTGCAGTCAACCTCCAGCAAGGAGGAGCACCCCTGAAAATAACTCCCTCCCTCCAACTGAAACACAGACTCCCAAATTGTACCTGGGGCAAGAGAAGCAAGACTAGCAATGGGGATCAGAGCAGGCCTCTCCCTATCTTTTCAGGGCTCCAGAAGGGGCGAATCAAGGGGAAAAGGCTTGTCCCCTTTAACAAGCAGCTAGGGTGGCAGAAGTGGGAAGGTTCCACTGCTGGAAATGACTGTTGGTAACACACAGGACTCGGGGTTTGGGGGGAAGGTCAGAGAAAGGGAAAACACACTTTTCACATCAAATCCCGAGAGACCAGAAAAGACCTATATGTAGCCGGCCCTGGGCTGCAGAAGCATGTTCCAACTAGACTCTCCAGGGATGGTTTAGGGGGAGGGCAATGGCAGTGAGGGAACAGCAGCCCCTCCCCTCCACAACTCCACATGGGAAGGCACTATTTGTTTACATTCTTTCTCTTCCTGACCATGGTCCCTCCTGCTTGGTGGGCTCCTCCTTGGGCAGAAATTCTGCTCCGAAGAAGCAGCAGCAGCAGAAGCTGTCTGTGTTCTCGCAAGCCAGCAGTTACTAGCGAAGCCTAGAGCCAGGCAGAGATACTGGTGGTGGCAGCAGAGGCAGCACTGGTGGCTACCCCAGCCATGCCTAAGCCCTCAGCACTAGCCCCCAGGCTCGGGAGGAAAATGTGTGGGATGATGTTTCAAATCCTCTGAGGGGGCTGCAAAGCTGAGCAAATATTTAAAACAAAACAAAACAAAAGAAACGCTCCACTGAGAGAGGAGCCTCAGAAAGGCAGGGGAGGGAGCTGGGTCAACTGAGCAAGGTGATGGGGATACAGGTAAGAGGAAAACATAGGCCAAAAAAAGACTCCAATCAGGACTGGACATCAATGCCACTGTTTCTTTTCGCTAGAAGACACCTGGTGTGCTCAAGGCTTTGTTGAGCTTAACCAAAACTAGCCACCATCTCTCAGGGCCATTTTCCTAATTATTAAAGATTAACACCAGGACCTGCCTGGTGGACGTTTTCAGTTCCTGTTGGGCCTGGGACAATACCAAAGAGAAACATCCAACTCAGATATCCAGGCCAGCTGAGCTTGATGACATGAGACACCTAATCTACCTACCAGCCCCTGAGACTTTTCACTAGGACCCCCTTCACTCCAGCCAAGGCCTTCCCCTAACCATCAAGGATGTATGGATGTTGGCCCTCACCTCAAACTCCTAGTGACCTCTCTAGCCGGGGCTCAGGTGACACTGTCCTCTGATATTCCCAAGGAAATACATCACTCTTCCAGCAAGACTCCATAGGACCTGTTCACACCAGTCCACAGCATTGAACAGCAATGTATGAAGATGTACTGCCGGTGTGTTCTTGTATTGAATACATGCTTACTGAATGAAGGAATGAATTAATGCTAGAGGCATGCAAGACGGTTTAGCTGGAAGTTTGACTAAAGCTGACAGATCACCTAGAGCAGTCAAAAAGACTTATTTATGCCTTCTGTTCTATATGCCCCAACCATATTTGATAAACCTGGCAGGCTCTTACAACGTAATTTTAAGTTTATCCCTAAAAACAGGTTTATACCTCTACAAGTTGGAAAGGATGGGGAAAGATGTTTTACATAGAGTAAAGCTGGGCTTGATGACATATGTTTGTAATCATAGTACTTGAGAGGCTAAGGCAGGACGATTTTCTTCCTGTGCTACATAGAAAGAAACTGTCTTTAAAATAGGGCTGGGACTGGGGGATAGAGAGATGATTTCACTGTTATCAGCACTTACTACTCTTCAGAAGGACCTGGGTTTAATTCCCAACACCCGCAGGAACCCGCATAACCATCTGCAAGTTCAGTTCCGGGGGGATCTGATGCCCTCTTTTTGATCTCTATGGTTCCAAGGCATGCACATGGTGTAGAGTCATACATGGAGGTGAAACATGCACATACAGAAACACAGGTATGTGTGTTTGGGTAATGTATATTATATATGTTATGATAGGCATGGTAGCTCACACACGAGATCTAGCACATAGTCTGAAGCAGGAGGGGTTCTACAAGTCTGAGGTCTCCCTGAGCTATAACAGTAAGCTCCAGGCCAGCCTGGGCAACAGACAGAAAGAGACCCTGTCTCAAAAAAGAAAAAAAAAGCATATAGCATGAGATTACATTTGGAAATCAGCAGTAACATAGCCTAGACTGTGGTAAGAAGGTGACAAAGGGTGGATGGGATCATAAATGACAATGCTTAACCCTTGGGCATATTGGGTAATTTAGCATCCCAAGAAAGGTCTGTAAAAAGAGAAAATCAGAGATTTCACATCTACCTCTGACTCCCTTCTTGCAAGGAATATAGCACAGACAGGGAACAAGGTAATTTGTCCAATGGTTTTTAATTTCTCAGGTGAGCCTTATTTTACAGAGAGACAGGGTCTCACTTCGGTAGACCAGGCTAGCCTACAACTTAATAGTCAGCCTGGATTGGTCTCAAATCCCAGGCCCTCCTGCCGTTATCTCCAGAGTACGGGGATTAGAGATGTGAGTAAGCACACCTTGCTTGTGCACCAGCCTCTTGAAGACTCAGGCCCACAGCTCTACATCAGCCTCAATTCCTTGTAACTCTAACACAGCCTGTCAGTGCATGCTCACAAACCATCCACCGCCCTGCCTTGCCAAGACCATCTCTTAGAACTTTCTAAGAGCAGACCTCACACACAAAGGGGAATACTTCTTTTCTGCTGTCTCTCAGAAGAATTTCGTCTTCTTTTCATGAGTTTTTATTTTTTTTGTGTTCTAAAATTAAATTCCTTTTTTAAGTCCATCTCTAACACATTCCTCAGTACAGGGACCATTAAGCTATCAGGTGCTAATGGATTAAGAAAATAAAAACATCTATTCTCCTAACCTTAATCTCAGACAAGTATACACTTCTCTTGTAGGAAAAGAAAAAGTGACTTTTATAAAAACATGAAGCTGAAGAACACTCATGACTCCCAGTATTCCATCCCTAGTGCCACACACACACACACACATATACAGAGAGA
>NC_045030.1:52179717-52196034 GCF_008632895.1 Mastomys coucha | reverse complement strand
TTTGTTTTATTTTTGGGTGTAAGGTGGCACAGTTCTGTATGATTGTGAACATCAGAGGACAGCTTGTAGGACTTACTTCTCTTCTTACACTTAGTGGGTTCTGGGGAGCTAACTCAGGTTGATAGCCTTGGAAGGGAGCACTTTTACCCAGTGAAACATCTTAACAGACCTAAACCAGGGCCCCCCCCTTTTTTTTTAAAGACTGCCAATCTTAAATTGGAGGGGAAAGTCCTATCGGAATTCCTCTGGCATGTTTGAATTTAAATAGCCAATGGATTAAAACACAAACAGGCATGGCAGAACAATCTCTTGAAGTTGAAGAGGCCTTGTAACTACCATACAGAGCAAGTTGGCCAAGAGGTATAAAAGGAAAATATAAACTCTGAAAGGCAATTGGATAGCCTTGGTATGCTGTATAATTTTAAAAAGGCCTCTCTTGGACAACCAAATATCAGAAAACTGAAACACATGCACACACACACACAAACCAGGCAGGCATCACTAACTCTGAATTTTATATTAAAGTTATGATCAGCAACCTCATCTTCCTTTGATATGTCAAAAGGTCTTCCTGACATATTTTGGTAGCTTCTTGAGGTAGAAAGTACTGGCCCCCAGAATTGTGATGACCTGCCCCCCCATAAAGCTACATGATGAGACCAACTTGCTTCTAAGCCCTGGACAAAAACTGAAAACATCTTACAGGAACTTTTGAACACCAAACTTTGACATAAGAAACAGAAACTACAAGCATCCAAGCTTTTCTTCACTCCATAATATTAGAGTTCTTTATCACTAGACAAATAATACTAGGTGGCAAATGTCATCTGATAGCTTCCTCACCTTCAGTGGAACAGGGACAGTGTGGTAGAGCAGGTGACCCCGTGTTTTAGGAAAGTCAGAAACAAACAAGAATCTTGTCCCCAGGTCCAACCCCTAACCTGGGACTAGGTACAGCTCACCTAAGGATGCCACTTTTGCAACCTTACCTCTCCTCGTTGATGCCACACATGCGAATCCGGTCAGAACTGGTCCAGTTGTGCACGCCGCTGTAGAGCGGTGCTGTAGAGATCATGACAGCCACTCACCACCAGATAGGATCTGCTGTGGCCACTCCCCCTGGGGGAAAAGAATACCAAAAAGTTAAAGCTGAGAACAAGTACCTTAACCATCTTTTATACCGAAACATTAAAATGAAGGCAATCATAGCATCAAAGTGCTCAAGTGATCATTTTCACAAGCCAGCCTGCTATGGCCAATGAAGGTCCAAAAACGGAAAAGTTCACAGCTTTCTAGCAAGCCACATTTCAGGACGGAGATGAGGACACTGTCACTCACCCTGAGTAACTTTTAAATTATCGTCAGAGACACATATGCTTGAATGTTTGAAGAAGTTTAATCTGCTGCATATACTTGAAGGACAGTGTAGTTTCTACATACATCCGGCCTAAGCAAGTCCAGTTAGAGTGTTGTGTCCATACCTGAGCAGCAAGTGAAGTGAAAGACAACTAGGGGTCGTCTTCTGCTCCTGCTCTCTAATGCCCGGGAAGGGAAGGATCTGAGTCACACGGCCAATTTAAGCTCTCCAGAGGAGGCACACATTTTCTTTATAAGCCTTTCAGAAGTACTCAGCTCTGCTTCCAACTTGGTCCCAATACATCTATGTAAGGTGGAGAAAGCTCCCACCAAAATTAGGTGCTCTGGCCACAAACAAATGAACAAAAACAAGCCTCCATCAACAACCACACATTTCTGTCCTTGTCCTTTCCTAGTCATCTGCCGGTCCCCACCGTGGCTTACTGACCCCTTCAGGAGCCAATGTCTAGTTCTTGCTACTGACAATCATCACACAACCACTTCATCTTCGACAAAAATAAGGGATGTCAAGAAAAACAGCTTTATCCGGTGAGCCTGTCATATTAACCTATTAGCTAAAACCATCATTCAGCCAGTTTCAACTGAACAGAACCCTATGGTGAGCAGACTTGTCTGCTATTCTCTGTGTTCCAAAGAAGTCAGAGTAAAGTACAGTCACATCAGAGACTTGCTCCGTTTAGCTTTTCAATTTTCACAAGTTGTTCATACTCAACATAATTCACTTACTCAACAAACATTTGTTCTAGGTACAAGGGATTCAAGAACTAACAAAATCTGACAAAATTCGTATCTGCACGGCACTTGCATTCTAGAGGTGGTGACAAGGACAATAAGCACATTACAGTAGTCTGTGTTATAGTACATTCCAAGCTATACAAGGCACACTAAGGAGCCTGGGGACAGTGTCATGGGGAGTGAGTGGAGGGGCTATGATTCACAATCAGGGGATCGACATGGCCCTCCCCAAGAGGAAATCATTTTGACAACCTAAAGTGTGTGAAGGAGTGAGCGATCTGCATGTCTAGAAGGAAAGAAAAGTTCTCAAAGCAGGAGGAGGGCTGCCTGCTCAGATCAAGGAAGAGCCCGGGAATGGCTGGATTCAGGGAAGGTGAAGGAAGAGCAGCAGAGATGAATTAACCCATTCTCCTCCTTGACTGCACCCTAACTCCATCTCTGGGGCAGCTAACGGGCTCTCTTGTCCTTAGCCTCCTTTTTCTCCTTTGTTTTTTTTAATTAAAATTATTTGTATTTTTCCATTAATTAATTTATTCACTTTACATCCCAATCACAGCCCCCTACTCCCAGTCTCCCTTCACGTTGCCCCGCCCCTCATCTCTCCCTCCCCTTCATCTCTGAGAAGGGGGAGGTTCCCCCTGGGTATCACCCCACCCTGGCACATCAAGTCACTGAAAGACTAGGTGCATCTTCTCCAACTGAGGCCAGACAAAGCAGCCTAGTTAGGGAAATAGGATCCACAGGCATAGGATCCCTTGCCACCACCCCCACCCCACTCCCCACAATCCTTCTCTCAACTCCTCCCCAAGACTTCCCAAGCTCTGTCTACTGTCTGGCTACTGTACTGTGGGTCTCAGCCCTTTTCTTTATACTTCCCTTCTCCAGCCTTTCCTGGCTTAGTGCTGCCTGGTTTCTCTGTATGTGGTGGTCCTCCTGTTATCTACCCCAGAAACCTGGGTATTCACTGAAAATGAGCCTTCACCTTAATCCTTCCTTCTCTTACTACCTCTTCCTCCTTCCCCTTTTCTATTCTCTCTCCATCTTTCCTTGCTCTCTCTCACTCTCCTTGTTTCTCTCTCTAATCCTTCTCTCAGATGTCTCATGCTCCCTTCCCTTTTCTGGGAACTCTCTGAGCATAGCCTCTTCCAATTTCCCTTCCTGCTCCTCTTCCCAGGCTCCCCTTTCCTCTGTCTCCTCCTCCTCACTTCCCTGGTTCCCCTCCAGTCTCTCACTCTCCTTACCTGCCTGCCTTCCAGTCTTTCCCACCCTCACTTCTGTCTCCCTCTACCATCTTTCTGTCGTCTCCCCTTCCTCCTTCTGGGTCTCTTTCCCTGTCTCTCTCTCTCTGCTGTGTATGCAACCCTTACCCTCCATCTCTCTTAGCTCTCACAAATTCAGTTCACCCCTAGATGGACTGGTCACTCTCATATTAACGTCTCTTAACTCTGACCTCTCTCCATACGCCCAGAGCAGAATTCCAGATGCCAGCAACTTGTAGTTAACTGGATGTCCACCAAGCCAAATCCAAATCCAAGAGATCTCAGAGTGGACTCATTATCTGTCCCCATAAATGTATTCTGCAGCCCGCCCACCATGCCCAGCCACAGCATGCTTCCTGTTACTAGCGCTACTGTCCCCTTGCTTGAAATTTCTTCCAACTCCTCTCCCCATCACCCCGATCAAATCACTAGTCAAGTCTTGATAAAGCCAATTCCTTCTCTCTTTCTGCCCCTCTTGCCACTACCCTGGTACAGGCCTTCATCATCTCACCCCAGGCACATTATACTGGCCTCTTAACTGTTCTCTTAGCCTCCCATCGCTAGATTCCACAATCAATTCATCTTCCAAAATGCTGCTCCCATCAGACCTCCCTACTCTCGTCCAAAGCCATCAGAAATCAAGGCAGCTCCCAAGGCAGAATTCTCAGGACTGCCTTCAGGGCCCTCAGGTCCTTGCCTCAAACCTCTGCATGCTCCTCTTCTGCTATATCTGGCCCTTTGCCTGCCATCCTTGTCACCCCAGCTCCTAGCCACCTAGTTTCAGGACTCTGCTGCTTCTTCACTCTGAGATGGCCTCCCCCTGTGCTCCTTCTTACCAAGCTACCATCCCTCAATGCCTAGCTCAAATGTCATTGTGTCATTCCCCTAGCCTCAGCCCAAGAACCGTTAACTCCTCCCTTTCTGGTTCTCCTCTTTCTTCTCCTTTCTTCCTTCTTTCCTCTGGCCTACCACTGGCTCTCCTCTGCTGTGAGTTAGCTGGGGACCTGGCATGTGTGTCTCTCTAGCACAGATGAGCTACTGCAGTTAAGGAATAACATTCTTTTTTTCCTGGTCTTTGGCTCCTCTGTAATACTTTACACATAGTAAAGACTCAGTAAATACATGTTATATGGGACTGAATTCTAGATGAGAACTGAGGTGATGACCCTGAGAAACCACTAGAAGCAAAATGAACCAAAATGAAAAGGTGTCTACCATGCTTGCTTACTATAAAAAAAAAATCCATGCATATCTATATAGTGCACTTTGCTCAAAGTTGCTGGATTCTGCCTCAGTTCACCATCTTTGCCCTACTTTACACCTCTGTAAACTGCAAATAGCTGATGGATATACAAATTCTGTCATGGCCCCATAAAGCTGAAATTGATCTCCTGCCCCCACCTCCACCTCACTGTGGAAAACCAGTTTTACCTCCATTTACATCGAATTCCTTTACTCCACATAAATTTGTGATTTTTGACTTTTTCTTTATAGTAGCTATAACATGTCTAGCTTTCTCATTAATTAGGAAGAAAAGATCTTTTATATGTGTCCACTTTTCAGTATTTGGAGAATCTTTTTATTATCTTTTAGCATTACTAACATTGGGGTAATTTTAGAACCGTTTTTAACAAAGACCCTATTGGCTAGGCTTAGTGGTACAAGTAATCCAAAATGGACTGAGAGTTCAAGGCCAGCTTGGACTACATAAGGCTTGGGCTACATGGCTTAGCACTTAGAAGGCAGAGGCAGGCAGATCTCTCTGAATTTGAAGCCAGCCTGGTCTACAAAGCGAGTTCCAGAACAGGCAAGACTACAGAGAAAACCTTATCTCAGACATCCAACTGCCTCTACCTCCCTAGCGCTGGGATTAAAGGTGTGCACCGCCGCCACCCAGTCCAACCACATGATTTTTCACTCAGAATTATTTCTGTTCTGTGTTGAAGAGATAAGTTGTTTGCAGGTCCAGGACAGAAGTCAAAGGGGGATTCTCAGTGTTTGGAAACAGCAATAGACCAAACATCCCCTAGATAAAGAGCTTTTAGGCCCAACAAAACATGAAAGGAAAGGTAGAGGCAAAACAAATAAAACGGAAGCTAAAGTCAAACACGTTCATGATGTAGTGTGTAACAACCTAGAGAGCAAAACTGACTCTGGATGCCTCCGCTTTCAGAAAATCTTTTTAAAAATTGACTTTCACTATTTCTAAGAGGGGGGAGAGGAAAGAAGGGAGGGACAGAGAGAGGGAGGGAGGGAGGGAGGGGGTGGGGGGAATATGGATATGTACATATGAGTGAAGACACCAGAAGGTGTTGGATCCCTGAAGCTGGAGTTAGAGAAGTCACTATAAGCCACCTGATTTGGGTGCTGGGAATCAAATTCTGTCTTCTGTAAGAGCAGTAACATTCTTCTTGACCACTGAACCTTCTCTCTAGCCTTCATGAAATCTTGAAAACTAGGCATCCTCTTAAATCTTGGCCTTGTAACTTTTCTCATGATTTTATCAGAGCAGTACTTCTGACCATCTGAAGTCCACTGGTGCTAATTAACAGTAGTCTCTGTGCTCAAGGGGTAGAAAACAGCAGACACACAAGCAGGACACTGAACTAAGTGGCCTACATAAGAAGGCAAGACTCATGTAGCAAGAGAAAAAGCCAATGGGAGCATCAAATGCTGCACTAGAAAACAGGCTTCCGCTGGCAAAGGAGTAGCTGGGACCAGAACAGCCAATGCAAAGCAGTGTTTCCCAAGCCAAGATCCCTGAGGAGCTGCTTCCAAATAGTATCTTAGGTATTAGCTCCACATTCTGACTCAGTAGCCTAGGATTTCATTTTGTTAGGTCCTGTCCAATCAAGTTAGCAACCACTCACTATAAAGCTCACTCTACACAGGTACGCGGGGAGGTGAGCAGAAAGAAACACCTTACAAACTCACATGAGCCACATGCTTCCACTCAGTGTACCCACACTGATATTCTCATTCTCTCTTCCTACTTCTCTCTCTCTTTGCCCACCAGTAAAGGCAAAAGTTCTGAAAAGAAACTTGGAAGAAACCTGGTAATCCCAAGTGATCCCGAAATCACAGGCACAGGGATGTGACATACTTCAAAGGGTTTGCCCAGGTGTCACAACTATGTAATAAGGAATAAGCTGCACAACCCAAGACTCAAAGGCTGTCACTGCCTGGGAAGCAATGAGTGGGACCACTGTAAACTATCTTCACTTTGGTCGAAGTCACTCATGATAAGGACAAAGAACACATGCTCCACACGCTCAAAGCAGCAAGTGTGCTTGAAAACAAATAGAACTTAGCCATTCAGGATGCCTGTGTAGCTAGCAGCAGAGACTGACTGGGACCCTAGGAAATGTGCCTAGCAAGAAGGCTGAACAGAGTGTCATCATCTGCCATAATGGCCACCCTAGAATAGGGAACACCAAGACAAGAATGGAGTAATGGAAGAGCAATCATGTTAAAACAGTGAAAATAACAGCTAAGCTGAAGCTGAATGGGTAGAAGGGAACCCATGGTGTAGAGAGCTGAAGAAAAAAGAGAGAGAGACAACTGCAAAGCAAAGACAATGTGCTAGAAGCTTGAGCATAGAAAGAAGGCCTGAAAGAGGAGCCCACAACAGGACACACAGCAACCAAACGGGAAAAATGAAATAGGGGAACCTGAAAGATTTCACCATCGTGGGCCAAACTGAAATACTGTGGGGAAGCACGGAAGCATTTTAGAAAAGGCTTAAAGAGAATATGTTATCAAAAAAAAAAAAAAGGGAAGAAGAGGTTCTATATAACGAGTTATACCCCAAGTCTGGGTTGGGAGCATCACTAATAGGAAATGAACAGCCCTAAAATACAAAGATTTTACAAAAGGGCAGAATTCTATTTTGAAAGGAAGATAGCAAAAGTAGATTCCACAACAATTAAAAGCCAAAGCATGGCCAAGCTACAGTGTCCCAGCATTTGGGAGGTACTGATAGATAGGGATCTCTAAATTCAAGGCCAGCCTGCCTGGTCTACAGTGTTAAGTCTCAGGGCAGCCAAGGCTATATGGAGAAACCCTGTTTCAAAAACAAAACAAACATAAAAGCAAAGGAGCAAAGTAACAGAGCAAGAATCTGACAAATATTTCACACGAAAGTAGATAATGGGTTTTTGTTTATCGACTTGGGGGCGTTTTTTTTTTTTTTTTTTTTTTTTTTTTTTGCTTTGAGATGGAGTTTCACAATACTCAGGCTGGCCCCAAAGTTACTATAGAGCTGACTCTGGCCTTGAATTACTGATCCTCCTGCTTCCGTCTCCTGGGTGTTAGGATTGCAGGTATGCACCACCTCACCTGGCTTGCTTGTTGATTTTGGAAACAGCATTTTGATATGGATTCCAGTTTTGCTTGTTACCCATACTATGTAGTCCAGGCTGGTCTTAAACTCATGGCAATCTTCATTTCTTAGCTTTCTATGTGTTTTGGTTATAGACATAGTTCACCATACCCTGCATAGATGGTGTTTTTAAAGTTTCCAACCTCAAAACTGTCAAAATCTTCATCCTTCCCTTTGTGACCAAAGACCCAATTAGTGATGAGCAAAGGTGGTGGTAGATACACAGGTCATAACAGACTTTCTAACCACTGCGCGATGCCTGCCTGTTCTTCGTGGCTGAGCTCAACATCAGGACAGGGTCTCAGGTAAAACAACTCTGCCAGTACTCTTTCAGACTACTTTTGGCCCACACTGCTTAGTGACCTGTGACGTGGAAGCAATTATGACTTTAAAAAAAAAGAAGAAGAAAAAAAAAAAACAGAAAACATTCATCTTGAAGCTTGGCCCTAAATCTGTCCTTGAGATTATAGGTGTGGCCAGTAGACAGATTAAGGAGGAGGGCTGGGCCAGTGGTGACTAATGAAGAAAGAAACCCAACTTTGGATCCTACTGTTCTGATAGAGATGCAGAACTTTGGGTAATACTGCCTCATTTCTTGTGTATTGAACAGAATATTAACACTTGTGTTTCCCCTTTTAATTACATACCCCAAACTTGAACCCAATGAGAATGTTTTCCCCACTGAAAATGTTCTGTTTTGGGCTGGCGAGATGGCTCAGTGGTTAAGAGCACTGACTGCTCTTCTGAAGGTCCTGAGTTTGGATCCCAGCAACCACATGGTGGCTCACAACCACCTGTAATGAGATCTGATGCCTTCTTCTGGTGCGTCTGAAGACAGCTACAGTGAATTATGCTGGAGCGAGCAGGGCCAGAGCAAGCAAGCAGAGGTCCTGAGTTCAATTCCCAGCAGCCACACTCATGATGGCTCATGGCCATCTGTACAGCTACATTGTATTCATACACATAAAATAAATAAATCTTAAAAAAAGAAAATGTTCTGTTTTAGTGATTTCCCATGGAAGAACGTTCTTATATCCTGTTACCCGTCCTCCCCCATACCTATATCCCCTCATCTTCTTCTCTAGCTACTATTCAGCTATCATTCCTGAAGCTTGAGTCACATAGCAATGTCCCAGTTGCTTTCCTGTGCTTCCCTTCATACAGACCAGGTCCTCCTACCACCATGTGATAGCACACATACAAGGATCAACCAGAAACAATCCACTTAAAGAACACTGCCCTTCTCCATTTCTCAGCCATCTCAAGACCATCTCACTATGCCAAATAACACATTCGGTCTTATTAGTCGAGAACTGAGCATAATACAGAAGCACTTGCAGGGACCAGAGCTAATATATTTTGAGGATGAAGTGAACCAAAACAGAAGTTTTCATGGTTTACTTACATTTTCATGCCATCAGATTGCTTTAGCTTATCTACACTCTGTCTTGATTCCCCCCCCCCTTACTATTCAAACACAACTCATTTTCTTTTCCTGTAGTAAAAGAAACTGATTTGCTCTATTTAGGGAAAATGTATCATTGTACTAAGAAAAATATAGCATTGTATTATACTAAAGTAGGGCTCCCGCTGTAAGATTTTATACAGCTATGGCTAGAAAGATGGCTTAGCAGTTAATAATAGTAGTCCCTGCTCTTCCAGAGGACTCGAGTTTGGTTCCCAGTACCTATGTCAAGTGGCTCACAACTGCCTGGTAACTGCATCTCAAGGGAGTCCAACAATTTTTCTGTCCTCTGTAGGCACTGCACACATGTACACACACACACACACACACACATACACACATCATTGCACTCATATATACACATACAGAGAGAGACAGAGACAGAGAGAAAAAGAGGGGATAAATCCTTTAAAAGTTTTTTTGTAATTTCTACATGTCACAGATACCTACAAAACTTATGTCGGCATTATGAAATCAATCAGCAAGTCTATGTCAGCAAGGTATCTACATAAATAGAAACATTTTGCAAGACTTCTAATTTCTGTTAATCTAAAAATAAGAGTTGGCTTTCCTCCATCTTGGTCTTCAGCAGGACCCTGGAAGCATTTAGTATACTGTACTTATGATATAGACGTTTTCATGTAAAGGGGATTCCTCCTCATCTAAGTTTTGCTTCTGTAAACCTCTCCTAGACCATGAATGTACATGAATATTGGGAGACACCATTATCATGTTACTTTTTTTGTTCTTTTATCTGAAGATGAGACTCTGCTATGACTACCTAGATTATATATATAATTCATTTGAAGCTATTATTTTATTTTTATCCCTCCTTATTACACAGTATGCAAACTCCACATGACTCACTCTGCTATCCATCCATAGATTTACTAGCCCCCTCCCAACAGGGTCTACCGTAATATAAGGCATGCAATATGGGCTCAAGAAATAGCTTGCTAAAATAAACTACAAGGGAAAACCACCCTTTTTCTAGATCATACAGAGACCAGGTACCCAGGTAGAAATATTTAAGTCTGACACAACGTTGTATACCTGCAGTCCCAGCTACTCAGGAGACTGAGGCAGGAAGATCACTTGGATGCACAAGTTCAAGACTAGCCTGAGCAATAGAATGAGACCATGTCTCAAAAGCAAAACAAAACATGGCCAGTGAGATGCACTTGCCACCAAGCCTCATGACCTGAATTTAATCCCTGAGACCCACATGGTGGGAAGAGAGAGCCAACTCCTGCAAGCTGTCATGCACATGCACACACGTTTGTTCACGTGCGCGGTACACATCAAATAAACAAAACAGCACTGCATGCAAGTCTCTCTTTTCCTGCCTTGCTCCCACTTCAGCTCTATTACTGCTTTATTTCTACAATAAAGAGAAACATAGAACTCAACTAAAATTGTGCCAAGCAAAATAATAAAGCCTACTATCTCAGTGTGCTGCATGCACAGCTACCTTTTAAACCCAGGTGACTTAGGGACTACCAGTAGATGTGTGTTCAGGGAACAGTCTTAATATTTGCCTAAACAGAATAAAAATAGGCAGGTAAATCTCAGGGGTAGAGGACAGGTAAAGAATAACAATACATTTTCTTAGTCAAACAGAAAAAAATTGTTAATTTGTCAGCCAATCTGCTGTTTTCAATTGGCCTGTCCTCAGTATTGGCAAAACTAACAGAGACCCAATTGTTGACACCAAAGTCCATTCCAGCTGCAGAGAGATCTACTTTGAAGGCCACTGTTTTTCCTTTGCCCAGAAAGTTTGGTTTGGGGAACCCAGAGCTTTCTTCAGTATTATTCTCTCCCATTCAATCATTGATGAGCATCTTTATCATTGAAGCACATCAGCTCCAGGTTCTATCAGCTTTCGGAGCATTTTTTCCGGGGACAGCTAGAAAGCTTAACCAGCCATAATGTAACACACCAGTCCTTTACTGAAAGCAGTATTTTGGACTGGAGACACAGCTCAGCAGTTGAGAGTCTATATTGCTCTTGCAGAGAACCCTAGTTAAGTTCCCAGCACCCACATCAGGCAGCTTCAGGGAATTAGATACCTCTGGTGCAGAAGATCCCTTAAAGTTTCAATGGGATATACGGTCTTCTGTTCCTATCCAGAAAGAGTAGGTGGTGTCATGGCACAACTGTAAAAGCAACTACCACATCCACCTCTGAGGCAGATGCAGCAATGTGTTAAGGTGTGATTTACTTTCTACCATCCAATAAACCCTGAACGTCTACTAATCAAAAAAGAATTACAGAAGCCGGGAGGTGGTGGTGCACGCCTTTAATCCCAGCACTTGGGAGGCAGAGGCAGAGGCAGGTGGATTTCTGAGTTCGAGGCCAGCCTGGTCTACACAGTGAGTTCCAGGACAACCAGGGCTACACAGAGAAACCCTGTCTCGAAAAACCAAAAGAATTACAGAGAAAAAGGACAAAAGGCTAAGCTATGAGGGGTGGGTAGCAGAATGAATTTTTGGTTTCATTCCACAGTGTATGTAGAAAATAATATCATAAGACACAAGAAATTTTAGTTCTAAAAATATATTCCATTTGTTAAATACCTTAGCAGCTCCTGTATATGTTTTACTTTATAGAATTCTAACCATCCTATGATATTAGTATCATCTCCTTTGTCTAGATGAGAACATGGAGGCTCAAGAAAGTTAGTGACTTGTTTCCTGCCATACTATTAGAAAGTTGAAGAACAAGGACTGGACACAGCTCTGTCTCCAGAGGAGGTTAATTAGGATGCAAGCCCACCTGGGCATGGCAGAACCAAGTTCAACTGTGTAAAGACTCTTCATGAGAAAATACATTCAATCATCTCACAGATCCAAGTATTCAGTCAATCTCTTCCCTGAGATAGTATTTGTGTATTATACATTTCACAGAACACAAAAAATAAAGATCTCCTTGGTGTCCTCATACCCCTGCATTGGCAAAATTCTACTGTACCTTTAAATGGAATCACCACTAAGATGTATCTTAGTAATGAGGTAAGGAAACTTTGTTTCTTAGCAGATAGTAAGGATGTCTCAAACCCAAAGCTGCTGCTACACAGAATTCAGTCCTTCCCAAATCTTTAGGCCAAGTTAAAAATCTTTAAATCCAAATGAAGCCACATCTTGCCTTATTTAACTCTACTGGGGAAATCTGAAAAATCACTGCATTTTACAAATAACAAGCCACATCTTCGAATTCATCACAATTCATCTACCAACAAAAAGGAAAACACAACCTTGACACTAGACCTGCAGTTTTCTTTAAAACTAGGTACAGTAGCACTCACTCTTATCCAAGCACTTGGAAAGTAGAGACAGATCTCTGTGAGTTCAAGGCCAGTCTAGTCTACATAGGCCATATCTCACCAAAAGAAAAAAAAAAGAATAAATAAATAAATAAGTAGTCAACCTACCAGGGTATTGTTCCCTATACCCTTCCCCCCATATACATACTCTTAAGTTTTTCTCATTATTCCTTAACAAAACTATACGGACTCTGCTAAAAATGATCAATTTTTACATGTTTTATGAGGAAAGAGTTGCTACTCCTTTAAAAAAAAAAGAGTACTACAAGAGCTTACTGGAATTTTGGAGGCTGAAACTGAGTTACATTTTGCTCTTGACCAGAATACAACTTTAGTTCACTAAAAGAACATTTTCAACATAAAAGACCATTTTAAAGTTATGAACAGCAGGAAAGGCTATGATTTAGAAAGAGGACGATTTCCTACATTTTACAGACTGGCATGAATAATGCCTGGCTCATATAAGAGATCATATAAAATACTGCCCTAGAATCCCCTAGTGACAGAAAGGTAGATTACTTATTTCCTCCCTCTTTAGCTATCCTGGTACTAAAGATTCAAGCAGACACAGACTCAGACTGACTTCCAATGTTAACATTAAGAAATTTCCTTTCTAAAAAACTACCTCTGATCTATGTGCCCCTCTGCCTTCACACAGCCATAAATAGTGTTTTCTCCCCCTTCCTGTCCAATTAGTAAGAAGGTTCACTCTCCCTAGTCTCTCCATTCCCCTCTAGTGTTCAGGCCCTCATCCAAACTCAACACAGAATTCCTGCATGGCTTCTCAGAGGCTAGCTGACCCTGGGAAGGCTCTATCCATTTAACAGCCAACCCAATCTATCCCAAATAGCTCCACCTAGAATTCACAAACCAGTGTAAAGGTAGTCCAATCAAATCCTGATTAGAGTCTCGTTTTGGTGCCCTTCACACCACTGTTCAATTCTGGCCCAAGGCTCTCAGGTTCCTGTTCTTTATCCTGTTTGTTTTGCTCTGGAATTTCTATTGCTTACCTCCTTATATCTAGGATTCCTCTAGCTTACTGACTGGAAAAACTGGTGTATTCCCACTTTCTCCTATTCTCCATTCAATTTGGGACCAAGACTCCTCTTTCCCATTCACAATCTTTACATTCATCTGGATTTCCTAGGAAATGTTTCAACTTAATCCTAGCTATTCTGTTTCCTGGGTCTTCCCATAGCAGTAGCTATCAAAAATTAATCTTTACACTCCTCAATCCCAGCTTTGAACAGCATCTGAATGCCTCTCTCCTATGGTTCTTTATTAACTCCTTTTCTTTCACATTGTAGGGTATTTTTTTTTCTTTTGTTTCAATGCTAAGGCTTGAACTCAGGCTATCACACATTCTAGGCAAGCATTTCACATGAACCCGCCGATATTGTACATTTTAAATTCTTAATATGGATACGACCTCTCCTTCTTTACAAGTAAATACATTTATATTTCTTTCTAAATGCCAGTTTCTTCCTAGCCTATTTTTATCAAAGATCTTCTTTCTTACTCCAGCCTTAGCAATTCTAGTACTAAACTGTAGAGAGCCCTAAGGGTTCTTAGAACTTTCTTTGGAAAACATTACCCTGGAGGTTTCAACTTACTGCTTTCTTCTTAGTTAGACCTGACATGGGAACAATGATGCTCATCTTCATCTTCCTTTCCCCATTCACTGCCCCATGGTCTCCTCTCCCTGACTTCTTTTGCCTTCCTTCTTTCTAGTGGTAAAACTCTTTTGCTCCTTTGATTCTCTTTCTGTCAGCAAAGCTCCCCCCTCAAGCTCACAGCACAGATTAATCATGGCTTGAGATTCTCTGCCACCTTCCCCAAGCATTTACTTGCCCTGGTAGTGAACTGCATCATGAATAAGGCTTAGATACACACCCCCAGAGAAACCTCCTTTGCTTCCCAAGAGCCTCTAACGATGCCACACATCCTCTCTACCAGTCCTGGCAAATCAAGAAATAGCCAGATCCAGGAGAGTGTGCCCTCGGTACAGCTTCATTTCTCCTACAACTTCCCTCTACTTTGAAAACAGCAAAGCCGGCTAGGACTCACTTAGCTTTCCCCTGTCCTATCCCAACAATTAGCCATCCCTTCCTTATTGCTGTTTTACAGAACCAGTCTATTCAAGCCAGACTTCTGCATCCCTTCCCCTTCCTGTATCAACTAGGCATCTAGCTCTCTTCATCTCAGAGTCAGAATGGAAGGGAACCTACATACTGTTCCTGCAAAGCTAGTAAGAGATTCAGAGGGTTTTGAGACAGGCTTTCTCTGTGTAGCCCTGGCTATCCTGGAATTTACTCTGTAGACCAGGCTGGCCTTTAACTCAAGAGATTCACCTGCCTCTGCCCACTGAGTACTGGGATTAAAGGTCTGTGCCCATCAAGAGTCAGACTTTCAAAAGTCAGGTTAAGAGTGACTTTCCCTGGATTAGTCTATACTCACAAGAGTATATTTTATTTTTTTTCCCAGTGCCTCTCTTTTCATTAATGCCTGCACTCAAGTGTAGGCGAAAATCTGTTAACAAAGTCCATTTTAGTGAGCTTTTGTGCCAAGCCCTGTAGCTCCCAGATCCACCGCATGATAATCTCCTCAGGTGCAAAAAATACCTGCTACCAATATCCTAAAGAACTACTCAAGATGCCCAGGACAGTCCTCGAGTGCATAATGGAGCTTTGGAGTCTTTTAACTTGACTTACCCCCTCCCCTGTCGCCCCCTCCGTTTGGCTTCCTACTTTTGCTTCTGTCAAAATTTTCCAGGTTCCTTCTCAACCTTTCACTTCCTTTGGGAGCCTCTGGGTGATTCTTGGAATGGGATTATCTCGTTTAATCCCCAGTGGAATCTTGTAAGTTTCTTTCCTACAGACTGTCATCTTCAGTACCACCAGGTGACATCACATTCAATTCGAGGACCCTAAAACTCTGTCCAAACTTAGCTTTGACTATGCCACCTGCAGTCTCCCCAATAAGAAAGACCTCTCACTACCCACATTCAAGGACAAGCCATACTAAACAGAACAGCACTAGAGGACCATTAAAATGGTAACTCCCATCCATCCTTAGAATTTTATTATGAACCTAATCAACTCCCAACTCCAAATTCATACCCCATTTCTTTCCCCATGAAACGTTTCTACAGTGTGATTCTGAGAAACAGTCGAAGTTGAAAAACGCATGGGACTAACACTTGAAGCCTTCAAGGGTACCCCAGAAGTCTGACCGAAGCTCTCTGCAACTGCCCTCTACTCGGTGTCATAGGGACGACCTCCAAATCGCCTTGAGTATTCGTCTGTGCCTCGCTTCCCAAGCCCCCTTCCCACACGCATGCAAAGTGCCCCCAAAACGCTGGGCTAGAAGAATGCTCGCCAAGTGAAGCCTGCCCTTACTGTCTACTCTAGAAACCAGCAAGAATGAGAAAGTATCACCACGTCCACAGTTTGATCAGGCAACCTTGAAATTTTCAAAACAATGCAACAAAAACATTGCTTCTGATGGGGAGGAGAGGGGAAGCTTGAGCGGAACAGAAGGGCACCCCCAACGGCCTGTGGTGTTGGGCCTCCTGGGCTTGCAGCGTGCTTCCCTCCCGCCTTTCCAAACCTCGACCACATCTTTCGATACAACAATCTCCTGCACCTCCATAACACGAAAACCCCAGCCTTGATGCGGCCGGCTCCTCCCAGCCTTGCCCGGACGTCCCTCTGGCCCAGCCTTCCTCTCCACGGGACCCCGGCGAGGAGGGCCCCCTCCACCGTCCAGTTCACCCCTC
>NC_045030.1:52178404-52179081 GCF_008632895.1 Mastomys coucha | reverse complement strand
CACTAAGCCCCCCCACTCCCTGGCCACGATCCGCTTGAATCCAGCTCCGCTGGGCCTGCTGCTGTCCATTCCTCACGCCCCTTATGAGGCAGGGTGGGGGAACCCTGGGGTTCGTGGCCATCCCTCTCCCTCCCTCTCCGAGGGCCAGGGGATTGCCCCTGATCCCGAAATCCGGCCCCGTAACCGGAGCCTCCCTCCTTTCCAGCCCTCTGCTTTCCTCCCAGACCCCTAGCCTCCAGGCCTGGCGCGAAGCGGGTTGAGGGCTTGCAAGCCAGCTGGGTCTCCCACCAGGCTTGCCGGGGCCAGTGTGAATTGCCCCCATCTTATCCTTCTTCAATTTGAGCACCCTCCCCGCCTCGCCTGGCCCGGTAGCCCCCGCCCCTAGAGCGAGGGCAGCGGAGCCTGGGCGCTCCGAAGTCATCCCCCGCCTTTTTTCCAGGGACTCGGATAATTGCCCCTGCCCCCATCACAGCACTCCCACTCCCGAACCCAGGCCCCGCCGCCACCTAGGGGTACCCCTTACCCTATGGTTCCTGCACCCCGGAAAAGAGGAGAAAGCAACCCTGAGAGAGCACCCGTCGCACCTCCACCTCTAAGGTTGGAGGGCATTTTCTCCCGGTCTCTTCAAGACTTCATCACGGACACCCCCCCCCCAAAAAAAATAACAAGCCCTTTTT
>NC_045030.1:52175911-52177353 GCF_008632895.1 Mastomys coucha | reverse complement strand
GAGGAGGAGGAGGAGGAGGAGGAGGAGGGGATCGCAGAGAGAACCGAGCAGATTCCAGAGAGGGAGGCAGTGGTAGCTGTAGCAAGCTGGGCAAAAAGATAGACTCCCAAGAAAGGCGGAGGCACTCAATCCGCGGGGCTCCAAGAGCTCCACGCCCCCCCCACCCCGATGCCCCTTAGGACGGAGGTTGAGGGAGGAAAGTGATCTGGGCACTGAGGCCAGAGGGTTAGTTGTCTGACTTCCTTCCAACGTTCTCCACCTTCTGCCCCGACCTGACTTTCTCAGGCCACTAGTGCCAGAAGCAGTGTGCAAATCACTCTTTGAACCATCCCCAGATCTCCCCTGCCCTGGTACCAACAGAGCACACATATTCAGTCCCCTTTTCCCAGGGGCCTAAGGGAGGCTCCCCTTGCAAGCAGGGTGTGACTCTTCCATTCTTCCCGCACCCCCCCCCACCCCCCCGTCGTCGCCACCCTCCATCTCCTTCCCCGGAACCCTCCCCGAAGCAGGGGCTCGCCTTTCCCTCCCTATCAGGAAAGAGTGCTCTGGGGGCGACTACCTACCCCTACTCTTATACTGGGCCCCAACCTACCAGCATCCCCTTAGTGGTGTCCCCCTTACCGAAGTATTAGTGGGGGCGGGCGGCCGTAGTTGGACTAGTGTCTACTTTTCCTCTGACACTAGCTGTCCTTCGCCACGCCGACCCTGTGGAAAGACAGAGAAGCAAAACACATTAATGCTCCCGTACCCCACCCTTCACGTTTGAGCCCCCACAGAAATGGTTCATGGTAAAGAGGTTGGTACTGGAAGTGAGCTTGAGAGTTAACTCCCAGTCCTCAAACCTCATTCTGGTCATGAAAATCCAGGGATCCGTCCCTTTCCTTAAAAGCCATCAAAAGAGCTTGGAGGACGGGGGTGGGGGGACTTAAATTATCTAAACCTCAGGTCCACACCAAGCCAAGCAATGTTACCTGGCAGGAATAAGACACAAACTAGGCTGCCCCCAAGGGAGGGAAAGTGCAACCCTCGACGCCTTCCACCCCTCCAAAGCCTAGCACTAGGAGATTCAGATGGCCAAGGATGAGAGGGGGACGGAAGGGGTGCTGGGAGAGTGGAAGGATTGTGGTGGGGAAGGGTCCCGACGCCCCCGTAGAGTGGAATCCAGATGCTAAGAGGTGGGGTGGGGGGTGCGGCATATTGCAGACGGAGTCTTCCCTTGGTTTTCCGGGAATCGCCGGGGAAGCCCGTCCAACACTGGGAGTTGCTTACCACTCAGTCCCCTAACCCCATTTGTGCGCGTGAGGCGGCCGGAGCCCAGCTGGGAAGCCCGGGCACAAACTCCGCGGAAGCTGGCCTTCGCCGCCTTCGCCGCCGCCGCCGCCGCCGCCACCACCGCCGCCGCGCTGCCTCGGGCCTCCCTCCCTCCGCTTTCGGCCCCGCAG
>NC_045030.1:52168683-52174854 GCF_008632895.1 Mastomys coucha | reverse complement strand
GGGAGATCCGGGGGAGGAAGGAACGAAAGGTCTATAAAGAGGGAAGCTTGCAAGACTTTGCAGAGGAAAACCTGCCTAGAAGGACTTGGTTTCTGCCTGCCTTTCCTCTAGGCTCTTGAGACACCAATCCGAGTCCCCTGACCCTTCCCCTTTCCCCTAACGACCGCCTGCCAGGCCAAGGGAATAAATCCTTCCTGTGTTTCTATCGCCATCCCTGGGACTTGAAGGGCTTAGAAGAAGCTTGTGGTCCACGTTCGAACTCTGATGACTTCACATTAACTCCAAGAAGAGAGAGGCTTTGCGGAGGGAGGTGAAGCTGCCGGCTGACTTGCTTTCAGTCTTAGGTTGTTTCTTAGCAGCTCCAACCCTGATCTGGTGAGGAGGACTTCCAAGGTATTGTGTCTACCCAGAGGCTATCAGGAGACATAGCCAACACTTCCTAGAGGATTCTAAACAGAATGGGAAATAATAGGAACTTGGAAAAATAATCTCCATGTCCAGACACATTGATATTATTTAGTATATATTTACCTATGCTAAGGGAGCCAGAGAGGGTCATTTGAACTAGAAGAAAACCCTGCAGGATTAATGTCGCTTTCTCTTCTCCATACCCCCTACTCCCATTCCCACCCCTCTAGGCCCAGAGGTTCCATCTCTGAGCTAGGGGGTGGGTTGTTTTCTTTTTTCTTCTTCTTTGTCAAATCTTCATGGATGGCAGGTAGTTGAGACTTGCCTGGTCTGAGTGATGTGTATGGAAGCAGCTAAGGCTCTAGTGGTCCTGCTGTTGTCTGAGATCCACTCTTAGTACCCTGACTGCCTGTCCTCGCCACCCCCAGCACTAATTTTGAGCAATGTGGATATAGTAGGACCATCCTATTTCTTTGCTTTGGGAATGTCTTCACTAGTTATTTTAGTTGGCCATACCTGCCCTCCAACACACACACACACACACACACAACACACACACACACACACACACACACACACACACACACACATTTAATAAATGTTTTTGCACCAAGCAAAAATGAGGATTCAGAAGTATGTTTGAGTTAAACAACATATGAACTCAATATGCATTACTTAACGGGGAAATCGCCTCCCTGTGGCTTGCTATTGCAGACCCTGCTTAAAGTTTACTGTCTTCGCTGATTTTAATGATTCTGGTAATTACTAAATTGCCACTAATCTTAAGGCCTTACTCGGGACCTTAGGGTTACTCTGCTCCCCATTTTGAGGCTGAAATGAATTTCAAACATCAGTTTTCACTAGTCTGTCTCTTACCATTTGGCTGCATCATTTATCTGGCAAAATAAAGGTTGGGGGAAGATGGTTGCTTCCTGGGTGAAGCTGGGGCTTTTTTTGAGCCCTTTCCTGTTGGGGGCCAGACTTCCTGCCCTACAGGAGATGATGGGAAACCAAGGATCAGTGTGGGGAGAGCTGTGGGAAACCTTTAAAGCATGTAGATAACAATGATTATTTTATTTGAGGCTAGCACCATAACATAACCATAATAAAAATACCTTACCTTTGTATAGCATCAGAGTGTTTACAATGCCCTTATGTGATTCTATTTGTTTCTCACTACAGTTCTTGATTCTGTTATTGAGGAAACTGAGTCTCTTAAGCCTCTATGGGTGGCTTGCTCAATCAAAGTTACGGAGTGAGTTTCTGAGCCAGGAATCCCAATAGTCCTGATACCACATCCATAATTCTTTTTCAGTATAAAGCAACACTTTTGTTAAATGCCAAAACAGCTTTTTGGGGGAAAATTGTCTTTCTCAATTCTCCCACACCTAACATCTAAGGACCCAGACAGGACACTCAGAGAGGGCCAGGACACTCAGAGCTGTAGGTACAATTTAGGGGAAGTCTTAAAACCAGAGCCAAGCCCTACCTTGTTGATAACTAGCAGTGGTGGCTCAAGCAAACCCTAGTATTTGACTAAGAAGTAGTCCCCAGCCTCAAGCCATAAACTTCATTATGTGTCCCTTCCCCCATCTCTAAAATACAGAAACCAATGTACATGCTGTACATTGTCTCCTCGCAGAGACAACTTATGGGTACCGTAAACCGCTGCACTCATGCAAGAGTTATTATCAGCAGTGACCCACCACAGGCTACCTAGGTGTAGCACAGAGACCTAGGAACAATACTGGACAGGACCCTGCCCTCCTGGTGCTTAGCAGACAAAGCAGGGCATTTGAGGGTCCCTGGGTAATTGAGGCTCCAAAGCAACCTTGGACTAAATCCACAAGGATAATTATGTTAATTCTCTGCTTTGTTCTGCAATCAAAAGCCTTGTCTCTCTAGTAAAACAGCATAGCCAGATGACAAAAAAAGAATTCTACTGATTGAGATTTTTAGAATTATCAGAATGAAGCAAATCGGGAGCTCCTTCCTGTTGAGCACCTCAGCCAATTGAAGATGAAGTCAGGTGCAGAAAGCAGTGTCTCAGGCCAGCAGAAAAGTTCATTCTCAGTCACCCCGGTGGGAGCGGGATCAAGTAAGGGAAAGACGCCTTGGTGGGTGTCGATATATCAGTGTGCTCTCCAGTATTTCCCTTCTCTTCATCCTCCTTTCTCTCCAAATTCTATGTTCTGCCCATGTTTCATGTTCTCATCCAGCATTCCATCCTGTTCCCGCTTTATGTTCCAGGGGCAGGCAGGATTAGGGAGGGTGCCTGGCCCTATTTGTTCATTTGCACATCTAGGCAACTGGCAAATAACAAACCCAGGTGCAAGCAGGCTTAAGGCTTGCAGATGTATTCCAGCAGCAGGCAGAGGGCTGCAAGCTAAGTGCTGGCTCCGAGAACCTGAGGATGAACAGAAGCAGCTTGAGGAAGGCTGGGCCTCTGCCCTCTCAGCACCCCTAGCCTAAACGGAGAGACAGCTTGTCTGGTTAAAGTTAGCTCTGTAACCGACAACTTTCTAGATTTTGTTACCACAGTGGGAAAAATGGGGAAGAAGGCTAAGATCGCCTCAGAGGCCTTGCCAGGGCAAGCAAGCAATCCACTAACCACTCCCTATTGCCCCTAAAACAAGTTGTTGCTTCTTTTGTTTTTTTTTTTTTGTTGTTGTTGTTGTTGTTTTTGTTTTGTACAGGTCCTGTTTGGCCACTATGTAGGCCAGGGTGGCCTCGAACTCACAGACCTGCCTGCCTCTCTGCCTCTGCCTCTGCCCTCCAAATGCAAAGATTAAAGCATTCCCCAGCTTCCCTAAAACTAGATTAACAAAATGTGGGTTTTGTTTGTTTATGTTTTTTTTTTTATTGTTGCTGTTGAAATAAAGTCTCATTGTGTAATCCTGGTTGGTCTTGAACTCACTGTGTAGACCGGGCTGGCTTCTAACTCAGACAGAACCTCCTGCCTCTGCCTCCCAAGTGGTCTTATTAAAGACATGTACCACCCAACTGGTTTAACATGGTTCTTAAGCTAAACCTTGTAGCACAAGTTTGTAGTGCTACAGGAGGTTGAAGCAGGAATGTATTACCCTAGTCTTGAGATCTTGTCAGGAAAAAAAAAATTCCTGCTGGGCTTGGTGGCAAATGCCTTTCTTTCTTTGATCTCAGCACTCACAGGCAGAGAGAAGCAGGTGGATTCCTGAGTTCAAGGCCAGTCTGGTGTACAGAGTTGACTGAAAAGCCTGGACTGAACAGAGAAACCCTGTCTCCAAACAAACAAACAAACAAACAAACTTAACAACCCACAAAACATGCCTGAAAACACATAGTGCAAAAGGTAAAAGATGGGTTGTAGAGAGATGATGGGTCAGCAGTTAGGAGTGCATGCTAGTTTTGCAGAGGACCCAAATGCAGCCTCCAACAACCACACAGGCAGTAACAATCTTCTACAACGCCAGCTCCAGAGGATCAAACCCTGCCTTCTGAGCTCCTCTGGCACCAGCACCCACATGCTCAGACTCAGAGATAGAATTAAAAATTAAATAAATCCTGGGGGGGGGGGAAGAAATGATGACTAGTCTGCAAACATGAGGCGAGCCTACTCCCTGAAGACAAAGTAACGTCTATGAGCCTTCACCTGGCTTCCAGAGTTCTCTTAACTAGCTTCCGGTTTCCTTCCCATATTCCTCCCAAGCAAACACACCCCCCATTTGGATCAAACCTTCTAGGTATGTCTTAGGGCAGAACATGCACTTGTGTTTGGCTTCTTGCAATTTCTCTCAGGCTCTTTTTCATGAGCTGCCCCTGATAGGCCACTGCCGCCATTCTTAGCTTGTCCTCTTGGTTAGCACTTCTCCTATGCTTATTTTTCCAAATGAATCTGAAAAGTCTTTGGCTAGCATGGCTGTCCTCTGAGAGGCTCCACCCAGCAGCTGACTCACACAGATGCAGACACCTACAGCCAAACACTGGATGGAGCTTGGGGACTCTTATGAAAGAATAAGGGGAAGGATTGCACCCTGAAGGGGAAAGGAACTCCACAGGAAGACCAACAGTCAACTAACCAGGACCCTTGGGGCTCTCAGAGACTGAACCACCAACCAAAGAGCGTACACAGGCTGGACCTAGGCCTCCCCACACATAAGTAGCTGATGTACAACTTGGTCTTCATGCTTGTCCTGAACAACTGGAGCAGGAGGGCGGGGTGGCCACCCCAAAAGCTGTTGCCTGTCTGTGGGCTATGTTCTTCTAGCTGGGCTGCCTCGTCTGCCCTCAGTGGGAGAGGAAGTGCCTAGCCTTACAGAAACTTTGTGGGAAGGTGAAGGGATATCCAGGGGGCTTCCACTTGCTCAGAGGAGAAGTGGAGCGGGGATGGGGGAAGGATTGTTGGAGGGGGGTGACCAGGAGTGGGGCAGTAAGCCGGATGTAAAGTGAATAAGTAAAATTAAAAAATAAAAACAAAAACAAAATCTTTGAATGAAGCAGCACCAGCATTTCTCAAGTCTCTCAAGTCTCTTCCTCTCCCTTCATCAGCTCTGGCTTTAACTAACTTAAACTTTAAGGAACACATGCTTGTTAAGTAGATGAATGGGTGAGACCTAGTTCATTACCCTGCATTAGAGTGAGAGAGCTGATTTCTACTTCAGGCTTCCCTTTTTAAATGTTGGACTCTTTCAGGTTTTTTTTGCTTGTTTGTTTGTTCTGTTGTTTTAATTTGTTTGAGACAGGGTCTTACAACAACCCCTGAACTCTTTTTTTTTTTTTTTTTTTTTAAGGTTTTTGGATCAAGGGTTTCTCTGTGTAGTCATGGCTGTCCTGGAACTCACTCTGTAGACCAGGCTGACCTCAAACTTATAGAGATCCTCCTAACTCTGCTTCCCAAATGCTGGGATTAAAGGCGTACAGTGAGCACCACTTTGCTGCAGACACCTGAATTCAATCCTGCTTCCATTTTGCCCTGCAGTCTTAAGTCTCTTTTTAAAAAGGTTTATTTATTTTTTGCCTCTGTGTGTTTGTGTGTGTGTGTGTGTGTGTGTGTGTGTGTGTGTGTCTGTGTCTGTGTCTGTGTGCACATAAATACAGGAACACTCGGAGTTCAGAAAATGGGATTGGATCCCCTAGAACTGGAGTTACAAGTGGTTGTGAACACCTTATGTGGATGCTGGGAACCAAACTCAGATTCTCTGGAAAGAAATAGATGGAGACTTATTCATTCAGTCTCTTTGTGCCTTTCTCTTCCTGTTTAGTGGTTACACACACAATCTCTGACCTTAAACAAGAATACAGTTATGTTTTGAATTTTAACTCTGCCCTTTATTGGTGATAACATCTTGAATATTGAACTCTTCTCTAAGCCTCAGCTCCGTCATCTTGACAATGTGAACAAATAAGAATCAAATGTGATTTTGGTCTTGAAGCATTTAAAACATAGTCTGGAAGCTACTAGACATGCCATGATACTTTTGTGATATAGTGTTACTATGTTGCCTTGGCTAGACTGGAACTCTCCCTGTAGACCAGACTGCCTTTAACACAAAAAGCTCTGCTTGTCTCTGCCTCCTGAGTGTTGGGATTAAAGTCCACCACAACTGGCCCATGAAATCCTTATAAAAAAAAATGGGGGCACACGCCTTTTATCTCAGCACTCAGGAGGCAGAGGTAGGCAGATCTATGAGTTTGAAGCTAGCTTGGTCTACAGAACAAGTTCCAGGACAACCATGGCTACAAGGAGAGACCTGGCTTTAAAAAGTAGGTATTTTATTTTGTGTG
>NC_045030.1:52166190-52167590 GCF_008632895.1 Mastomys coucha | reverse complement strand
ACTCAGAAATCCGCCTGCCTCTGCCTCCCAAGTGTTGGGATTAAAGGCGTGTGCCACCACCACCCGGCACTGGCTCATTTTTTTAAATATAAGAAAAGCATATTTCTTGGCAGTGGCAGTGAAATAAAACTGACCAAGACTTACCATAAAGACACTATTTAGTCAAATGTGGTGGCACACAACTTTAATCCCAACACTAAGAAGGCAGAAGTAAACAGATCTATGTTTGAGGCCAACTTGATCTACTTGGTAAATTCCAAAATTACTACCTCTCCCCTACAATGGTATTAAAGAATATTGAGGATTGCATCGGGAGCCTGTGTAGGAATGCGAATCTTCACCCATTTTCATAGATTTAAGTGCTTCCATTTTTCTTTTTGTGGCAATGGTTTAGGTGGTGGTGGGGGGGGGTTGTTGTGACTATTGTTGTTGTTTGAGACAGTCTTACTTCCAGCACCCCAAGCTGACCTGCTGGAACTTGCTATGTAGCAGAGACTGGCTTCAAACTCATGATTCTCTGCCTCTACTCTTGAGTGTTGGGATTACAGGCATGAATCACCGTGCCTAAGGAATTTCTTTTATACCTTAGAACTCAGGTGCCTTGGTGACCCGCATGCCATTTTTAAAAGCTTATAGCATCTGGTATTCCCATATCTACCATTCTTGATGACCCTGAGCTGATACCCACATCTTATCTACCTGTACGGATCTTTTAACCCCTACTACCCACATGAAGTTTCTTTTCTACTGCCTTTGCCTCGGAGAAACTCACTCATTCTTGAACCCTTGGCCCACAACTAAATGCTACACAGGCTTTCCTGTGCCTTGTCTTTTACGTTTGATACCCCATAACCCAGAAGTAGAAACCACGTAGAAGGCAGCCTTCTGGCAGTGCTTGCAAAGGGGCCACCCTGCGAATCTTTGAGGATTGACTGATAAGTACTTTGCCACGAGGGGTAATGTGGTCATAGGTGTCCTCAGATCTTGCCTGCCATGCTTCCTACTAATCCTCCCCGATCCCACTTGTCAAAGTAACTACCTATGTGATGATGCCAAGGCTTTGCAGGGGCCAGTTTCTCTCTTAGACATTTATTGCTTTTGTTAGTTTTGTGAGACAGGGTATCACTGTGTAGCCCAAGCTGGCCTGAAACTTGCAGTAATCCTCCTGACTCAGCCTCCAAATTGTTGGGATTACAGAAATAAATCACCACCCCCAGCATAAGAACTTCTAAATATTTGGACATCAACGACCATGTTTTGCCATGTCTTTCACATGCCCCAAACTAGAGCCTCCAACATTAATAGCATTGTGCCTCCAACATTAATAGCATTGTGTAAGCACATAGTTTTGCTCCTACAGATAACTCACTAAAGATATTATCCTTCTCTCTCTCTCTCTC
>NC_045030.1:52163679-52166169 GCF_008632895.1 Mastomys coucha | reverse complement strand
CTCTCTCTCTCTTGTTCTCTCTGTCTCTGTGTGTGTTCATCTATATTCCTGTCTCTGTTGTTTCTTATTGAACTGCAAGAAGTACTAGAAAAATGCATTGCCCATATTGTGAAAGACTGATAAAAACCTGGAATTTGGATTATTTTCAAAATCCAAATTATGAATTCTGTCTTCAGTACATATCCAGTCTATATCTTTATACCACATTTCTTCAAAACTTAAAGTATATCATAGTCACCAAGAGATAGGAAAGGGAACCTGGTACTATTTCAAATTATTGGCACAACGTATACCCTTGGTGGTAGAACACATGCTTAACATGTGCCAGGCTCTGGTTTTGAAATTCAGCACCAAAATAATTCAGATTCCAAGGCCCTCTCCATCGTCATTGTTGCATTGACTTGGTCTGAGGTGATGTCTCCTGCTCTACATTTCTAAAATTCTCTATGATCAATTGGGGTTTTAGTTCAGACTTTTTGTTTGATTTTGTTTTGTTTTGTTTTGTTTTGTTTTGTTTTGTTAGAAACCAGGCCTCCTGGGCTGGAGAGATGGCTCAGCCATTAAAGGCTAGGCTCCCAACCAAAAATATAAGAAGGCAGGCCTCCTTATGTATCCTAGGCTCCAGATAGCTAAGGAGTGACTTGAACTTCTTATCCTCCTGCTTCTACCTCACAAGTACTGGGATTGTGGGCAGAAGCCACCATACTTGGTTTATGGGGTACTTGGGATTGAACCCAAGACTTCCTGAAAGATAGGCAACTCAACCACATCTCCAGTTGTGTAAATCTGCGTTCCTGTGTGCGTGCACATGACAATTGTGTGCTCGAATGTGTGTCTGTGCCCGCGTGTGCATGTGCTTATATGTGTGCGTGCGTGTGTGTGTGTGTGTGTGTGTGTGTGTGTGTGTGTGTGTGTAGGAAGACCCTTAGGTATTGTTTCTCAGAGGCTGTCAACCTTGGTTTTTTGTTTTTTGTTTTTTTTGGTTTTGGTTTCTCGAGAAAGGGTTTTTCTGTGTAGCCCTGGTGTCCTGGATCTCACTCTGTAGACCAGGCTGGCCTCAAACTCAGAAATCCACCTGCCTCTGCTTTCCAAGTGCTGGGATTAAAGGTGTGGGCTACCACTGACTGGCTAGACCTTGGTTTTTGTGACAGGACCTTGACCTAAAATTTGTTGATTAGGTTAGACTAAGCTTCCTTAGTACTATATCTACAAATACAAACTGCCACATTCAGCTTTCTAGATGGATTCTGGGGACTGAACTTAGGTCCTTATACCTGTATAGGTAACCAACTGAGTTATCTCCTCTCTACCTTTATGGATTTTCATTTATTTATTTATTTATTTATTTATTTACTTTTTTATCTGGTAACCTTGTCTGACATGGAACCCACTCTGAAGGCCAGGCTGGTCTCAAACTTAGACATCCATCCATTTCATTCTGCCTCCCAAGTGCTGGGATTAAAGACATGTGTCACCTGTGTTGGTGGCTCAATGGTGGCTCTTCATGCCCTGTAGCTCTTGGCCTCTGACCCGTATCTTTAACTTGTTTTCTGTTTATATGGATTTACCTGTCCTTGGCATTTCATGATAACCCTTTGCCTTAGATTTCTTTCACTTATCACGTTTTTAATATTCATCCATGTTGGAGTTTGCATCAGTATTCATTCTTTTTTGAAAAGTGTGTGTATAGATGTGTGTCTGTGCACATGCATTCAGGTTCCTGAGGAGGCCAGAACTGTCAGATAAATCCCTTGGAGCTGGAATTAGAGATGATTCTGAGTCATAGGATAGGAGTCCAGGGAACTGAACTTGAGTCCTCTGGAAGAGCAGGCATCACTCCTACCCTCAGAGCTACCGCTCCAGCCCCCAGGATTTCATTCTTTATATGATGGAATAATATCCCATTGTAGGGATACACAGTAACATATTTATTTATTTACTTCCAGCTACTAAGTTGCAGCTGTTAATTTGGAGGTTTTTTTTTTCTCTGATTAATAGAGGCTTTAGAGAGTTTGCTGTAGCTGAGTCTGGCTTTGAACTCCTGATCCTCCTGCCTCTACCTTCTATGTGCTGGGATTATAGGCTTGCTCAGGTTCGTTGGTTTTTGTTTTGTTTTGTTTGCTATGAGACAGGATTTGTCTATGTTGCTCTGGCTGACCTAGAACTGGCTATGTAGCCCAAGCTGGTTTTGAAAGCAGTGTGCTTCTCTTGCCTCAGCCTTCCAGGTCTTATGATTACAGGGAGAATGCTGTCATGTCTGCCTTTCATAGTGTTGCTTTACTTTGTTTGTTTTTATTTGTGTATTCATGCATGTGTATGTATACTTGTGTGTTTGGGTGCAACGTGTACATATGTCCAATTCTTTGGGTTTTTTTGTTTGCTTGTTTGTTTGGTTGGTTGGTTGGTTTTGTTTGGTTTTTGATTTTTGTTGTTGCTTTTTGTCTTTTGGGTTTTTTGTTTTTGTTTTTTTTTGTTTTTTGTTTTTGTTTT
>NC_045030.1:52146444-52161981 GCF_008632895.1 Mastomys coucha | reverse complement strand
TATTGAGACAGGGTACTCTGTGTAGTCCTGGCTGTCCTGGAATTTTCTGTAGAACAAGCTGGCCCCAAATTCAGATATCTGTCTGCCTCTGGCTCCCAGGTGCTCGGATTAAAGATATACGCCACCACCACCTGGCTTATTTTTTATTGTTTATTATTTCTGTTACCTTTAAATTTTTATTTATTATTGTTGTATATATCTGTGTGATCTGGGGTGTGTTGCAGGAAATATTAAAAAGAACAGCAAGTTCCCAAGCTACACTAACCACCACCAGGTCACATGGCTCCAGCAGGGTGTTCTCATCTCGGCAGACTCTCTGGCCCAGAGCTCCCAAAATGTCTCCACCAGACTTGCTAAGTTTTCTTGGCGGGTCACTGCCATGCCAGCCCCATGTAATGACTGCCCACTTTGCAGTTGTCACAATTCCCAGTAACCCAGTAAAATCAAAACTCAAGAAGCTTATAATTAATCAGTCAGATTTATATATCAGTAAATTTTCAATTCACAAGATGTCCACACAATAATTTTAGAACCAAGTGATAATTATACAAGCTGCCCACCTAGATTAGACAAGTTATCTCAGTTATTTTGTCCCTATGTGATATTATAGCTACCTGTGGCTATTTAAAGCCACTGGGAATCTGAATCAGCCTGTTCATTCTTTATTTTTCTCCTCTTCTCTGTTGCTCCCTGTCTCTCCCACTCCTAGCTCCGCCTCCCTCTTCCCTATTCAATCAAAGATTTCTTGTGTATTAATAAATTAATTGGACAGGGAAAATCATGGTACAGGGGTGCACATGCCATGGAGCATACGTGGAGCTCAGAGGGAAACTTCGAGAGTTGGTTCTCTTTCTACCTTTATTTAATTAAAGGCATGTACCACCACACCTGGCCCTAGTAAGTTTTAAATCAAAATTGGAAGCCATGTCATCTGGTTCAAGGCTGTGCTCTTAAATCCTGTATTCAGGCTTGACTATTTAAACAGGCTATATTTTAAGTGCTAGTTAATTTCTTATTTAAAGTTTATCCCATTTGCAGGATTGGCTCGTGCCTCTAATCTCAGCTTCCTAGAGGCCGATACTTGAATCCAGCCTTGGCAACATATGGGGACCCTTTCTCTAAATTGATCAATCAATCAATCAATCAATCAGTATCTTGGCTTGATGGTATATACCGTTAATCTCAGCTCTCAGGAAGGACAGGATTACCTTAAATTCAAGGCCAGGGTGGGCTAAATAGTTAATATCAAGCCAGTAAGTGTAACATAGCAAGATCCTGCCCCCGCCAAAAAAAAAAAAAAAAAAAATCCCAGAAACAAGGTTATAAAATTTCTTCAAAACTAAGCTGGCATGCTAAAGTCACTTAACTCCACCAAGTTTGTGTATAATTTCACTAGATTTTGTGAAACTTAAGACGCAATTATCAGATATTCATACATATAAGCAATTCCAGATTGGGAATATTCAGTTTGAGACCCATAGGCGGCAGATCCTTCAAAGATGCCCAGTCAGCAAAGAAGCATTTTGTGGAATTGCTCTGTAGCTATGCTAACAATATGAATATGGGATCATGCATGTTTCAAAGATGTCCAAACAGCTAAACAAAATAAATAAAGAATTGCAGGCTACTGCTAGGCACATGCCTTTAATTCCAGCACTCAGGAGGCAAAGGCAGGTAGATCTCTGAGTTCAAGTCCAGCCTGGTCTACACAGAGAGAGTTCCAGAACAGCCAGGACTACACAGAGAAACACTATCTCAAAAAGCAAAAACAAACAAAAGCCCAGAAGAAAGGAAGGAAGGGAGGAAGGAAGGAAAAAAAAAAGAAAAGAATTGGAGGCTAATTTTCAGTAAAAAGGAAAATTCCAAAATTAGTTATTTAGAAATGTTTTAAATTCGGCACTGGAGAGATGGCTCAGCGGTTAAGAGTCTTACTGTTTTTACAGAGGGCCCAAGTTTGTTTACCAGCACCATCATGGCTGTTGCTCTAGTTCCAGGGGATCTGAAGCACTCTCCTGGCCCCTGGCACATAAAACACTTACTTATATTCAGACACATACAAATAAAATAAAAATAAACAGATTGAGAAAAAAAAGAAAAATAATTAAATCAGGACTGTGAGACAGCTCAGTAAGTAATGATAACTTGCCACATGGGCTGGAGAGATGGCTCAGCGGTTAAGAGCACTGGCTGCTCTTCCAGAGGTCCTGAGTTCAAATCCCAGCAAGCACATGGTGGCTCACAGCCAGCTGTAACTCCAGTTCTAGGAGATCCAATGTCTCTGACCTTCACAGACACCTACACTCACATGCATATACCCACATACAGAGAGGAACACCTACACATAAAGAATTTAAAATTCATAAAAATTGTTTGCCACCAAGCCGGTGACCTGAGTTCAACCTCCAGGATCCCTCCATACAGTAGAAAGAGAGAAGCAACTCCCACAAGCTGTCCTCTGATACACACACACACACACACACACACACACACACACACACACACACACCTAATTCATTCATCCATTAAATATAATCAAAAGTATATAAAAGAA
This sequence comes from Mastomys coucha, assembly GCF_008632895.1. Taxonomy (NCBI): domain Eukaryota; kingdom Metazoa; phylum Chordata; class Mammalia; order Rodentia; family Muridae; genus Mastomys; species Mastomys coucha. The sequence goes on along the minus strand of NC_045030.1, from coordinate 52,159,430 downwards.
AATTCTAAAACCTGCCAAATGCCTAACTGTTCTAGTAACTAGATCTTCACTCATAAGTATGCATCTGGTCATAAACAGACATCATTAACAACTCCTAACAGCCCTGTGGAAGGTGACTCCCTCATTTGGATGTCTGGCAGAGGCCTTTTAGACTTCAACGGTTCTCTCTGACAGAACCCTAGGTGAGAATGCTGTTCCAACACAACACCAATCACATGATTTTTCTGCAGATTTCTCAAGGGTGTAGACAAAAAAAAAAAAGGAAAAAGGAAAAAAAAAAGCTTAGTGATAAACAGGAATGATATTCTAAGCATCATCCCCTCCAGAAAGATCTCTCATTTCTCCGAGACCCGACAACCAGACTGGATTCAAAACCCTTAGCCCTGGTTTAGTATAGTAGAATGAAATGGGCATCAAGGAAGGTCGTGAAGAGAGATGCTACAAAAGACCGAAAAAGAATCTTCTTTTTGGTTTGCAGGTGTCTGTGGGGTGCTATGGGTTGGAGAGTGGAAGGACCTGTCAGGACACCCAGGAACCATGCTTGTCTGTGTCTAAACTTTTCTCCTACGCAAAGTTCTTTGAGGCTGTAAGCCTGCAATGCAGATTTCTCTGAGCTTACTGTATACTTTTCTATTCTACTGAACTCAATTCAGAGGGACTTGGGAGTGGTAGAATGCTGTGGGAAGCACCTATATAAAAGCATACTAAAAAGGATAGACAAGCGGGAGAGTCCAGTTTATTCATCAATATTGGATTTATGAAATCTAAATGATTCTTTGTATATGCCACTTGGCCAGGAAGATTTCTATCTATGGGCTAAGACAGTAAACTTACACATGGGGCAGATACAAACACATTTTACAGTGCAGTAAATTTTAGTCAAAATTCAAATAACCCATCGTATGCAATTTTTTTTTTTTTGGTTTTTCGAGACAGGGTTTCTCTGTGTAGCCCTGGCTGTCCTGGAACTCACTCTGTAGACCAGGCTGGCCTCAACTCAGAAATCCTCCTGCCTCTGCCTCCCAAGTGCTGGGATTAAAGGCATATGCCACCACCGCCCGGCAAAAATATTCTTTTCTATTTGTATGGAGCTCTGGGGTGATGAAAGGCTTCCCTACCCACAACCCTATTCATTGGTTGATGCTTGGAATGGTCCTGAAACTTCTAGGTGACCTTGTAAAGAATCTAAGAGTTAGCCAGGTTGTGGTGGCTGCAGCACACGCCTTTAATCCCAGCACTCGGGAGACAGAGGCAGGTGGATATTGTGTTCGAGGCCAGCCTGGTCTACAAAGCGAGATCCAGGACAGTCAGAGCCACACAGAAAAACCCTCTCTCTCTCTCTCTCTTTCTCTCTCTTTCTCTCTCTCTCTCTCTCTCTCTCTCTCTCTCTCTCTCTCTCTCTCTCTCTTTCTCTCTCTCTCTCTCTCTCACACACACAAGAGTCATGGCAAGAGTAGTGTGAGTGGCTCCTGAACATCAGGCTTTCTCTGTGCTGAAAACTTGGTCTTGAAGGTCCTGAGCTGATACTTTTTCTTTCACTCTTTATATGGCAAAGACATCACAGGATGTGATGACTTGCTATTGCAGACTTCCTGGGACACAGCAATCTTGAGGGACTGGGCTGGTAGGACAGGCTCTACTCCTTCAGCTGAAAGAAGTCGGACTGATTTGCACAAAATTAGTCCTTTAGGCAGCCACAAAAGAAGCCAGAGGATTGGAATGCCCTCCCCTGATGTCCTTCCATCAGTCATTCAGGCAGCAGACACCAAGGGTTTGAGCTCACTGCTTCAGCTTGGTCGGAGCTGAACCAGACTGTTCCTTAGATCTCTCGCTGCATGGTCTGTGATGTCTTCTTCCCTTCAAGTCCATCCCTCTAATTCATTAGAAACACACTTTAGCAGGGTTAGAATGTTGAGGGAAGGGTTCTATTTCTATGCAGATGCCTCTTTCTTCCCCTCTCCTAGCCCTCTCCCCCTACACACACGAGGTACCCCAAAGCCCCAAAGGCTCAAACTCTGGCTCTTTCATGCCCCAATGTTAAGGACAGTACTGTATAAACCAGGTCTATGGGAGAAAAAAACGCAAGTTCGCAACGATAGTAACAATAACAGTGACTCTTCACATCTCCTTGGAACTTAATAGTTTACACAACACTTCCATCCCGGTTCCCTTATTTGATCCTGTTCCTGTCATCATCCTTCATATTCAAAGGCAGCCTTCTGACCACTATCTCCAGCTGCGAGGGAAGCAAGGCTAAGATAGAACCAAGAGGCCCTTCTGCCCTCTGGTAAAAGACATCATGTCGGGTTTTTCTTTTCCCCTTTTATTTTTCTCTTCTCTCTTTTGCCATGCTGTCTGGAGAGCCTGCAATTGCCTGTGACTCAGCCTCCTAGTCAGATGGGAAGAGGGCTATTGGAACTCTAGGGAAAGGTCTTCTGGCCAGCTTGCCCCTTGAAGTGGAATGCAAAAACCTTTGCTTTGCCTCCAGCCAGAACAGGGAGGCCCTCTTCTTCAGGCAGTCCTAAAGTCAGCCCTAGCTTACCTCAGGAAATTAGGCAAGCCTGGCTGGGGAGGAAGAACAGTTTCAAAAGGGCAGGGAAAAGAGAGTGTCCTGAAGCCTTAAAGAGAATGTGGAATGGGCTTCGGAAGCTGGAGTGGCCCAGCTAATGCAGGCATTTTGAGGATTTTGCTTTTGAGGCTGTCTTGCTAGGTAACACTGTTTGGCTTTAAACTCACTTTTTAGACTAGGGTGGTTTCAAACTCAGAGATCTGCTTGTTTCTCTGCCTCACCCCCAAGGGCTGGGATTGAAGGTGTGTGCAACCATGTTTGTAGTGTACAGCCACACAGAGGAACCCAGGCTTGCAGGAGACGCTACTGAAAGGCAGAGGAGCCTTCGACCTATTCACTAGGTTTCTAGGATTTGGTTGTGTTGTCATTGATGATGATGGTGGTGGTGATGGTGGTGATGGTGGTGTGTGTGTCTGTGTGTGTGTGTGTGTGTGTGTGTGTGTACACATATGTACATGTGCCTAGAGGCCAGAGGTCCACATGGGCTGTCCTTTTCTTCCTCGGTTACTCTTTACTGCAGTGGTTCTCACCTTGTGGGTCTTGACCCCTTTTGGGGACTCAAACTCTTTCACAGGGGTCACCTAAGATCATCTACATATAATCTTTGATATGTAGCAATAGTGAGATTACAGTTATGAAGTAGCAACAAAAGTCATTTTATGGTTATCACGTAAAGTAAATTTTATGGAGTCACCACATGAGGAACTGTATTAAGGGGCCCCATCATTAGGAAAGTTGAGAATCATTGCTCTATTTCGTCTTTAAAGACCAGGTCTCTCACTGAACCTGAAGTTTAATTTGATTCAGCTAGTCTTTCTGTCCCCCAGGGACCATCCCCATCCCCATCATCATCCTCTTTTATTTTATTTTATTTTTAAAGACATGGTTTCACTGTGAAGCTCTGGCTGTTGTGGAACTTCCACTATAGATCAAACTGGCCTCAAACTCACAGAGGCCCTCCTGCCTCTGCCTCCTGAGTTCGGGGATTAAAGGTGTGTGCTCTATACCCGGCACCGGGAACCTTCTGTCTCTACCTCCTCAGAACTGGAATTACAGATTACAGACAGAGGCGCCTGAAGTTTTACCAGGCTCCTGAGTATCTGAGTTTAAGCCCTCAAGCTCCTAAGGTGGGCCAGCACTTTGCTGACTGACTCCCGCCTCAGTTCTGTTGTTGCTTTTTCTGTGTTTTTGTCTCGCCTTGTGTTTTGGTTGGTTGGTTGGTTGGTTGTTTTTTCTGTGTGGCCTTGGCTGTCCTGGAACTAGCTCTATAGACCACATTGACTTGCAATTGACAAAGATCCACCTGTCTTTGCCTCCTCTTCTCCCACCCCCATACTGGGATAAAAGGCCCGTGCCACGTGACCTTCTGGCATCTTGGCAGGGGCGGGGTGGGGGTGGGGGTGGGGAGAGCGAGGGGGGCGGGAGAGGCGGGGGTTGACATAAGGTGTGATCCTCTGGTTTCGAACTCCCTGTAATAGGAACTCCCTGTAACTCAGCTTCCAGTTCTGGCTTAAAAGCTACTTCAGCCATTCCCATCACAGACTCCAATATCTTTTTTCACTGTCCAGTTGTTTTTTTTTTTTTTCCCCCTATTGCAACAGGGTCCCATGTAATCCTGGCAGCCTTCACACTTGCCATGAAGCTGGGGGTGGCAGTGAACGCCTGATTCTCCTGCTTCCACCTCCCAAGTGCTGAGATTACAGCATGTGCCACCATGTCTGGCTCATTGTCTCGTTTCTTCACTGAGCAATGTTTTATCTCCACGCCTCTAATGGAGCCCATTTTCTAAGCTAAAGAAAAAAAAAATTTTTTTTTTCAGTGAAAGCCAAAGCCCCGAGTTTTCAAACGCTATCTCAGGCAAAGCTCCTGAAACTCCAGCAGCCATCCTTCTTTATGGTTTCTTTTCAGCCCTCGGCTGTGAGCACACTGGTTCCTCCCTTCACCTGGCCCAGCCCTGGCCCCAGAGGAGAGTGTCTAAGAAATGGAAATGGGAGAGTGATAGGGAGAAAAAATATAACCACTGTGCTGTGGTTTGCACTGGCAGATCAAAGCCTGTCCTCTCCTGCTAGGAAAAATCAGAGCTCTTGGCAGCTTGGAGCAGGGAGTCCAAGTAGCAGAAGAACATTGCTCTTAGGTAGAAGCCAGGCTAAAAAGCAATAGTAGTGAGGAGTGGCTGCCATGTCAGGGTGGGCATCCAGACTCACAACCTCCTCCCTATGTCCTTGGATGTGACTGACCACCACAACCACAGTTGAGGCTTCAAGCCTATTCAGCCTAGGAAATTCTTCCCTTGAGAAAGATTCGTTGTAGCCTAGGAGCTCCCCTGCCAAGCACAGCCCTGGCCTGGACGTTTGGGGCTAGTCCAGTTAGCAAAGTCGCTCCCTGGTAGTGACAGCCAATGCCGGGCAGGAGTGTGTAATTGCAACCACTTCCTGCCCCAGCTTGCCCTAGGGCTGGCTCCGCCCCTGAGGACAGTCGGGGCGGGGCCCAGGTACAGTGAGGGAGTCTGGTGGGGGTGGGAAGCGCTGCCTAGCAGCCCGCCTTTATGGGAAATCAGCTGAGATTCATAAAAGGATGAGAGAGGGTGCCCTCCACTTGAGCCTGCCAGAACTTAAAGGGGCACGGGACAAGTCTATTGGCATAACTTGTCCCTGTAAGAAAGGCTCTAGATCACAATGCCTTTGATCAGTACCAATATTACTTTAGTCTTCAACTCTAATCATGCTGGCTTGGCAGACCCGGGGAGAGCCAGGCTCTACATGGAGAGATGGTTTCTTCTCTGGTCTAGGTCTTGACCGTTGTCCCGAGCAACTTAGAGTGCAGAAGAGAGGCAGAAGATGAGTGCTGCTGAAGGTCCTGGAGGTGCACATCAGTATGCAAATACTCCTCATCTTTACCGGGAATTTCCAAGATCCACTAGCCATTTGTATGCTGTCTGACTACTCAGGCCTTGCAATGCCACATGAGTGGAGAGGATATCCTCCTGGAATTGCCAAAGAAGAAAGGAATGATACTCCCCCACCCCCAACTCTTGGGGAGCCAGACATCCGAGTGGCTCAGAAGTTGAAATAAATACTTTGTAGCAAAGATAGAGACCTCCGTTCTGTCCCACCCTCTTCTGTTAGCTATATGACCTTGGGCAGCTTGCTTATCTTTGAGCTTCATTCTCCTGGCCGAGTAAAAGGAATCTACTAATTGCTTGCCTTAGAGCTCTTGACAAACGTAAAATAGGACCATGTATAGAACCGTGCTTTGAAAGCTGTAAAGCACTATGCAAAATCAAGGAACACATAATAGTATTCTATGGGTTAGAGATACAAGGACCTGGATGGGGAAATAGAAACAGAGCCCATCGGTGAAGCTACAGACTAGCCTCTGGAGCAGGTTACAAGAGGCTCTCACACACAGGTAGGGGTTAAGCTTGTGTAGACTTCGAAGTGGGAGTTGGTTCTGAAAGGGGGAAAAAAATCCCCAAGGAGGTGGAGGGGAAAAAAAACAAAGCTTTGGTATCTCGCCTGTTGAGTCCTGGTCGCCATGTGAAGAAAGGCCAGTAGTGGGTAATGAGTTTTATTTGGGAGGAGGAGCTGGCCTGTGAGGACCTTTAAGTGTAAGACAGCAGCTGGAAGTTCGCTACTCACATACCTCACAGGCAGTATGCACATGCTCCTGGAATGAGCACAGGATGTTTTCCTCCTCTACAGGCTGGGGCAGAGGGGGTGGGGTGGGAGGACACAGGGGAGCTGGGCAAGCCAAGCACATTCAGTGACAGCTGTAAACCTGACCTGTAGGCTTCTTTATCCCCACTTTGCATTCCGGCAAGGGTTGCCTGGCCTGGGTGACCCCCTGCCCTCCCTTCTTTGATCTGCAAGAGTCCTGTGCTCCTCCTACACTCAGATGGGGACCATTCTCACCAGCTTGGTAGATCCTGTGCAATGATGGCATAGGTTTCAGATAGATCTATGACTATACATGTCAGCAGCCCTATATGCAGATTCTGGCAGGTGCCTACATACAAGCATGCATTCTACATGTGTATACTCTAGGTATGAAGGACAAAAAGGACTGACTTTGTACCGAGGAACATCTCATCTGTAAAAGAGATTTTCCTAGAGCATCTTAAAGAGGCCTTCTGGCTCCAGTGTTCAGTGTTTTGACACTTTGAATTGTGGCGACTTTAAAAGCCAGGGCAATGAAAAAAAAACATCCGCCATAACAGTTGTGCTTGTTGGCTGTTGATTTGTCAGATAGTTAGGTTTGAAGACTTTCAAAAAGACTTGATGTGAGGAAGCATCCTCTTACTTTACAAGGCGTGGTCTCATACTGACACCGGACTGTGTGGTGTATTGTTTTTTGTGTATCGGCTGAGTTTGAGCATTTACATCAGTGAGTGTATCCATCCAGGGATGCATGTCAAAGTTGCATCAAAGAATAAGAAAGACCAACAAGAGTCCCTCAACTAACGGAATCCCTTCTAATTCTAGGTCATTTATTCAGCAGCCCTTTAGTGAGCTAGGAACTGTGCAAGGAGCTGAAGAGATAGAAATAAATAAGGTATGGTTTCTGCCCTCCAGGAACTCACCTTCTACGGGGCAGACAAACACATAAACAAATAATTACAATACAACGTGATAATAGAGGCATAAAGATTAAGACTGCATTATGAGAGCACAGGAAAAGGACCAATTAATTCTGCCTGGGGGTGTCCGGGGCAGAAACTATGCCTGTAATAGTCTCACTTTACAACCTTTCTAAAACCCTTGAGTTATTACCTTCACATTCTTACTTTCAAAACATTAAGACTTGCACCTTTGTCATGCCCTGGTCCCCCTCCTCTTAACAAAGCGAGGAAGATTCAGAGAGGAAATCATCCAGGAGAACTTGAACATTTCTAGTGAGCAAGGAAGTTGGTTTTGGATTGAGGAATGAAGCTGTGGGAAGAGAACCAGTGTGTCCAAGCAGAGGCACAGAAGGCCTGTCTGCACAACCAGAAGGGGATTGGCCAAATGGCATGCTGGGATCAAAACAGCTCACTGGGAGCAACTGCTACCCATACAGCTCTCAGTTATAAGTCAGTTGGGGGTGGGGAGACGACAACAAGAAGATTGAGGTTGCTGGTGTCACTGGTTTGGTTAATAGGGACTTAGGAGTGGGGAGTGAGAGAAAGGCGGGGGGGGGGGCTGAGGATCCAGTCCTCAGCCTGTCCAAATGCTGTGTGGATGGAGATAACCTACAATGGGCATGTTCTCTGTGTTCTCTGCACTAAGGAATAGGGCTGCTTTAGGTGTCACTTCCATTTTGCCAAGTGCTTCTAGTGAATGGCAGTGCTGACTTGTGAGATGGTCCCGATGGGCTGGAGTGTCTCTAAAGTTTAATATGGAGACAAGCTAACTAGCAAAGGAGGGCAGAATCAATGATCTCTGGATTCTGCACTGGGTTCTAACCATTGCCTTACCCAAGAGATGGTCCATGGAAAATGAATCTCCAGTCCCTACTCTTACCCAAATCTATCGCCTCTCTCCTTCTTTACCTTTGGGACTAACACTTCATCAGGACCAGGGCATTCTCTCCCCGTCCTGTACAGCCTCGACCTTTAAACCTAGAGATGCTACTGTGAAGAGAAGCCTGGGACTGTGCCTTGAATGACCCCCTAACACATCTGGATTTTTTCGAGTTTAGGCCCGCCCCCGAAACGGACCCCAGGGAAGTGCCAGAGGGAGAGGGGCGGTGGAGAGGGTGGGCAGCGCGGAGCGAAGGGCCTGCCTTTTCGGACTCCCAGCCCCAGGACTAAGACCGTCCCAAACTTCCTGTTTCTTCTGGCCGCTCTGACCCCAAGGGCTGCGGCTCCAAGATAGCTCAGGGCCTGGAAGTGCATGCTGGGTAAGCGCAGACGACGGGGTAAGCGAGCTTGCTGGCAGTAGCCAGCGCCCGGCTGGTGTGGGCACGATCTCCGCTTCCTTCTCCCGCGGTCGTGCTTTGCTCGCGGGATGGGCATTGGGCAGGTGGCTGGGAGGCCCCTGACACCGAGGGTTGTGGGAGGAGCCTAAGCCGGGCGGGGATGGCCCGAGGGGCGTGGGCGTGGACTTGGAGTTTCTGCATCTTAAAGAGATGCGGAGTTGCCTTCTCCACAGGCTGAAGTTCGAGCCGACCTCGCCTGCCAAGTGCAGGAAATCCTGAAGAGGCAGCGCAGCCTGCTCGGCCCTGTCCAGGACCCGAGCTCTCTAGCCCCCCTGAAGCTCCACAGGGAGCAGTTTAGGGCCAGTAAAAGAAACTCTGTCCTTGCTCAGCGAAGACAAAACGGAATGTAGCTGGCAATCTTCTCCCCTAAAGTGGGATTGGAATTTTAACAACAGAAAAAGTGCAGGCAGATGCTCTGCTCCACTCCTTAGAAAAATGAAGGTGATGCCAATCAACGAGGGGAAGAGGTCGGAATGGGCAGCTTAGCTCCCTGGTCCTCAAGATAGATTGCTGGGGTTGGGTAGAGGAGTTGCCTCAACAGCGGAGAAAAGGAAAAGTTTTGGGAGGATGATTTGATATATAAAGGTGGTTAGTTAAGTCGGGAGAGAAGTTAAACTCTCCTCTCCTCTTCCTTTGGGACCACGCACATCCTGCGCACAACTGAACCTCCCTTGTACCTTGTCAGCCTCTCAATCTCAATTTTCCTTAGTCTTGAGCTCTTCACCTTGTTTACTTGGGATCGCGAGGAAATCGGTGTTATACTCTCCCTCAACTCGCTGCAGGAGTCGATGTTGAATGTGGGGTCCAAACAAAAACGAGAGATAGGCTACACAAGACACACAGGGGGCTTGTTTCACAGGTTTCCGCCCCTGTTTGTTTTATTTTTTTATTTAAATATTTATTTATTGAGGCAGAGTCTTGCTAGGTACCTCGGACTGGTCTGGAATTCACCACGGAGCCCACCCTGACTTTGAACTTGATTGAGCTCCTTCAGCTTTTCAAATCACAAGCAGCTTCGCTCAGTTTATGGCTCCCATTTTGAAGGTTAAGAAACTGAGGCCACCCAGATGGCTTAATCGTTTGCTGAGCTCATGCAGGGAGATGGTAATAGAAATTAAAATGGGGTTGGTGCTCCAGGATCAGATCAAGCAGCCATATTCCCCACCAAGTCCCTCTAGCTCGCCACTTCAAATGGCTGAATGCTACTTTATTAATTCTGTTGCCCATCGTTTTGGTGACATGTTTTATTGTTTCTGTCACCTGTGCTAGGTCATAAGTATTCAAGTGATGGAGATGATCTTAAACATCGCAGCTTAGCGCCCACAAGAATGCTGGCATCCATGGAAGGCATTCAAAGCATGTTTCTTTTTCTAATGCTTGAAATGAGGATTTAGACTTCTAAGCTCTTCCTGGTCAAGCCATCCACCTCCACACCTGGCTTGGAAGTATTCCTTTAGGGGTAAGATCTTTCTACTGCCACATAGCTTTGAGGCTGGGCTTTGCTCTCTGAGGGGCTTTGAAAAGTAAACACAGAGGGTGAGTGGCCATGTTTGCTTGGTTGAAGTGCCTACTCAGAGGCAGGACCAAGCTGTGTTGCTACAGATAGATCTGTTATGCACGTTCTGTACCCTGGTACTTTTCTCCCAACCCTGATGTATGGCAGGCAGTGCAAACATGCATGCATATGAGCACAGAGCCCTGCCGCTTTTCAAAAATAAATGTTGAAACCCATATCAGGAGTTGCAGTATGTCTTGGCAGGACTTGGAAGGGACCCCGCCTGCCCTTTGCTAATTCTCTTGAAAGTCCGGCACAGTGAGAAGAAGTATCCTTTACCCCCGCACCCCCCCACCCCTCCAAAACTACAACTAGCCACAAACCACATGGCCCACAAGCAACTGAGATGTGTGACCTTTGGAACTCCCCAGGGCAGGGGTCAGTCAGGAGGTCAAAGGGGGTGTGGGCATCACACAGTCCAGAGTCATTACTCTAATGCCCTCTGGGAGAGTTTCCAATCAATGGCTCTATTTGTCCTCCCTTCGGGAAAGACTGGGGGTAGGGCAGCGGGGGTCTATTATCAAGCCCACCCCCACAACACTGCCTTCCAGAAGCTCATCCTGGGGCCTGGCATTCTACAAACCTCACTACTACTACTAAGAAGACAGAAACCAGAAGTGGGACTGTGTGTCTGGGCCTGAGCAGGTAGGACGTCTCTTTTCCTTCCTAGGTTAGGGATCTAGTAGTCTGGACTTTTATTAGAGGATCTGTGACATTTAAAGAGCCAGCAAGATCACTTTGCCTCCTGTGCCCCACCCCCTTTAACCACCACATTGAATGCCTAGTTTTCAGGAAATGAGCCCAACTCACCCCGTGTTCTTTCTAGGAGAGTCTTAGAATCATTCCATGTAAGAAACAGATAGGATCCTATAATAGTTAAACATCTGGAGCTGGGCAATGGATCAACCTGGATTTCAAACTCAGCTTTGCTATTAGCCAATAATGAAACCTCTTTAAATTCAGAAGTCTGGACTTTTATTATCTGCACCATATTTGCCTTAGACAATAATAGTACCCACCACATATATTGATTCAATATAATATATGCTATATACATTTGCCACTTGGGAAGAGTTCTAGAAAGAATAGCCATGGTGACCATTTTTATTAGCCTTTGTTGCAAACAAGTACTATTCTACTTGGTACCTATTGGGCCCAGAGCACTTCACAAGTCAAGTCATTCTGCAAGATCCTGGAGGATGGAATTCCTTCTGGCACCCCTCCCCAAACAACCTTTGGGTCATTTGATATGGGATTGGCCAGGGCTATGCCCCAATGTAGAGTAAGTGTGGCTGTGGCTACAGGCAATATCCCCTGAGGGGACTTAGCTTTATTGACTAAAATAGCATTAAGTGGCCAGCTGTGTGTGTGTGTGTGTGTGTGTGTGTGTGTGTGTGTGTGTTAGATAAATAGTCCCACCATACTATCTAAAATGCCTACTACTGGCATGCAGTGCCAGGTAGGCACCCTGGCAGCAACCTCGAGCTAAGAGCTTACATTTACAGAGAAGCAACTGTGGAAATGTTTTTGCCTGATGGACTTGCTCTGTCCAATAGCCTTTGTTTAAAATTTACCCCTGTAGATAATGGGAATTCGCTTTTGATTCCAAATTGTGGCAGTGGGTTCAAGTGATAGTTGCTAGTGGTAGAAGGAAGAAGATGAGCTGGGTAAGTGCTGGACACAATGGCAGAGGAACAATACATGGTTCTGGCCAGAGTTCACCAATATGTAGGTTCAGCTCTGCTTTGGCAAGACATTATCTCAGCATTATTATTGTTGTGGTGGTTATTCTACATAGAGTCTTAGCTTGATCTGGAACTCTCTCTATTTGCCTGCCTCAGCTTCCTCCTGAGATCTTACATCTGAATTCATCCTTATTCGGTTAGGACTGCAAAGGGGAGAGAGTATATATTTCCCATCAGACTCAGGGCTGTCCTGAGGCTGGAAATATTGTCACACACCCCTCCCCAAGCCTTCCCACCCAGGACTGGGAGCTTTCTGAAATTGGAGCCCTAAGTCTCCTCCCTAAAGCTGGCGATTCTCCAGCCCGAGGAACCATATGAGCTGCTTCCGTACTCAGGAGCATCTCCAGGACTAGTGCCCTATGCATTCTTTGGTATTCGAAGCACCCAGAGGCTTGGCACCCAAGGCCGAGCAATTGGCTCAAATCGAATCGGGCCAGAAACGTTGCCTGAGGGGCTGAACTCCTGTCCTCTGGCTGGGGAGCGGAATGAGAAGGTTGCCCGTTGTGGGAAGACGGAGAACCCACGTGGTGGGTCCCTGCAAAGGGGTGCTCCGGAGTCGGTTCAGGCCCTTTTATCTGCCCCTCCCGCCCCCACCGCGCAGAAGCCCTCTCCCCAAAGAAGGCTGGCTGCCTAGGGAGGGCCCGAGGGGGAGGGGAAAGGAGAGGGCGCGAGCACTATGGGGGCTGGGAGAGGCTGGAGAGGTGGTGGAGGGCTGGAGACCAAGCAGCAAGGAGCCACGGGAGCTGCCAGAGGCACTGAGGAAGAAAGCAGAGGAAGGAAACCCATTCCGCCCCAAACACCAAGTATCTCCTGTTACCAGCGGGAAGGTGCTGCCTCAGAAGAGGTGATCAGGGCTGTTGAGAGCGGGCGATCACGTGAACAGAGAGAGAGAGAGAGAGAGAGAGAGAGAGAGAGAGAGAGAGAGAGAGAGAGAGAGAGAGAGAGAGAGAGAGAGAGAGAGAGAGAGAGGACAAACAGATCAACAAAGAGCCTAAGAGCCCAGAGGGAGGCCAGCAAGAAGGAGACATGGACCAGGGGCGAAAGGAGCAGAGAGGAGGACTCAGAGCCGCTGGCCTTCTCCCTCTTTCCACCCCCCCCCACCTTCAACTCTCTAGTCTCACACTTAGGGGGCCCAGTGACCAAATGGGAACTGCAGGGTCTG